>NW_022589714.1:19809994-20284708 GCF_004348235.1 Phoca vitulina
GGAGCAGGGAGCCCGATGCGGGGCTCGATCCCAGGACCTGGAATCATGACCTGAGCCAAAGGCAGACGCTTAACTACTGAGCCACCCAGGTGCCCCTCCAGTATCTCTTTTGAGCCACTTATTGCTTCAAAATATTTATTGATTACTCAACAATGCAAGACCTTGGGCTAGGTGAGGAGTACACAGAGCAGTGAATGAAATAAATAACTGATCAATACCTCATAGAGCTCACGTTTTAAAGGAACCCCTATAATGAATTAAGCAGTTAATTACATGTTAAATAAATTAATTATATAGTATTGCTTCAAAGGATAATTTCAAGACACTAAGAACTTGGAGGGCCTGGGGAGTCTTCTTTGACAAAGTGAAGTTTCAGACAAGCCTTGCAGAATAATGAGGAATAATGTGATAGATGTTATAAGAAATACAGAAATTAAAAGAATATGAATCCCACCCTCAAAAATCTTGCAATTTAGGAGGAGAATTACATCATGCACACAAATAAGTAAATAAAGGGTTAAAAGCAGTAACATCCTAATATGGCACATGAAGGCTTTCAGAGGATGGATCACAACTACTTAGGGTGATTATGTTAGATTAATATGGTGAGATTTGGATAATTTAGACAAAGGAGACAGCATTCACAAAGGCATAATCCCATAGGCCACAAAATGCAAGTATGCAAAGGAATCGGGCAAAAATATTTACTCAATTTAGAATGCATAAACTAGAATATAAGTGTTATAAATGCACTCATATATGACTGTCTACTTTTTCTCATATCATTCCATGGTTCTTAGTTTCATTACAGTAAAAGAGAATTCACCATAAATCCAAAGTTCCAACATAAGATAATACTGCTGTGAAAACCTATCCACCCATCTAAAGAAATGAAAAAGCTTGGCAGAATATGTGTAAGTGCTGTCAACCTAATTTCAGGCCTTGCAGGTAGCTATTTAAAAAGAAGATTGTTTAATAGGTATCTGGCTGTACTTAATAAACCCTTTGTGAGATTAAAAATCACAAAATGCCAATTTAATCATTCCATTCATGTAATTTTAGCATTTCACTTTATTAAAAGTACCTGCTACAATCTTATTGGCTATGTAGTCCATTCGCTAGACAAACAAGAAAAGACTAGTGAATAAATGGAATGCTATAAATTATCCATTTCTTCTCTAGCTTGGCTTTGAAGATGAGTGCATTTTTCATTTCAGAACTTTGCCTTTCAAAGATAATACTTACTGAGCTTGCATTATGAACTCTTACTATCCTAGACATTCTTAGAAGAATTAAAAAAAATAAGATTCATGCCTGCACCTTACCATCTATTGGCAAAAGAATGTACAGATATTCAAATTTTTGAAAACATTCAGAAAGCAACACATAAACAAAGATGAATTAGGTGATTTCAACCTGATTCAATGCTAAGTGACTAGAATAAAGGAATATGTGATGTCCTTGAGAATTCTGGTTTGAGGTAAACTTGTAGATTTTTTTTTTTAATTTTTTAAATGAATGTAACAGTTACAGACTCACTGGCAAAGAAGAGAGGATAAGTCTTTCCAGCTAAGATGTGGAGTCAGGAATGAGCAAGTCAAATGTGGAAATCAGAGAGAAGATAATTTGGCAGGGTGTTGTATTATCGGTGAGGAATAAGAAAAGACCTTGCTGAAAAGAGATTAGGAAAAATGAGAATATTTGTGAAGTGTTTTGCTCCATAGGCTTTTCCTGAAAGAAGACTTTGCATCACCATTAGTAAAATAAATAAATAAATAAAAATAACATTTTAAATTCATACATTTGTAGTATTAGTTGTTCAGTCCTTTCTGCTAAGGTATACATTTTATGATTTGATTAAAGTTCAAGACTGAGTTAACATTAGACATTTCAGGGACCTTTTGAGGTTCATCATTACCATAAACATCAACAAAACATGTATTTTAGATATATACAGTTTATAAAGTTAGTTACAGAAAAGATACAGCAATGAAATTGAAGACATATCAAGTGGATGTTTTTGGTATTCTATTTTACACTGAGAACTAGAAGTTCCTTTTATTAAACATTAACTGCACCATTATGAAAGACTTGATTTGACAAAGTAACTGAGGAAAAAGAGGAAAACCCAATATTCCTTCAGAGGGATAAGTCAAAGTTACTGGGAAAATGGAAAATTGAGAAGTTAGAACCAGACAGATATGTCAATTTAATTTAAAGCATTAGACAACAGAAAGAATGTCTTTTAGTGCCAAATGTGGGACATTGTTTTATTTTTTTTTTTTTTCGGTTTAATATCCTAGAATTAAAAAAAAAAAATCACTAATTGTGTTATTTTTAGGGACATCAGCCCTAAGACCTTTCAAAAATGGTTATGTTATTTTACTGAATTGGGAAAAAGTGGAGGATTTTTGAGAAGTGGAAATTAAGAGTTCTGTTTTAGACATTTAAGCATTTCCAAGAAGGACATATGCATTATATTTCAGGTATAAATGTTGAGATGTTTAAAAATAAAAACCATTCATCATATGATCTATTTAATATATATTTTTAAAACCATTTATCTAAGTACTACAAGAAATGAAGGGACTCCTTTTTTGTTTGTTTTTACCTGATGGTTAACTGGGAATCCTTCAACCCTTGCATTCAGGTTTGCTTTCCACTTGGTTGAGGATGGAGACAACAGAGAAAATCAACCCTCTCCCTACCATCCCCCCACCCCTGTATATCACAGACTTTCAGCATTGTAAGAGATATACCCCAGAATCATTGCAAACTCCAAAATTTGAAAATACTTCAAAGCTTTCTTTCTAAACCTGTGTTCCTATTGAAAGATCATTAACATCTTGTCATTTGGTCAGAAAAGTCTTACCAATAATTTGGGAAAATGGAAACACTCCAAACCTCTTCTTGGAGTCTTCTAATGAACTCATTGGTAAAGATGTACAAAGAAGCTACACTGGAACTCTACTAGACTCTGGGAAACTGTGGTGATAAAGGCCCACCAAGCTCTGTTCTCATGGAACATGTACTCTGAGGGGGTTGTGGAGACAGATGATAAACAAGTAAATAAATGAATGAACAAGAGAGTTTCAGCCAGAAGTGTGATAAGGACAATGTGAGGAAAGAGAGCAATGTGACAGGGGATGCTCAGCCATGCCTCTCAGAAAAAAACACATTAGAGCGGAGTCCTGAGTCACTAACAGGAGCCAGAAATGTGAGGATCTGCGAAAACCTCTACACAAGAGCCAAGTCCTGAGGTCAAGAAAGTTTTGTGTATTCCAGAGAAGAGAAAAGGCTGGGGCTTGTGGGGATCACAAGAAGGGGGGTGGGGAGTGGCAGGAGACGGGTTCAATAGTGTGCAGAAGCCAAATCCATAGGGCCCTGTAGCCTGTGTGACCAAGTAAGATCAGAAGCTATGAGAGGATTTCAAAGTAGGGACGTGATGTGACAGAATTTCTACTTTAACACTTAATTTTGCAGTTGTGATTAGAATGTATTGTACAGGAGCAAGGATCAGTACTGTAAGATGTTAGGGGACTATATGGTAGCCCAGACAGAGGTGATAGTGGCTTAGATTACAGTATCATCCGTCGAGATAGAGAGAAGGGGATGAATTTGTGATATTTTCTAGACGTAGAGCTGACAGGTTGGTAGTGGGATATAGAAAATCAGAGAATCAAGGATGACTTCTAGATTTCTGGCTTACTAAAAGGGTCAACGGTGGACCCTTTTACTGAACTGGGTTAGACTAGGATTCAAACAGGTCAGGGGGTATATAGCCCTGAAATCAAACTGTCTATTTTGAACATGTTGAATTTATGATACCATTATAATCAAAATGCAGGGAGTCCTACATTAAATTAACTTTGTTTGAAACTGTGCCTCCCAAATGTATTTGAAATGTAATCATCCCTCCTTTCTTTTCCTTTTTTTCAACCCCCTTTTTGGAGTGCTGTTTGGTAAATATTGCATTAAAGTACATAATTTCTTCTATAATATGCAGCTAGGTTAAGATTTAACAGGTTCTTAGACTTTTTCAATTTCTCTTCATTTCCATCATAAGCATTTGCAGTTGGATTTTTTTATAGTGTCATTTTTCAATTTAGAAACTCCAAATGCCTATTACTTTATGAACCATCTTACAAAGGTGACTAAGAATAAAGAATAATAAGGCTGTGTTTTGAAGCCAGGAGAATGCTGAGAGATCAGCCTGTCTTACCATCATGCAATGTGTTTCCTTATACCACAGTGTCACCCTGCGGACAGTTAAAGTTTCCCTTCAGCAATGTGACACATTACTAGATTTTCTGGATCCAGAATAATTAAAATTGTGAACGCTAAATTGCTAGATTCCTGGGGTTTACTTTGTTATATGAACTTCCTCCTGCCATACATAGAGAGTTACAATTGTGTTCACCTGTCTGCCATGTACAGAGGCCAAATTAAATTCTGTGATACATTTTAATGAAAATATCATGTTTCAGTCAATTTTCACATCTTTACCAATAACTGGTGACAATATAGATTAGGTTGGAGAACAACAACCACAAGATAAAGCCATGAATATTTTGGATAATAAAACTATCATTTTGGCAACTCTTTTGGGTTGGTTATTGCTGATTGATGAAGCTATCTATAGGGAGGAGTTTGGGGAGAAGAATTCTGTCCTGTGGTATGAAACTATCTGATTTAGTGATGGCAAATTTGGAAAGCACAGATTTTTATTGAGTTGGGAGTTATTCAGGAACTGGAAAGACCTCTTGACGGTATAACACTGAAATATCAAAAGCCAACCTCTTGCTTTGGGCATGTGCTGGAGAGCATAAACCTGGTTCCCATTTGCCATTTTAAAATAAATCACAAAAGGGGAAAAATAAAAATGAAATATCATTTAAAAATTAGAATTAAAAATAGAAGCAAGTTATTAAGGTAAGGCTAAGAAGAATAAAAAATAGTTGGGAAGTAAGTTAAGACAAAGTTTGCATAAAAACATAATAAAAGAAAGCAACCAAGATTAATAAAAATACAGTTTTTTAAAAATTCATAAACACTAGAAGATCACCAGAACAACGGTAAAAATCTGAAATGACACAAAGTGAATACAATTGCTATACAATAGACCAGAAGGTTAAGAAGATAAATTGCAAATTAATTAAAGAACAGGTTAATGAGGTAGCATTTGAGTTTCAAATTATAACATTCTCATGCAGAGACAACCAGAGACTTTTGAACCAAGGTCAGGCAAATGTTTAGCATCTTCCTGCTCACTGTCCTCACTGAAAGGGTTCCCTGCAGAGAGACTGTGGGCACATCACCCTCTCTTACTTGCTGAGGAATCAAACTTTAGGTCCACAGGAGACTGAAGCCCCTTGCTCTAGATAACAGAGATATTTGGGTCCAGCTGTGTTCCTGAGGACCTATCCTTGGGTGATTCTTTCATTTTTCTCAGGTTTTGTAAGAGACTATGAACATACCTGAAAAATACAACCTGGCAGGATCTCTCTATTGAGGTTCTGGATTCACAGGAATGCATTTCTCAAATGCAGGACTAATGAGTGGGACGTGGCTTAGCCCCACAGACTGGCATGAGCCCTTACATATGTACTTCTCCCTAGTATAAACTAGGCAGAAGTAATTTGTATGGGCCAAGGTCAGGCCACCCCCAAATGTGCCACTTTGACATGTCGATTATTTTAAATAAAAGTTACTTAAGAAACAGCCAATGCCAAAAGAATACTATGCCCCTGCCCCTTGTCCCCAGAAAGCAAGAAGCAGATCTCCCAGGTGAAAGGTACCCTCCCTGTACTAGGAGACAAAGGGACATCCTTATCACCAGAGATAGGAACTGTAGAGCCTAGAAGGCTATATAAATAACTCTTGTTACTTTTTTCTAATTTACTACCCTGGCCCAAATTCTGTTCAGAATTCCTAATTAATTGAAGCTCCCCAAATTAAGTTTTCTTTGTTCTGTCATTTCCTCACAGATTTATTGTCTCTGTCTAAAAAGTACAAAAACTGTCTGCCTTGGTCATTTCTTTAGGTCTCAATTTCATTATTGGGCCTCTGTACACACTTAATAAAACTTTGAGTTTTTGATTCTTAAACTAGCTGGAAGTCTTTGAAGGGTAGAAGGGAAATTTAAAGTCCTCCTCTACAAATCTCTTTGAGTCTATGATTAAGGCTGTCTGTAAGAAACAGAGCTCAAAAACTATCCTAATATCCTGAATTTATTTTACCTATTTCTTCTAAATCCTTTACTTTTATTATTTTTTAAAGATTTTTATTTATTTATTTGTCAGAGAGAGAGAGAGAGCACAAGCAGGGGGAGCAGCAGGCAGAGGGAGAAGCAGGCTCTTTGCTGAGAATGGAGCCCGATGTGGGACTTGATCCCAGGACGCTGGGATCATGACCTGAGCTGAAGGAAGATGCTTAACCAGCTGACCCACCCAGGTGTCCCAGCCAAATCCTTTACTTTTAAAGTAATATTATCATAAAAATCATGATAAATATCGTCCACTTTATGTTGTTTTTTACTTTTCAAGATTCTTTCACCTAATTTTAATCACGTAACAATCCTCTGAGATAGGGTAATGGATGCTGGCTCCATTTTATAAATGAGAAAATTGAGGCACAGAGAAGATGAATAGGTTGTTTAAGTAAATATTGATAATTAAAGATTGGGACTGAACATTAATCTGTGTCTTCTGAATTCCAGACCACTGTGTTTGCCACTGAATCATTAAATTAAACTCATTTATATTTATTGCAGCCTATAAATGAAAACTAATTTGTCAATAATTCTTTCATTTCTTTTAGTCTTCAATCTGTCACTCAATTACTACTTATCCCTATGCTCTATATTATTTGCACTTTACTACACAAATTGTATCAGAATAAGAACTGTCAAAACTGAAACAAAGAGGACCAAACTTGAATCATTGGTTCCTTCCATCTTTCAACTAGCAGGAAAAAAAAAAAAAAAAAAAAAAATATATATATATATATATATATATATATATTACTCTAAAGTAACATACTACAAAGAAAATTACTATAAACCTTGAGGCTTTGAATTAAGAATTTAAGATTTACTTTCTCTAAAGAACTTAATTTTGGAAAAGGCTATATCAATTTTATTTTGGGGATATACATCTATATAATTTTAAGAGAGGGCCTACCTAGAAAATGTAAATATTCCATCATGTCTAACACTTTTCTTTCTCCATTTGAATATTAATAAAAATAAAAAACACTGAAAACAAAAACAGGAAAAGTGATTAAGTCACCCTAGACGAGGAGTCACCATTAAGGTGACATCCAGGAACTGGTCTGATACAGCTAGACTCAGTGCTGTTCGCTGCTTGCTTGGTGCTCACAGTGAGGCTATGCCGTCTCCTGTTGGATCTAAGACCATCACAGAGAACATTATCAACAGACAAGGTCACTCTGAGACTGTGATAAAGTGAGATAAAGTGAAACACGGTCACAGCACAACCCACAAAATTCCAAACGTTCTCTTCTCTCAGCTAATATGAGTGACTGACACTTGTTCACCAATTATAGCAAGTTTTCCCTCCTCCTGGATAATTCATTAAAATACCCAGTCATAGATTTTCTTCCCCCATCTAGACATTCTTAAATCCAGAGCAAAGCTCCACTTCCTAAAACCCTCCTTGAAATCACCCAAAACAAGTCCAAACCCTTAATAAGTCTTTCTAACACCCTCTAACTGAGATGCCCCACAGTTTCCTATGTTAATTTTCCCTCAATGCCAAGAGTAACGAATCCAACTTGCTCAAGTACAAGTGTCATCCCGATGGACTTTGGCTATAGGGCGCTGACATAATAATAATACTGATACTTATACACCATTTGCTGTTTACCAAGTTATCTCCCTTACAGCATCTCACAAGGTCTTCTCACAGTCCTGTGAAGTGGGTATGCTATTGTCCCCATTTTACAGATGAAGAGATTAGAAACAGAGGAGGAACACACATATTAAAAGGTGATACCTAAATTTAAATAAGGGTTCTCTTGTGGAAGTCCAAGTTCCACTACACCACATAAATGTATTATTAAATATACCCAGAAAATGTCCTGTAATTTTTTGGGGGGATGAGAACTAAAAATTTGGATATGTCCATTAGGAAAATCCATTCAATAGTAATGTATTGGATACTGTTAGTACAAAGTTGCACAGAGAGATAAACAGGCAATGAAAGAGAATTTCCTCATATATACTAATTAATACTATGGTGAATTTGATGTTTGATTAGGGATTGCAATGAAAGTTCAGAGAAAAGAGAAAACATGGACTGCCAGAAATTCTAAGTTTTGGGAGATAAGAAAAACAGACCACAGGACCATTGGACATACACATACCTACACACACCCTTCCATAATATCACATTTAATTGTTGGTATAGATGAGAAAGGGAGGAAAATGGGGTAACATTATGTTTATAATTAGTGAATGAGTCATAGTGGATCCCTCATGTTGCTCTATATCTCTCGCCCACCTCCCTCCATCAACACTGGTATCGGTTCTTAGACATGATACACATTAGGAACTGATAACTCATACTAGGAAATACCTATCTACCCTTTCCTTTCTTTCCTCTCTCCTTATATGGATCCCAGGCAGATAGCTTTCTCTCACCTCAAAAGAAGTGAGAGAAAGTTGGACATGACGAAGGAAAGTACATGATGAAAGTAGGATGTCATCTACTCTTAAGTTGATGTCAAATTTGCATAAATAAAACATTTCATTATTTGATGTGAACAATACCTATCAGTCCTACGTAGCATCCATTTCATTACGGTGGTTATATGTATTTCTTAAAAGTATGATGCTGGATGCTGTTCTGCTGTTCCAACATGATCCCACACTAAAATATCACTGCCCATTACCACAAGGCTCATGGTCAGAGCTTGCAAAGTTGGTGAGTTGAGACCAAATTTGTTGTCAATTGTTTCTTCTGTTCTCCTCTGGTCTCCACCTGACAATCAGACCAGCCAAGGGGAACCAAGTGTATAGGTCTTGGCCCGTTTTTTTCATTACTGATATACTGCCTATCACATTTTTATACCTTAAGATGATGTCTCCGAGATCGCAGGTTGGATGGCTACAAGAAATGTAGGCTGAAATCACTGAGTTCTCAAATTATCCCCACTCACTGAAATGGAGTGTCTATATGTGTTTATCAGAACTGCATTCAACTTTTTACATGCTTATGTCTAAATCCTCTGAAGAGATTACAAATTTCTTGAGATCAGGGACTATATATTCTTCTCAGTAGTATCTTACATCTTGTCGACACATGATGATGCTTTTATATATAGTGAAGGCACCTGAGTTTAGCTATAAGACTGTTAGTTTTAAGGAGAATTCCAAATGTTTGCACCAAATAAATCTTACATATTTCAAAAGCATAATGTCAAAATGTTTGGTAAAGTATAAAACCTTTCTTTATTTTTTTAAATCATAGCCATTAGAATTCCCTTTGAAATAGTAAGGAAATTGGGATACAACATGGTAAGAGTTTTATATCTTTTGTGATACAACTAAATTCAAGAATGGAAATAACAGTCAGAAACAACATATAATTAAGTACCCAATATATATCCATAATGCTCATCTATGAGAGAATATGAGCTAGGCCAGTTTTACAAATAATATAAGCATAAATTTCCAAAATTAAAGAAAGACCTACACAAAAGAAAGACCTAAGTTTAACGGTCTTAGAGTGATTCCAATGACAGCGTAATACTGTAAAACACAACTAGCTTGAAAACACATGTGGTTACTACTTCAGTGATAAAACAACAATTATATCAACTTAGAAAAATGAGTTTTATCTGAATTCTAACAACTTCGCATCCCTATCTCTTGATTCCCAAGCATTTTACTCCTAGAAAGTTCATGGAAAGTAGACTACGAGAAACATGGTTGATAACATTTTAACTGATCAGTGCCATTCTTATCTTTATACCAATGGGGATTAGCCGAGATAAAAGAAGCAATAAAAACTAACATATTAAAAGAGATTCTATAGTTAGCTATTATTTTTCTCCTTTCCCCACATTATCTATTTTTTCACATTCCACGGACAAATAAGAATGAACTATATTTGACTCTCTGTAAATGTCACAGCTCAGCAGTTAAAAAAACTCTAAAATTTGTATAAGCTTGCCCAAATCTTTGTAAAAAAGACAGGACATTAATATATATATGTGTGTGTGTCTATGTGCTTGTCTGTATGTTTATAGAGAGATAGAAATAACAGAACATAATTGACTTCATAAATAGATTTTCTGGGAGTGATTTGCAAATAAGGAATCATAATTTTGACTCCCTAATATTCATAATTACATGAATATTGAATTATACAAGTTATAGTCATAATTAATAGAATTTATAAAATTCTAGGAGTAAATATAACTACTACATCTTTAAAAGTATATTCCTGATATAGGAACCTAGTAGTCTTTCTCCAAAGTAAAAGGGAACAAGCTCGTGAGATGACTGTTGCTTATCTACATTTTGGGGGATTTTCACAGTCTCAAGATGTTTTAGATACTTAAAATTTCCAGAGAAACTAAATCATTGCTTCATGACATAAGATATTACCTTGGGGAATTGAGAGTACAAATGGGACTGAATGTGAGCTGGATAACATGTTTGGAGCACATTGCCAGGATCTCAGCTATGTTGCTTGCATGCAGAATGGGCCAGTGAAAAAGTCTCCCAAGGAGTAGATTAACGGTTACTTATACTGGTCTTTGCCATTCTAGCCTTTGCCATTTCCCACTCATGTCTATCTCTACCTCTAGAATGTGCCTTGGCTAGTTCCTGGGAGATTCTATCATTTCCATGTGTGTATTTTCTCTCATAAGTTGCAAGCCCCTTGAATAAGATCAGTCTTTTTCATTTCTTAGGTATTTGTTTTATGTTTGAATGTTTCAACAACCTAAATAACAGCATTATAAAGACTTCTCTCTGTAACAATGTGTGAAGTTATCAAGTTCAGGTAAAATAGCATTGAAACATTTTAAAGGAAACTAAAATTTAGGATTACAAATATACTCTACGAACAGACCATAGTCTTCATAATCACATGAAGTTATATGTCATTTATGAGCTAACCATCTTATGCATCTAAGAGTGAATCTATAAAGTCTGTATTCCTTACAAATATCTATCATTTCCATACATGATCAGTGGTGAATCCCCTCCGTAACTGAATGAGTGTGAGACAATGACATCAGAAGACTGACTCTAAAACAGTTTCTCTAGTTAGAGTATCAAGGCAATAGTCAATCTTCAGTCTTTGGGGCTCCTTATAATTCTTCCAGGAGGGAAAACTGAGTATAGATAAAATCTTAGTGGAAAGAATTAATATACATATTTATAGAAACCAAAGAAAGGTGAGCTTTGGTACTCAGTCAAGGAAATATCATAAACCATTGCATATGATAGAATCAAGGAAAGTACCCAGTTTTAAGCAAGAAATAGTAACCAAAGGACACATTTTCCAGTGTGACTGAATAAAGGTTGTACTCGTAATATTTCCTACGTATACCAGGGACCACATATAAAGGACACAAATACAAAGTTCACCAAATGCAGAATATGCTCACCTGGGCACAGAGCAATATTACAAGGCTTATGATGTGTTTCAGGTCCTTCACACGGCCTTCCTCCATACTGAGGAGGTGTGCATGACCTTGTTCTTGTTCTTTGGCCTCGACCACATGTAAATGAACATAAACTCCATGGTGACCACTCCTCCCAAACTCCATGTACTGTAATAAAGCAAAGAAGCTTCAACAACAAAAGCAGAGAGGTAAAGTCAAAGATTCTTTTTCTTAATTATAAAGAAAAAAAATCATCAAATAGACAGTATGAAGATATTTTAAAAGCTCAGTTAACATTCTTATTTGCCAAAAAAATTCAAAGGTTAATTTGAAAATTTATTAAAATGACACAAAATGACATGTACTTTTTTTCTGTATTAGAACAGTTGTCATAAACTTTAAATGTTTTCTTTTTTAATGGAAATGCACCTCTCTTCCTCACAGTAAAATAGTCATGATTTATTTTTAAATAAAAATAATATAAACTTAAAAGGTAGTATAGAAAACTAAATTTCTTATAACAGATATGATCTTCTAGAGTTAAATTTGCATTTAAATATATAAGGGCCAACATAATTCTTAAAATTTCAGGACTAATGACTTTGATGTAAAAAAATAAAAAAAAAATCTGAAAGTTAATGGTCCATATTTTAAATAGCTTATTAACTTCACATTTTAGAAAATAAATATATTTTTGCCATTTAAAACATATGGGTGTTCAAAGTCACTGTCTTTGAATAAGACGAAAATTTCAAAAACTCTATCTACTCGCATAAAATTCTCCTCTTTGCCCTCTTTTAAAATGAGTGGCAAATATGAAGATTTCTTTCTTCTTGCAATAACTTGATGCACTGGAAATCCTCCTAATAAATAAATGTTTTTAGAGAAAGCAAATGATCTAATTAGGATTACTCCTAACATAAGTATACATATGCCAATACTTCAATTATGCCATTACGATGGATTCAAACTAATCAGAAATATTAACATAATTTGTCTTCCTCCATAAAAGCCATGTGAATACATATTGACATCTTTTGCATAAAGCCCATTAGAGTTCAAAGTTTAGATCCCTTCTTTGCCACAATCAATCACCAATCTCATCCCAAATTTTAATATTTGGGATAGTAAGGAATAGCACTCCGTGGATAATACAAATAAAAAGAAGCTGGGCAAAATGTGCTCTTTGGCACAAAAGCTCCTGTCTTGATGTTGAACCTCTGGTCTTCATATGCTTTTAGAGGTTCATGAGCAGAAGTCTGATAGGACACCCACTAGAATGAGGAGGGGGAGTAGAAATTTAGAATGGATGATGAAAAAGATTTCACTTTCTCCTTGACATAGGTAGGGGTAAGCAGAATCCATATTAAGTGTCAGAGGAGTTATGCGAGTAAATACAGTATATCTAGAATGTTTTGCATGTATATGCAAACCAAGTTGTTTCTTTAAAAACACGTATATGATACCTTAATTATGAGACACCCCATTTTCTTCTATTTATGCTATTGATTTGCCCCAGCTGGTTGTGAAAATATATTGAAATATTGAAAAAGTTAGCCAAATTTGTGTAATACTCAGTGAAAAATTCTTCAAGTTTCTGAGAAAGTTGCTGGAAAATATATTTTTAAAATATTACATAGAAAAAAAGTAAGAGAGTGAAAGAAATTAATATGTTTATATTTTTCTCATTTAAGTTTGGAAAACCAAAGCCACTTTGTATCTATTGGCATAAGATTAAATAATGAGTCTGTATTTAACTCTAAGGAAAAGAAAATATGCACATACCTATATTTACATATAGGTATATATGATCAATGACAGCAAAATATTTTTAAAATATTATATATGAATGTATTTTGTCATATAAAACACATATCTTTAATTTTTGCATTTATTTTTAATTACCAAAATTTCTCCATTTAAAAACAAACTTTTCTTCCCCTGTTGTCTATATAAAGTGTTAAAAGACTATATTGCATTCATATGGCTGGTTCTGTTAATTTTCTCCTCAATCAAATCACACTGCTCTGTATTCTTTGAACAAAGCCTGAAAAAAGGCTGCTAAATTGGCAGATTTTTCTCTATTAATCTCAAAGAAGTGTTGATTAATCTTGACAGTTTAGTTAAATCATGAACCTGGAGTCCTCTGAAAAGTATGTTACTCCCTACTTTTTAACACTCTATTGTTCCATGGTGAAATTTCATGCCTCCTCCACATCATTTAAAAAAAAAAACAACTCCTTTTTTTGAAAAAGAAACAAAATTATTAATAATATTTTATTTTAGATATTATTGAATTAGTTGGAAACTATAAAACATCTTATAATTTTATAGATGCTATTCATAAGATTTATGTTAAAGAATAAAGATATTTTTACTTTAGCAGCAAATTTTATATAAATTCTTTTACCTTTCAGTAAAGTATGAAAATCTGTAAATAATCTAGTTCATTTGGAAAATGTGCCTAATAAAACCAAAAAACAAATCAAATTAATCCACTTTTATAGTTTTCTTCTTTACTTAGACACTAGCTATAGTACCACATCCCTACTCTGTGCTGTCTAAAGATGAAATGAGGAATACACAATATACAAATTATGTTACTACCAGATTTTGAAATAAGCATACAAATTACCTTATAATTTACATTGGGATGTATAAAATAACTCCTTTAAGTGAAAGGTTTTTTTCTTAAGAAATATATAAATGTGGATACTGTGACATTTATTAAAAAAAAAAAAATCGAAACCATTCCTTAGCCCAATTCAACTTCTAAAGGATTAGAAGACATATAGAGTAGACCAGTGGTTCTCAACCAGGGGCAATTTTGCCCCGCAGAGGACATTTGGCAATGTCCAGAGAAATTTTTGATTTTCACAGCTCAGGGGAAGGAGGGATGCTACTGGCATCCAAGAATGCTCAGGCCAGCCTCCCACAACAAAGATTTATCCATGTCAAAATGTCAATAGTACCGAGGTTGAGAAACCCTGGAAGAGATCATAAAACTGTAAGTCAGAAACCAGGACAGTAAATACACAATTTAATGTAGCTCTCTACTTTCTCAGTTTAATTGCTATTTAACCCTATCATTTTCTGCTCTGAGTAATAAGAATTTTTGAAGAGACTATAATATCAAAGTAACAATTTGCAAAAGGCTGGATGTCTTAGGATCCATATTAGAAGTAACACATTATTATGCAATTTAATTAAGAAAACCCTTCTTTTGAAATTAGAATAATACGGGTGAAAGGCAACTAATTTATAACAATATTGACTAGGCTTTACTAGGGTAAATAAATATAAGCTCAAATTCTATCATTCCATATATTTTATGGAAAGTGGCTTTGACATTCATTTTGTCCTTGTGTCATTTTCATTAATTAAATGCCAAACACACTTGAATATCCACAGTGTGACAACTAGGTTATTGATTTCTGAGCTAATTTTCTTCTTGGGAATTTAAAGTATTATTTTAGAAAGATATTTACACTGTTTAGGTACTATTTAAGTTTTTTAATTCACTTTTGGTTACTGTTTTCATGATATATTATATCAAAAAAAGTACATATTTATCAGCATGGCAAGTAACTGAACAAAATATTGAACACAAAGTATTTCATAACGAATACAATAACCATCTAAAAGATATCCCAACTTCCTATAGTGAAATATTTATTCTACATTTTTTAAAATAACAAAGTTGCTAAATTAGTGTTCGGTTTTAGAAAATTAAAAAGAAATCAACAAAACTCTCCATTCTCTTAAATTCAACATCTGAACTATAACAATGATTAAAAGACACATTTTTTCTTATCGTCAGTACTATTTAACCAAATTTAGAAAGACAAACCTATAGTATACGAAGGTCAAGAGGAACTCATGATTAGTGTGTATTTCTTCAGTAGGTATAATGGTAGGAGGTTTAAGAAATTGAGGACAAACTTCACAATCACAATATTATTCAGTTTTCTAAACGTCAGACACAGAGTGAAAGGGAGAGCACTCTGGTCCCACTACAGATGCTCTCCTTGCCCAGTGAAGGGATTAATCAGCAGTCTCTGGCAGAAAGATGGAGGTTTCCATATGTCAACCATACGAATGTGCGTAACAAGTGGCTGGAATGTAAGGACTGAACGGAGGATTGCAGGGAACACTTCAGCACCCTCTCAGACTTCCACTTGGGGATCCATTTGCCATTAGATTCTACCCGTGTATGTTGAAGGGAACTTGATTTTTCAGAAGGATGCTGACAAGATAAATGTATATTTCAAGCACAGCTTACTTCTCTATTGACACTTTTCTCATTGCCCAGGATAGGAAGCTTGATATTGTAACCAAGGGCCAGCTTTAAATATGAGACAATGTACTCTCCCCACACCCAGCTGGAAATCCACAACCATTTACTCATGAGGCAATTTTAGCTACAAAATTTAGAAATTTGGTAATTCAGAAAACTTTCAGCTCATTTTCTCTTGCCTAACAGACCTAGAGTCTGCTTGCTCTCTAACCGCTGGTTTTGTCATCTTTTTTCATTGTCCTCCCCTTCCAAGACCTCTGTAAGCACTTTTTCCCTCTGATTTTTTTTTTTTTTTCACTTGATGTTCCTTCTCATCTAGTTTAATTCCCACTGACTCACACTGACTTGATTTTTCTTGCTTTCAGTGGAAATTATTGCTGCTTCCTGCTAATTCTGTCTTCCCTTCCTCATAGTTTTCTGCCCTGTTTAGCTTTTACTTTTACCTTAATCTGCTGCTCTGTATCTCCCAATTCCATTATAAAGGGATTTCCCATCTCATGCATCAGCTCTCCTCCACATTCTGCCCACCACTTCCTTTCCCTTTTGTTACTTCCAGATTGTCTTTTCTTTTATTGTGATAAAAAATACATAACAGAAAACTTATCATCTAGACTATTTTAAGTGTACAATTCAGTAGTGTTAAATATATTCCCATTGTTGTAAAACAGGTCTCCAGAACTTACTCATTTTGCAAATCAAAACCCTGTACCCATTAAACAACTCCTCCACACTGTCTTTTAATGGGTTGCCCTTGCTCATTCTGCTGGTAAATTGGGATTATCCCTGCCCTTCCCCCATGCCACCCACTCTCTACTCTTACTTTTAGCAATTGCAAAATCAGCCATCTCTGGAAATGGAAATCATCAGAAAACTTTTACGCACAATTTAGCAGACGAAAAGCTGCTGCAGTGCCAATCCCTCTCCTTATGCCTGCCCCCTTTTGGAGGCCCCTGGTGGATGCAAGTCCAGTGTCAACGGCAATGGTCAATAAGTTTGTATCACCCATCCACCAAATAGTTGAACAAAAATATAAACCTGGAGATACACAATATCATATGCTTTAGACTTCTTGAAAGAAAGCCCAAATTCCTTTTAGTACTCCTTTTTACATGAAAATCAGTAACTTAAGGAGAAATGCCTGTAATATGCATGCAGGCCTCCAATGAGAACAAAATGATGACAGCCGGAAAATCTCACCCTACCCGGGCAAGATACGGGGCTGTGCTCCATTTAACATTGAAGATTTTTTCTCCATTAATGACTTTAAAGTTTACAATGCACTGGATGGCTCGGATGAGGATAGTCACTTGAATGAAATAAATTAACAGAATGTCCTTTGGTCAGGGGAACTACTTTCTTTGATAAGTAAGTAAAACAACTGACTAAAGACTGCATCAACCGCTGCCTTAAACAATGAGTACAGATCACATTTCCAGTATGTCTGCAAGGTTACGTTTCCTCAAACGTTCAGTTGGACGTTTTGCCACCTGAAATAAGGAAAGTTGTTATAATCATAAATATTATTAGAAGCAGATACAGAAATTTCTCAAGAAAATTCATTAGGGGAGTCACTTATGTAATTTCCTGACTGCTCTGAGAGCAGAAATCATCCCATATATGACAAAATTTCACTGTTGAAAATGAGTTAAACTTATCCACTTTAATTAAAATGTCTCTACCCATTTCATATGAAAATAACAAATCTTTCCAAATGCGTAGCATGACACAATTCAATAACATCCACAGTTGTAGTGCTGCTAACACTACCTGGACAGAGGGCAGTGTTATTGCAAACCCTTGATTCTCTTAATGGGCCGCTGCAGTGTGTCCCGTAAGGTGATACACAAGTTCTGGTTCGCACCTGCGACCCTTGACCACAAGTAACTGAGCACGTGCTCCACTGGGACCACTCTTCCACACCAGATTCACCTGTGTGCAAGACAACAAATAAACATGAAATACTGCTTTGAATATTCATCTGCTAAGCATCATACCAAACTGACGTTATGACATGCAAGATAATTTAAATGTAAAAATATGACATTACATCAAAAGGCACAAGAAAACATTTCAGAGAAAAATACATTTAAAGGGAGATACATATGACACTGGTGCGAGATCCAAGTTGGTTATAACCTTGTTAGCAAAACTACTCTTCACAAAGACACTGTACTATAGACACTATGAAGGGACCAGGCAGCATTTATCAACAACAATGATTGCTGAAGGGATTCTCTTCAAGCCAATCTGAGGCTTTGTCCTTTGGATGGGAGAGGAAGCAAAATGTATTGCTAAACTTACTCTGGCTTTGGTGAGCAGGAATATATCGATGGATTCTTCCCTAATCCTTTATTGTGTAGCCTCCTTTCTCATGCTGGATGAGGTGGAGCCCTGGGAGTTTGGGCATATCTAATTTTTATAGTGTTAAACACTGTCACTTATTTATAATTTATTCCTAGTGCAGTTCTTAACTTTTTCATCCTATGACAGCTATTTATTTTGTGATAATTTGTTTAAAAACCTGCTCAGAATTTTCTTCATGATCTAGAAGAGTGAATTTTACTCAAAATGAAGGAAAATTTCTCTATGTTTTCTATTAATTTATTCAAAATAAGGCCCTAAAAAGCCAAGGAATGTCTGAATTCCATTAATTGTCACAGAGTAAGCATCACACTAAAATTACGTCTGGTTTCTATTATTATCTAAGTCATGTACCAAAAAGACTTAAAGTCAAGAATTTCTAAGACCATCACAATGGACTTCTGATTCTATTCTGACATCATGTTCAGGATAGATTTTTAAAACTGATTTGAAAACTTGCAGTTGCTTTTCCCTAAATACAGAATTGGGGCATTTACCTGCTGGCAGGAAGAACTTAAGTTAGTTATTTGGTTGTGGGAAAGGTTTGCAGGTGAATTGTTTCTGAATACTTTGCATCACTGATTATATAAACCAAGGAACAATTTATATTATGTAAGTTCTGTTTAGAATTTGCCTTTGAAACGGAATTCAAAAAAAAGAATATGATGATCTATTTGCCCATCTTTTTTTTTTCTTTTGAAAGGTTAGTAAATGACTTAGACATTACTTGCAGGGCTACCAAGACAGCTGGTCCATAGGCTGGTACTCCAGGACAGAAGGAGGTTGAACCAGAATATAACTCAATTTGCTGATTTCTTCACTGAGAATTTCTTTTTTCCAAACAAACAAACAAAAAAGTTAGCTGAAATAAAACATGTGCTTGATAAAGTAGTTGAATTTATTTTCTGGTATAAGCTTCTTATCTCCTCAGGGGCCCATAAAAAGTAGTTCACAGATAAGCATAGGTCCACCAACCACAATTTGGGTTGCACCATTATAAAGATCTGGTCTTATATTGGGATGCATTATGCACCCAGAGGCATAGATTATAAGGCATTTATGACTAGATACATATCATAAGGGCACAGACAGTGGTTACTGGGATGATGTATTACATTAAATAGGACTTTTTTTCAGTGTTGGATCAGTGTTTGTCCTGAAAGTCCTCTATAGATTTCCCTTGATTATTTTAGTCTTTTTGCCTTCACCAATTTATATTTAAGTACTTCATAAAAATGTTATTGGATAACCATTTGAATTACATTTAAAGGCAGGTCACATAATTTGTTCTTTTATATTAAAGAATACTCTAAAAATTAAAAATCATTATTCTAGAACCCAATAATATGGCAATGGTCAAAAAAATATCCACACATATATGTATATATGAACATATACATTTAGGGATGAAGAATTTAAGCATAAAGTTAGGAAAAATATAATGCAAAGCTTTTTCTTTTGATATTTCAACCCTTGTTGTGATGAGAGTAAGTGAAGTAGAAATATTATGGTTGTATGTTATTAAGAGCTAGAAAACCTTGAACAATGTAAATTCTATAAAAATGATAAAGGTTATGCATAAAAGTGTTATATTTTTCCACAAAAGCAGTCCTTCTCTTACCTTTGCATTGTTATGATGGCATTAAAAATGTTTTTATTAAATTGAGTAATGAATCAGGATCAAGATCTATTTTTAAATGTATTTCTGCACAAATATTTAAAAATCTGGGTTGCTTCTGAATGTATACTGTAATGATGTTCAACAGGCTAAGCAGTGATGCATAGATCCTAAGAGATTGATAATTAGTGCTCAGAATTGGCCTTCTTCACTGGCTCAAATTTATGGTTCATTTTGTTGATCAAAAACAAAATAAATAAATGAATAAAATACATATTGGCTTTCACATTATGAATCAAATTTTGCCACTCAAATACCAGCCTACCTACCAAAATGACCTCATTATACCTCAAATGGTATAGTTTCAGGTAACATTTGCACTAATAATGATTTCCATGCTGCCACTTCTTCATTCCGAAAAGCGTGAAGACTATTCTGGTCCAGCACTTTGGGTGACTGTGAGAAATAGCTCATATACTTTATAAGAAAGAGATGTATATTTTTAAAAACTCACTGACATTAGAATAGTTAAGTACAATACAAAGTATACTGTTTTTAATATGTGTGTCTTTGGAAATAGCATGAACTACTCTGGTTCCTTAACTTGTAGCAGAGAAGGCACATGAAACACGGCATAGAACGCTTCAGGATCTGAGGCACTTTTAAGACTATTTATCCTGACACGAAACATGAAAGCGGATTGGAAAAGCACTGTAATTAAAGTCAGAGGACCTGTGTTTGATGAGAAGCTACTGAATATTAGTTCTGTGACCTTGAGAAAGTCACTTTATTTCTCGGAACCTCTCAATAAAATGGGTAATACATCTACCTCAAAATGCATGTGTGAGAATTAAATGAGATAATGTATAAGAGTGCATTTTAAATTGTAAAAAATATTAATATAAATTTTTGCTAGTATGTTAAAATCATTAAACTAGAAACATACTTTTAATTTTATATTTCTGTTTTAGATAGGATAACATGCTATCCTTTACTAATATAGGCTATTTTCCCCATTGGAATACAGGACCACTTTTCTAAACATGTTTATAAGATCATTTGATGACTATGATGTTAAAAAGCACTAGTAAGTGCAATTAAATTGTCTTAAAGCCATCTTTTGGCATTTAATTTGGATGTCTATATTAAATATCTGTATCTTACCACTTCATTTCATTTCTCTTTACCATAAATATAAATTGTGTCCTAGGCTATTGGAACACTATTTATATTTAAACTAGCTTATCTCAATTATTGAACTGACCAAAATGATTAAGTTATTTTGATAAAGTAACATTATTTTACCAAACGTTACTCTTTTAAAAACAATTTCCACTCATGTTATTACTTTATAGAAAGCTTGCTTTTCAGATAGAGGGTTTACTGATCATATTGGTTGAAGAGGCCAGCTTATTCATTTTGAGAAGTAATTCTTAATTATAAAGACTTATAGGTTTTGCTTTGTTTTCCCTCATGACTAATATAAAACACATATTATAATGTCTTCCATCATTCAATTTTACTTCTATTGTGCTTTTCTTCATTCTCAAATTAATGTTAGCAAATGTTTATCATTGTTTATATGTAACACCAATTTCCTGACTTGAAAGACCAATAGAAAAGTTTAATAAGTAAACCTTAGCTTTTCTAAGATTTTGTTACTTAGTTGCACTTATTGAGACTAACTACCTTAACACCTAAAGAAAGTATACTCTCAGAAAATACTGAAGGGAAAAAAAACAGCCTCTCTTTTTAACTTTATAACTGCCTGGTGCCAAATTACGTATTTTAAAAACTACTTAAAATAATGCAGTTTCCCAGTCTTTTATCAGTATTGTAGTAATTTGCATTTAAAATAAGTATTATATGTGTTTTTATATTTACCTAAACTATTTTTGCTTTAAATAATAAATATTTATTTGCATCAATTCAAGCATCCAATTGATATTTTCAGAACTTTCATTTTTCATTGCCTTTTCTAAATTATTGTTAACAATATAAAGAAATGGTTTTAATGCTCCTCATGGATCTATTTAATAAGTGTTTCATCTACTTTACCAAATCATGTGTTATTATATTTTAGGTACAAAACAATGCTTGAAAAAGAACCAGTAAATGAAAACAGAAATTAGTAACTTCTCACTAAGAAAACATCATGTTCCTTGTGATTTGAATTTGCAAAAAAGGTTTTGGCTGAGAACTGAATTCTCTTGGTTTATGTCACAGGCAAATACAAAAACCGAATTTATATAAAATCTCCTGGCCAAATTGCATAATATTTATGCATCAACTAATTTTACCACATAATTGGGAATTTAAAACTATGGCTCACCATTTCACTCCCAAGTGACCCCACTTTTAAGAAATTTCAGCAAGCCAATGACTGCCACCTCTTGTGCAAAAAGGAAGAACATTTCTGATCTCGCAGAAGTGCCCCTGTGAGATGGCACTGGAAGGAGGCTGAGTTATCAGCCCATGCCCTGTGCCTCTAGTTAGAGTCAAATATTCCCCAATCTCTGGTCAGTGCTTGAGACTTTTTGCTCCGTGTAAGGGAGAAACATACATTTAATAATTTGAAAATTTACCTGACCTTGGAAATGCACTTTTGGACCCGTTCGAGCAAAGAGTAAAAATTTGTCACCTTTTGTTAAATGAGAAGCTGCACCAAAAGCAATCCAGATAAGCAAGTTTTCTTCATTTCTGGGTCTGGCTGCAACATATATATTTAAAAAAGCTAAAAATATGTCCTTAATGTAGAATTTATTGTAAACATTCTTCCTGTTCTGAAGAATTCTTTGACCTACTTACAATTAATGTGTTAAACTCTACTACTCACCCATTACCAAGAGCACAATCCATTAAGAATATTTGCATTTTTAAGTTGTAGATCCAAATTTAATGTTCAGAATAAATATCCTAAGAAAATATAAACTAAAGGAAACATTCATTCTTCAAGAGAATTTCATCAAAATCAGTCAATGTCATGTCAACAAGCTGATCAAGTACTTGAAACTTCAGTATTAATGGTAAAACAGATCATCCAGATTGGAATGTATAAAACTTTATAAAGACATAGATAAAAATGTTAGTTTGCAATTTCCTGAAATAAAAGTGACAGCTGAAAATGTTCATAACACAGTTTAAATACATTTTCATCTAAGAATGTACTACATGCAATGTAAACAGATGGAATTATAGCCATTTATTATGATGAACCAACATATGAATGCATTTAATTGTGTTTCATATATATATATATGTATATATATATATATATATATATACATATATATATATGTATATATTTTTCTTCCCCCCCCGAGGGAGGTATTTGAAAGTGATCTAATTAGTTTAGGATTAAAAATTTTACAAACCAGAAAGTGATTTTTGTTGGTATTTAATTGTTTGGATGTATTGTAGCTTACTAATAAAGACTGTCAATTTTTTATTATTTAGCTTATATAGCAAAACTCTCTTTCAAATAAAAAAAAAATTCTGAAAATGTTTCTAATTTCCATACATTTTAACATTTAATATTTCTATGATGTATGACATTTGAAAAAAATACTCGACATCTTATTGCTAAGTTAAATTTCATCATTTAAAATCCTATTTAAAATTCTAGTTCTGAAAAAATCCTATAATTATTGACAAAATAACTGTTGACTTTCTTTAAAAGTTCAAGGATACATTTTAAGAAGTTAATTGACATGAGTAAATAATAATATGTAAATCCTAAATGTCCCATACTGAAAGCAAAATAAATCTTACACATTTTTTTGGTGCGCTTTTCAACTCAAAGCTACTTCATTTATGGACTTTAACTGGTGACGAAAAAGAAATGGCTCAAAAAAATATCAGCTCCAAAAACTGACAAATGTCCAGCAAAAGATTATGAAAACATGCAGTGGTTTCATTAAATTAACAACAATAAATAGAAAAATGTAACTAACGTATTACCAGTTTGTGCCATAAATTTAGCAGCATCAGCTTGTTCCTGAGGGACCCTTTTTTCATGAACAGATCGAGGTCGCTGACTTTTAATTGTATGATCTCCCATCATTCCAAATTCTAAAGACAGAATAAAGGTATATGAAAGCTTGTGTGTAGACATTTCTCACAAATTACATTATTGTCTCATGCAATATGTTCCTGCATATACCTAGAAGTTACTGATTAAATTTACAAGTCTAGATTTGCGAGGCTGATCTACTTGGAATATTTCTAAACTCAAGTCAAAAAATCTATAAACAAGAGCAAAGTTTCAAGAAACAATAGTAACAGTCAATAGAATGACACATCGGGTTTTAAGTCAGTTTAATTAACAAATAGTGTAAGCTTTTCTGATAATGTTTCCAAGCAATACATCAGAAAAAAAATACAACCACAGTGTTAACTGTTGTTTTTCACAGAGAGAATCCTGACTGCATAACAGCCATAACTCTGAGTAGTAATCACCCCGCCGCCGCCCCCCATCCCCCACCCTGACCCCGGAGATTTTCAGCACTTATTCTTGAGGAATGAATGAATAATCCTGTAACCTGGTTTTCCTAAGGTAAACAAACATTCACTTAATGGAATATTTATCCAAATATGGGGTTGTCCCTAGTGTCCTTTAAAAGCTCATAGATAGGTGGTGGCTGACTTAATTCTAATTCTCTCCTGCCCTGTCCCTAGACAGTTGCTCATCCCTTTTCTAACCACATGTAAGACAATGATTTCTCTTTTAAGAGTTATGTTTTAAAAAGATGTGGCTCCAGGTTTCTGTTATTTAATCCTTTAATGTTGTACCTCCTGGGAAAGGCAAAAATACCTGGGCCTAACTCGGTGACAATGGGGAAGAGAAAAAATAAGTTGAACAAAAGACAGACTCCATGTAATACATTTCTGAAAAATTCATATGCTTGGAATTCTGCAAGAGTTCCATGCTTCTGGCATTGTTGCTGTAAAATAATTTTAATAAAACAAAAGACGAATTTATGGGATAGTTGTTGATTCTGGCTCAGGGGAGGGTGGGTAGGAGAAAGGGGATTCCCGAGGGGCAGGCTATCATGGTGTTTCTATTACATCCAGACAATTGTTGGGCCCTTAAGACTAGGACTTGAATACACAACAAAGATGATTGAGTAAAACATGTTCTAATGATAGTGCAGATATTGCCAGAACCAATGTCAAAATTTGGCAATGTATAATTTTACCTTTTCCAATTAATCTTTAAGCTTCTGCTAAAATATTACAACTTTGTGCAATGGAGCAGTGTGTTTTGTAAGCACTAATTCTACCCACAATTTTTATTTTATGTAAGGAGAAAAGACTAGCATACATTCTTGTCCATCCTGGCGAATTCCCACATAAATATTAAAGTGTGGCACCTGACAGATTGATTTGTCAGAAATTCTTTCCAGATATTCTACCCAAGAGAACATCCCAAGAGAAATCTGAGAAATCTAAATGTGTGTTTGTTTTTGTCAGTTTGGATGAAATCCAAGGCAGGAAATGGAAATTTTCATAAAATGTCAGTTAGTTTAATCTTGTAAAATCCATCATTATTTTCCATTGCTGCCAACATCCTCTCATTCCATTCATTTATGTATGTAGTATGTGCTGCCTAAACTATGTTTCATTATGCTAATAAGAAGCATCTAATCACATATCATTTAATGATTTTGGAAATTGACTATTTAGAAAGTTTATATCTAGACTCTTATGTACTACCCAGATTTTAAAGTATTATATATAATTGAAAATTTTCTGGGTCTGAAACAGCAAAGAAATTTAGTAGTAATTTTTATTAACATTATGCTTTACCTTCTGTCCTCTTGAATTTATCATTTAAATTGTATTTGTGTGTGTGTCTAGCACTTAGAACATTTAAGTCAGAGTATATGTGTGCATAAATAAGTCGCAGGCTTTGATGGTCACATTAAGGTAGTTTTGGCACTGGGTGGAAAAAGGATACCAAAAAAAATTTTTCCATGCCTACAACTTTTTTTTCAGCTTCTTCTTCTTCTCTTCTTTTTTTTTTTCCTTATAACTTCTTTTAGTAAGTAACTTTGTTACCTGTTCTAGAAGAAGACATTTCTTCAACTCAATGGCAGCATGAAAATAGCCTATACTCTGTTTTCTAAGAATAAGTAATTTATTTGTACAAGGGCTATAATCTTGAAATTTACAGGTCTGAGTATGTTGGCAGACACTGCTGAAATAATTTTAAAAGTGTCATATTAGCGGCGCCTGGGTGGCTCAGTCGTTAAGCGTCTGCCTTCGGCTCAGGTCATGATCCCAGGGTCCTGGGATCGAGCCCCGCATCGGGCTCCCTGCTCTGCAGGAAGCCTGCTTCTCCCTCTCCCACTCCCCCTCTTGTGTTCCTGCTCTCGCTAACTCTCTCTCTCTGTCAAATAAATAAATAAAATCTTTTAAAAAAAAGTGTCATATTAAATTTTTAATGATTTCTGAAGTTTAAACACAAAGTAGTTATCTTTAAAAGCTGATATTAGCATCTGTGTGAACTATTTCATATTATTAGCTGGAATGTGATTTAAATCTCTCAAACATAGGTATCATACAAATTAAATTTCAGTATTCTTCACTGTAGTCAATTCTACTCAATTTTACTCATCATCAAAAATCAATGTTATGTGAGCATTAGTGCTGATACTTAACCCTGGGATACTTAATACTGGGTCACAGTACTTAAGAAGAACTTGATTATATAGTTTTGTATAACCAAAGGTTTCAAATGAAAATTTTGATTATCTGTCAATATAATTTATCTGGAAAACTACTTTTAAAAAATGAAAACTAATAGGATGGCTTGATATAACTAAATTCCCTGTAAGACAGAAGACATACTAACAATTTATTTCTTTTTCTCAGGTGGAAAAACAACACTATGGTGGTATTTTTTTAATGTTCCAGACCTACTGTTTCTGCCCTAAAACAATCTGAATTTGTAAGTGAATCATGTAAACAATTATCTAACCAAGTAAGTTTCTTTTGCCATGTTTATGTGCCAAGTGTTTGAAAAAAAAAAAAAATCTTTGTTTTAGGGTTGTTGTCAATGGTAAGATTTAACAACAAATGTTATCGTTCCATACATATCTCACAATGGGATATTTTCAAAACATGTGTGTTCCCTTTCATGATGATTTGATCTTCTTTACTTCTAGTGGAAATAAAGGCCAGTTGGATCATCCAAACGTAGAAAAAAATAAGGTATTAGTTTTGCTATTATTTTCTTATGTGGTGAATGTAGGTTGAAGTAAACCTTAAGCATTTTATGCTCTCTGGATAATAAAAGTTCTTCATGGGTTGTTGATTTATATTCATATGATTCTGAGTTGGCAAAGATAATATACTACATTAGTTACACAAGGAAAATAGCATAACCAAATAAAAAGATGATCTGCTTTGTGTAAGCAATGAAAAGCAAGTTATGAAATCAAATGAAGTAATGTGCAGCATAATATTGTGTATGTACATACACTACATGGCTTATGAAAATACAGGGTTATTTCCTATATATTTATATTGATGGTATCAATGAAGTGGTGGGTAAATAACTGTATGCACGTATAAAACTCAAATGACTGGAGATGACTTTCATATTTAGGCACATTTTTCTCATAGAATCTTTCAATGTGCTCCTTGATAAAAAGCAGTAGTCTCTGGAAGTAAGACATCCTCAAAGCTACATGAAAGAAAGTTTTCAAAAATCTGTTGTCTTAAGAATAGTTTTACGTCTTCTCTTCCCCCTTCCAGAAATATATAAGAGGATCATTAAGAAACAAATAGACTTGAAAACTGACTCTTGACAGTCAATTATTAGTTGTGAGGTTTTTGTCTAGAAATCAAGGGTTATAATAATGTGAAATCACAGTCATCAATAAGTGAAAACATACACACATCCATTTGCTATTTTACCAAGTGTTTACTTTTCAATGTGCAGGTGCATCAGATTAGGTGGTAAGTTATTACTGCAATCTATTTTGTGATGTAAATACTAACTTTACTTGTTAGCTAACTTTCCTTTGCATTTCCACAGAAACCACCCTAGCCCAGGCCATGAGTGACTGCTTCTCAAAAACTCTCCAAGTTATGTCTTACTTTCATTCAATGATCAACATGCACTACTTTTTGTCTTGGAAATGGTCAAACCACTGCACCACTTCTATCATCTTTCTCCATGTGAAACACCCGTTTTTCTATCCATGCCTGCAGTAAAGCACCTCCCCAGGTCCAACTCCAATGGCACTCCTCCATCAACTATCAACCAATCATAATCAGGCTTTGTCTTTCTAAATTTCTATTTCATGCTGTACCAATAATCAACTTTCATTTTAATTTTCAGATTGGTTTATTCCTTGTACGAAATTACAAACCTCTTTGAGAAGGAAATATGGCTTATGAGTTTTAAAATCACTTCCTGCTTTGCACCTAGCTGGGGTTCATTATTTATTTATTTTATAAATATGTTTCATGTTAAGAGTTGCTTCTCCAAAATGCAAGTTTCTAGATGTCTAGAACGCTTTCTTTAACTTGCTTGGTGAACAGTTCGGTGGGGAGAAAATAAATTTTTTAGTGAAGTACTTGAAAGTTAGTTATGTATGATCATGACAGTCAACATTTCTTTATCCATAAATATATTCAGGTTATTATTTAAATAATTGCAATATTGCCTTTTTTTTTTTTTAACTTAAATCTCACTAACCTAAGACAAAGCTTAATGCCTTAAAAACAAAGCTTAATTTTTAACAGTAAACATTTAGTAATTACTTATGTGTTAGGCACTAAATTTACAAAGATAAATGAAAAATAGTCTCTGATACTGTGAAGCTCATAGCCCACGGAAATCCACTGAACCTTTGTTATATGTGAAATTACTTATTTTAATAAAAATATTAAGCTCAAAAACTCAAAACCCACTTTTTCTATTAATTTCCTAAATATCACCCTTAACTAGAATGACTTGCTAATGTGTCTCAAAAGAGAAAATACATCTTTTAAGCCATGCAACTGGACATTTGAAGTGACATTTCATTTGTCAGAGCATAACAAGTAAGGATATTAATGTATAACTTGTTGGCAGAAGAAAGATTCTAACATCTGGCTGGATTATGGGTGGTATAGACAAATTCTGTTAAGAAGCAACCAGGCATTTTCTGAAATAAGATTATATTTAATGCATTCTAAGTTCGTATTTTGCTAGAAGCATGAGTTACTAAATGTGTTCATTCATTTTTACACTTTTTGGAAATGGAGTTGTTACAGTTATTTTGCATGCACATTTTTTGTGCATATTATAGCTGGGAGGTGTTTAGATAGTGAAGAGCAGTCCAGATTATCAGTCATTATGATATCTTTCTGTTTTCTGAGGTTTTTAAAAAATGTTTTGTTGACATTTGATCAGACTTCAAAATTGTATTCTTTCACTCAACAACTATTTGAGTGCCTACATAGTTAGGTGCTTTATGAAAAGATAGAAATGTTGGGGAAAAGACTACAATCTGTATTATCAAAGACATTTCTAGAACTGGCATGGATGTTAGAAACAAGGAATATTAAAATTAGACATCATTAGGTGAAATCCTGAAGGACATTGGTTAAAAATGCTATTGATTATAAATATACTAATTTCATTTTCCCCAAGAACCAAACAGGAATAGAATATGTGGCTAGAAGACAATTTCCAAAGAAGTCAAGAATGAGAGCTAGATAATAAATTAAGAAATATCAGGAAATACATTGGCTAATTGAATTAAAATAATAAAAAAAGAAGTATCAGGAAATATTTAAAATAATTTTTTAGAAAATTGAATTAATATTAAGAAGTATTTAAAATAAAATAAATTAAGACATATTAAGATATATTAGAAATCAGAGAAATCCATCATTAAACTTTAAGAGGATAATTGATATTCCTTCCTTCAAATTGTTTCTCGGTTACATTTCCATAGTTAGATACCTGGCTATAGGAACCAAGAGGCTATATCTTACAATAACAAAGTAGAATCTTGTTTTTCAAAATACTCCCACAGAAATAATTTTATTAGGTAGTTGGCATGACTCTGTTAGGTAGATGGGTAATTTTATGCCACTTCTAAAAATGGACAAAACAGAGAATGGTCAAAAGGCAAACTGCTAGTATGTTTATAGAAAAATTTAAAATGTTCAGGAATTTTCAGTTTTCAATTAAGTTGTTAAATTATGAAACAATATATTTTGTAGAAGCAATTTTCAAGTATATTTAGTGCATATTTTCTTTGACAATGATGTTATATTTTAATTTATCTTTATTCAAAATAGGAACTTTGAAATAATTACATATAATGATGATTTATTTTTAGATCTCCTCAAATATGTATGTGAAAATTATATAATAAAGCAACTTATTTAGAATAGTTCCAGGAAATTTAGGGTATAAACCCTTAAATCATTGCTTTTATTCTTATTTTGTCATCCTTCTGGGAAATGTTAGTAAACTGGATGCACCATTCCATGTAAGAAATCATCAATGTGTGTAATCATGTAGGAATTATTTGTTAATATTTCTTATACATTAGTCAATTGCCTTTTATGACCTCATATCTTTTTGAGATAACTATTGAATTTTTATAAACTACCAGTAATGTTTTGCTTGAAAAATATTTTATTTGTTGGTAATAAGGAAAATAAATGTAGAATCACATAAATGATAAATGCAATTCTACTTCTAATAGTAAACTAGTAGCTGAATGTCTTTTCTTGTTGGCCTGTGTTAGAATTTAATTTAGCACACTAGCATATCATTGGCAAAATAAGATGTTTTACTGTGAGCTTTAACACCTCTGGCAGAAGACTAAAACTCTTACACTGTAAGATTTGAATGATCCTATTGCTAAAGTGGCCTCCTAAGATCCTAGGAAATCTAACATAAAAGAAAGTAAACTAAATCGTCCCTGGATAAATATTTCTATATTTTCCTAACAAGAACAGGGCTTGGTTGCTTTCCTGCCAAGTTTTCTGACATGCAGAGTAATCCTCTGTGGGCAGAGTAGACTCTGTAGGGATTTCCAAATGGAGGGGAAGGCTGTTTTGGGAATGACAAAAGACTTATCTTTTCAGGCTTCCCTGGAAGGACAAAAATGAATGAGTCACCTGGTGATGCAAAGCTAAATTCTTCTGAAGGGAAAACGATTGACCCCAACGGTGATCTAAGAACTTAAGAAATGGGTGCCTGGGTGGCTCAGTTGGTTAAGCGACTGCCTTCGGCTCAGGTCACGATCCTGGAGTCCCGGGATCAAGTCCCGCATCGGGCTCCCTGCTCAGCAGGGAGTCTGCTTCTCCCTCTGACCCTCCTCCCTCTCATGCTCTCTCTCTATCATTCTCTCTCTCTCTCAATAAATAAATAAAAATCTTTAAAAAAAAAAAGAACTTAAGAAATGTGTGGTAGGGGATATGGAGAACTGAGGCAGAGGAGTATTCAGGGTTTAGTACCATAAGTTGCTATTATTAATGGAAGATAAAAGTGTGAAGAAGAGGGGCAAGAGATATTCCTGAAGGGATTGGTGGGGAGGGAAATCAGAAACCTCTCTTATGCCTTACTAAGAACCCTGGAATGTACCTCTATTTGACTAAATGTGAAATATTTGTAGGGTTTAAGCAATAAGCAAGGAATCATGGTTTGATTTGAATTTTAGATAGATTAATTGAAGATCAAGAGCAGACTACGTGGAACAAAATTAGGGCAGTATAAACTATGAGGAAGCTATTGCAATTGCCCACAGAAGACTGTAACTGCGTTGAGAGGAAGGTTTGATGGATAGCTCACTGGCAGCTCCTAGCCTGGGTAAGCAGGTGAATGGGGGTACTCCCACGAGATAAAGAATTAGAACCACACACAAAACACTGGCCAGTTGCAGCTTACTGCAGGTTGAGTACTGAGTACATCTTTGGACCACTGGGTTCAAATTGTTGGCAACTAGAGCAATTTTCAGTGCCCCAAAAAGTTTATAGGAAAAGTTTTTTATAAGGAAGTCTATGCTTAAAAAAAGTGACACTTTTTTTGTGTATGATATTTTTGATAGATGTTACCTTTGTATATATTATGCATATCGTATTATATATATATATATTACATCATGTATTTATTTAGAATTTTTAAGAAACACGATTCCTCTCTAGTTTTGAATTTAATTATCCTTAAAATCAATGAACATATATTCAAACTTGCTTCCGTAATAATTTAGACTTACTATCATTATTAGTATTGAAGCCCAAGTGGTATTCTATAGAGAACTGAAAATGTTTAGCTTCTTCAAAGCAGTGCTTCATATACCTAAAGACAATTTTAACTAAAATGTAGTCTAATGCTGAATGTAGAGGGTGGACAAATCAATGGGCAACCGGCAGGTGGAGCTCTTACTTCAGAGCATCAAGCCTTAAGTTCTCTTGGCCTGTTTGCTCTTCTTGCAAAAGGGGATTCTGGGAACATGATTCCTAAAGTCTTTTTAAGCTCTAAAAGTACGTTTTTTTCTCAGGTCAGAAATTGGCCCATGAACATATGGACTATCTCTCAGCAGATGAAATGGCCTAGAGGACCTGACCAAGCTTCATGAATGGGTCTATACACAAGACACACATGCACTAGAGTCTAAGTAAAACAGAGGGGTGGTTGCTTCTAAACATTTTCCTAAGTCAAGCAATGTTGAACAGTTAACTTGATCCATGCCTGAGCACTAAACCGAGGTTTACTTTGCATGTGAGGTCTCAAATGCTCTAATACTTATTTAAACATATACATCTATGCTGTAGCTACCATCTACACTGGAGAGGGATTTTTTAAAGAAGATTATATACTTCCAAAGGTATTTGGGAATGAATGAATTGAGGTCATTCAACAAACATTAAATAGGCGCTTATTATATTCCAGATGGTTTTTAAGTGTGTGTCTTATATGTAACATATATAGTTGGATTTTAAAAACCCCATCTGATCCTCTTCTTTTTAACAGGAAATTAAGCCCACTGACATTTATTATATTTATTAAAATGTTAAAATTATTTATTCCATCTTATATTAGGGTTTCTTTTAAGCAAGTATCTTGTTTTTCCTTCATTTTTCCCCTTTTCTAATATTTTTGGATTGATAGGAATTTTTTATCCTCTAGATCTCTTACTTCAATTATTCAAGCATTATATACTAATTTTGTCACATGTACTGAAATACATTTTTAAATCTATCAATATCTTTAGTGAATCAGTATCTGTACTCTTTCCCAAACCAACACAAGAATTTGGGTATGTGGTCACTTGTTCTCTGCTTTGACACTCATATGTCATTTATTTTCCCAACTGCTATATTTATACACTGCTTTAATAATTTAGACTTAACCATTAGTTGTGTTAATTTCTTTGTAGATCTTCTTTCTCCGACTTGTTTTTAATTTTGCTTCAGTATATCTTTTAACAGAGAGGGTCTAAAATTGATTTATCTTGCCCTCACACTTGAATTTTTGTTTGGCTAGGCCTAGAAATTTAAGGTCAAGAAGTTTTTTTTTCCTCACTAAACTTTGAAGATAACTTTCACACTGAATCCTGGGATCTGGTACTGCCTTTGAGATGTCTTTTGGTAAGAGAATCTGCTTTTCTTTCCAGAAGCTTTTTCAGCATTTTTCTTTTTATCCTTGGAGTTCTGAAATTTTACCAGTATGTGTCTAGACATTGGGTTTTTCCATTCAGTTTGCTTGGTACTCCCTGTCCCCTTTCAATGCAAGGATCAGCACTTTAGCTGAGCACACTGAATGAGTGTGTTTTCTCCTAAGCCAACTTCCCCTCTTCTTGGTTTTCTTCCATGTTCACTGTGGAGTTTGGGAGTTACCACAAGCTACACTCTGCTTCCATCTCAATCCCCTACATACTCACTAAGAACTTCTCTGGGAAAATTGAGCCCCCAATTTCTGATTTTTAAAGAGTAAGTGTACCACATATTACTTTCCATTTTGTTCTCTGAACACTTTTCTTTCCTACTTAACAGAAACCTTTCCAAAGAGTCCCCTCTAATTCTTCACTTCCCACTCACGCAACTATGTCATGCAATCTGACTTCAGCCTCTTTCTTTGAATGAAACTGCTCTCTTGAAAGTCAGCTGCCTCTTAAAAACTGTCACATTCATCTTGATTCCTTCAGCATTTGACACCCTCCTACCCTCCCCTATCCCACAACTTTTCTTAAAATGCTCACCTCCCTTGGCTTTCAAAGCTGACAACTTGAATTTCTTCCTCCTCCTGACTGCTTTTCTGCCTCCTTCATTGCCTTAGTGACTCTTGATTCCCTAATGTGAGTTTTCCCAAAGCTCCTGCCTTAACATTCTTTCCCTCAGAAGTTCCAACCTTTCCTAGACTAAGGTATCACTTTCAGGCAAACAACTATCAGTCTTTCACTTCCATGGGCCAGTCTACAACTTCTAGACCAGCTGCACTACTGTGCAACCTAGATATTTTGCTGGCAAACTTAGCATTTATGGAAATAGGTTAATCATTTCCCTTATGAGAGCTGCTCCTAGCTATGCATTTCAAATTTATCTTTAATAAACATACAGTGCTCAAAATAAATAGTTCACAAATGAATAAATAGCAAAATAAAACTAAAAGCTGACCAAAAATAATGCAGAAAATTTAAGGCTTATCAAAGTATCTTGATGAGCCAGTTTGGTTATGTAAAGACAGACCCTAGGGCCTGATCTGGAAAGGTGAATAACCTAACAAAGTAATAGTTTGAAATTTACTGAGGCTGCCAAGGACAGAAGGTGAGTCTTATTGGGGACAAAAGAAAAAGGAGGGGAGGTGAGGTTTAACAGACCTTGGGAGGGGAATAAAGAGAGAGTTATCCATAAAAGTGGTGGGAGGATGAGACAAGAGGAGAAATTAGAAATTCCTTGAGGAAGGACTATCAGAAGCAATTTTAATAGCAGTGATATTAAGGTTTAATGTATGTACTATGCTGGGGTGAATTACCTCTCCACTAGAGCCAACTTTTATTGAAAGCTTACTTAACCAGTGTTAGAGATAGTTAAAAGAAGATGATAAAAGAAAAAAGATTAATTTCATGTTGAGATTTTCAAGGGGCAGAATAGAAAGGATGGCCCCAGAAGCAAACTACAAAGCAATGGTTGATAATATAGCTAAAATACACATAAGAGTGAATAGGAAAATATGTAAGAAATACATGTAACCCATCTCTCAAAGAATCCTTAGGGATATTAGGGAGATATTAAATTTCTAGTTCTAAATTATGTGGCAGATCAAGCCAAGTGTTTGTTTAAAAATTATAATAAAGATAGTCCTCAGAAGGCTGAAGAATTTGGGAGCACACTGATAACAACTCCAGGATTATGTGTTGACATTCTTAAACTGGTCTCTGGGTAGCTCATATTGGTAATGTAGATTAAACATGGTCCTTCTGCTGATTTTGTACTTTTGACAACATATGTTAATATTAACATAATTTAGCAAGGAGCCTAAAGTTGTTTACTCATTATCATAGGTGGAGGTTTCAATGAGGTTGGTGGCCAAGTGGCCAAGGACAGGCAAAAGGGGTTAAGAATGGCATCTCTTACATCCTAAATCCTTCCCTATTTCAGTTTTGGGGTTTTCTTCCTCCCACACCCCAAATTTCACAGGCAACACTAGCTCTTATTACCCAATTGTAGTGAACTTTCCCACCAAGACTTAAGTGGGAGAAACAATTAAGATTTTGCTTCTCTGAAGGAAAATAATGTCTCTTTTGTGCTGCAGTTTTTATTTTCTTTTAATGTTTTAGCTTCTGTTTTCTAGTTAATTATAATCTCTCTTCAATTCTATGTATTCTATATATTATTATTCCTTTGCCAGAAGTTTGTGTCAGAGTGTGTGTTCCCACCTGACTTAACAAGTTATTTTAAAATGCATATACTGGCTTTTGATGACTAAAGTTTGATGAGTCAACATGGTGAAACAGTTTTGCCAAATATCAATTTAAGCTTTGGCTGCATTTTTTAAAGTATGGAATTCAGAACTCTTGGGTTACTTAGCACTTAGTTGTGGTCATCATTATTTTAAAAAGAGGAGTATTGATAAAGTAAAACATGTGGAAAGAAGAGTGATCAGAAGGGTGAAAGCATGAGAATTGGTGAGGGCTGTTTCAAAAATTAGTTTAGTGTCATTTAGTTTACTGTTAGTTTAGTTTTCAGAAATAAATTTTTGAGGACCCAATGATAAAGCACTTTAGAGAATCGAATCTAGTGGGAAAGCTAGGGAAAACTTAAATAATCAAACTTTAGTATAGACTTATAAATGCTATAAGTGCCACACAAATAGATTCTTATTAGAATAAAAAACTGAGAATATTTAGTTTGGATAAAAGAAGAAATGGTAATTTTCTTTGATTATTTGGAAACCTGTCATGTAGCAGAAGGATTGTAAATAAAGTAGCTGTATTGTTTATTAAGAACTCAAATCCATAGGAAGGACTTTGTAACAATCTGGGATGCATAAAAAGAATGGGTGGTCATATGAAGTACCAGGCTTTTGCTAATGGGGAATGCTTAAGCAGTGACTGTGTGACTAATGAATAGTGTAGAGATAATTCCTACATGGATCTATCCCTGATTTCTGGAGTTTGTGGCATTTCTCTTTCCCTGAACCCCATATTCTCTCAATTTTCAACTCCTGCCATATCTCCATCCAGAGCATGTTCCAAATATGTCAACATCTCTTCATCCCCACCACTACCACTCTCCCAGCTACCCCCAGCACTTGGACTATTGCAGTAGTCTCCTAAGTGTCCCACCGCCCATCCCTACCATCATTTCCCCTGCTTACAATCCATACGCCACATAGCACACAGATTCTTACATATTTTTTACGTATTTTAAAAGGTAAAACAGATAATGTAAATCCTCTTCTTAATGTCCTTTCATGTCTTCCCAATTCTTAGAATAAAATTCATACTCCTTATCCTGGCTCTTATGAGAAGCCCTGTACGATCGGCCACAGCCTACTTCTCCAGCATCATCTCATCCTTCTCCCCATTACTCACCATGTTCTAGCCATACTGGCCTTCTTTTAGTTTCTTAAACACACATAGTTCACTTCTTTACACTAATTGATTTTTTTAACTGGGAAACTCTTCTGATATTTGCATGGATGACTCCTTCTTGTCATTTTTATCTAAGCTAAAATTTTACTTTCTTCAAGAGACTCCACTGACCACCAAATACAAAGTACCTATACAGTTATTTTCTAAGACCTGATTTTAATTCTCTGCACAGGATGTATCAATACCCGTTTTGGGTTTTTTTGTTTAGTCTTTATTTCTTTAATAATAGTCTCCATCAACCCACTAAAATGTGACTTTCATAAGAGTCTTGTCTATCTTGTACATCACTGTATCTTGTACCTTGTTAAGTGATTAAAAAAATGCTTTGGAAGGGAGAAAGAGGGGGAAAAAGAGAGGGAGGAAAAGGGGAAACATTATTATTATTATTATTATTGAGTGACATCATGTTTTTAATCTTACTTCATTCCTAAGATTTATCTTTCAATTCACAAGCATTTCCCTTGATCATGTCCAAGTTAGTGCTTAAGCCATCTAATGAATTTTTAATTTCAGTGACTATGTTTTACTTTTGGTAATTCTAGTTTTTCCCAATGTATTTTCTTCCATGTTGTTCTATATTTATTCTTTCTTTACTATTCTTTACTCTTTATTATTGTCTCTTTATTATTTCTACTCTTTTAAAAAAAATCACTTTAAATGTATCTTTTATGGTTTATTTAAAGATTTTCTTCCTCCCAGTTTTTAGTGTGCTCCTTGTGTTGGTCGGCAGATTCTCCTTCATGGTCTTTGTTTTCTCCTATAGTTCATTTTGTTTTATTTTATTTTATTTTATTTTTTTTAAAGATTTTATTTATTTATTCATTAGACACAGAGAGAGAGAAGCAGAGGGAGAAGCAGGCTCCCAAGGAGCAGGGAGCCCGATGCGGGACTCGATCCCAGGACCCTGAGATCATGACCTGAGCCGAAGGCAGACGCTTAACCATCTGAGCCACCCAGGCGCCCTCATTTTGTTTTATTTTATCTTATTTCTATTGAGGGTTCATCTTACATAGTATTTTCCCCCTGTGAAACTGCTATATGGACTCCATGTAAAAGTGTCCTTCCACAGCAGTAAATTTCTTGGTTTAAGTTGCTACATCAAAAAGTATAAATTCACATGGTATCCACACATGGTATGTGCTAGTATTTGTTTCTTTTTTTGGAGGGGGTGAATTTTTATTTCCCAACCATGATTCCTGAATGAAGGCAAGTTTTCTTTCCACTGTCTCCCAGGGCCATTGAGTAAAGTCTCTCTAGAACTCCTTTGAAACAAGGGGTAGTCTCTGAGGTTTCAGGCTTTATGTAGTTTGCTTGATTTAGTTCCCCAAACCTACATAGGTTAAGGACACTCTCCTCTCTATGAAGTAGCACTGAAATCCTAATTCTTAGCTATTTATAACTTATAATTTCAAAACAGTTAAAATCCCCCAGCTTACCCTTAATATTGTGTCTTTTATCTTTTATTGTTGCTATTGTGTTTTATAGGCAAGTATACATTTCCCGTTCTTTTCAACTTGGCTCATTTTTCTGTATTAACATTCTATCCAGCCTTTCCATGAGATTTTAGCAGATCTGGGATTCATCCACATTAGCTCATTCTGCCATATTGCTAAAATTCTTTCCAAAGAATTAGATGCTATAATTAGGTGCTATCTTCCTCATGAGTTAGGTTCTGTTATTAAACCCATTTTATGAGGTTTTAAGAGGTTATGGTACTTATCAGTCATTATATAGCTTAGATATATTGGGTCTGGGACTCAAAAAAATCACATCTAATTGTTGCCCAAGCCATGTTCCTACATAGAGGCCATAGAGTTAACAGGACCACTAGAACCCTTTTCAACTTTAAAATTAATTTTATATCCTTGCACTTTGCATGGTTTACTTCCCTAAATTGGGATATGTGGCTTTATGGTGTTATTCATGGTGGAATATAGAATCAGGCTAATACATGCTCAGAGGTTTTATAATCTCAGCTGTAGGTCCCTTCCAACTCTTTGTAGGTTTTCCTTGATACTCCATGGGAAGAAAAATATGCTAAATTAAGAGCCTCAGAATGTGAATTGATATTAAGATGCCCTAAAAAAGAGCGAAATCTTACAGTGTCATTAACGTGAGGTTGGATATAATGGAAATATGTTAATGGTGAGTAAGGTATCATACTGCTTCCTCCTTAATGTTTTCACCCTTGGCAATAGATGCCTTTTTAATTTTGCCTTCACTAAAATTTCCTTTATTGAACATAAATAAGAAGATGTATTTATATTTTCAATGACGGATTTAAAAGTGTGAGTACCAGACCATATTAGATTCACTCTGGAGGACATGCATAGAAAAATCAGAGAAATTTATATATTCAATCCTTAAGTTCCTGAAACTGAAAAAGCATTAATTTTCATGTCCTCTACAGATTGTAAAGGTTTTCTGATTCTAATTCTAATAAAAGAATAAAATTCTCACAACAGTACTCAATTCTTCTTAGTAAATGGCTGAGAAAGAACTGAACTCCTTTACCAGACAAGCAATCTGTTAATTACTCATAAAGGTCACCACTGAATCACACAAGAATTTAATTTTTCTGTGTAACAGTGCTCTATGTTTTTCTCAAACCCTATGGTTTCAGAGAACCAGAATTTCCCACTACCTCAAAACACTAGGTTGACCTCAAAAACAAGTCTGGAAAAAATATCCTTCCAGACATTAAAAAATGAAACACGAACAACTACCAAATGATGTTTGACATTTAAGAATGACCTTTGTGTAGCAAATAAAGTCATTTTCCAAAAAACCAACATTCAAACTTTCCCAGAAACAATTTGCGAATGAAAAGACATCACCAGCTAAAGAAGTGATTACTAGCCATAAACCTTTTTTTTTTTTCAAACACCATTGAACTTAGTGAAGTTAAATGTCCAGATTAAGTAAAAATGCTCCATCAATTCTCACATCACTTTTTCAATACTGCTGAATCAGTTTTGATAACTCTACTGAATGAATATTTTCTTTTAAAATTCTAAATCTCCTTCTCTTGCAGGCTCCTCTAAGGATGGAGAGATCTTATGCTGGCATCCAGAGTGTCTCACTAAATTTAGTGACTTAGACATCTAAAGACATGGTTTGCTGTCTCTTGACGTCAGGTTTTTGCTCTCCAAATCTCATACTGATTCTATAAAAAAAAAAAAAAACAATCTCCAGGCTTTAAGCAGCAGATTATTTGAAAAAGGGTGATTAGAACCATTTAAATCCCACCCTGGAACCAAACAGTAAGTGATATCAACAAGTACATTAACAAAGTTAACATAAAGTGGTTGTATGAAATTAAGCTCAGAGTCTACATGTGTGTCAATATTTCCTTTCTTTTGTGCTTAAGTGAGGATAACAACATTTCTCTTTTTTTTTATATGAGTATTTCTTTAGCACCTATTGCATCACTACCCTTTGGTAGAAGGGATTTGCCACGTCATTAACATTTCTGTGACATAAGAATTCTTACTTTGTCACCCAATGTAGAGGTGAGGAAATGAAGGAAAACATAATAATATCTTTACACTATAAATAAAAGAGCTGAATTTCAAAATTAGTTATACTGTGTTCAAGGCCAATGTTCTTTGTTCTACAATACTAAATGCAAATACACAAGGCAAGGTATCCTTTCCCCATACAAAAGTAATTCAAACTCATTACAGAAAATAAAGACACCAGAAAAAATATATTATGTGTATCCCTACTCCACTACCAAAAATTTCTTACTACCATTATTTTCTAAGTTTTTAGGCTCATTTTTTTTGGGGGGGTGCCATATGTAATAAGATATTATGATGTTTTCTTGAAAACTTGTGCCAGGAGTTAACTAATAGTGCAAAGATTTCACTGTTGAGAACAGATTTACTGAATTAAAATCTTCAATGTCTCCCAGGGAAACAAAGGCAGCTTTTACCATTAAGAGTCATCCCAAGGTTAAGAGTACTGACAATTTTTTTCCCAAAAAAATAAAAAGAGGAGGTCCTTGGGGAATCACTGATAAATTTAGGGGAAAATTAAACATTTCTTGATTGGACATACACTTAAATCACCAGGCTTGCTTGCTAGCTAAGGTGCTGTCAGATAAAGAGGAGAGAGCACCAGTGGGAGATGCTTTTATGAGACCATATCAACTACAAATACAGGAGAGGATTAGTTTCTGCAGCTGAGGAAAGGGGATGAGGGTTTGGAAAACTTCAGGATTTAAAGATAAAAAGATTTAGAAGTAATAGAAATGTTACATTCTGTCAGCAATCAACAAATCACAAATGGAATTACTTATGAGAAATTTAAGACTTTGAGTTGAAGGTGAGAGTGAAACTTCTTAATGGAAATGTTAGCAGATGGACTAAGAATGTCAATATGAGGATACAGTCATACTGACTTCTTACTGTGATGGAGGTTGGGTGAGGTCTACAAGGCAAATAAGGACCATGAGCTGCTTTTGGAGATAGCCCACAAACTGGGGTTGGAAGAGGAAAGCAGAACTTTGAAGTAAGATGAAGAGAAATAGTGAAAGTAGACAGAAAAACTAGGAGTGTTTCATCAGGGAAGACCAGCAGAGACACATTCAGTGAACAGAAGGAATGCTCTTGGGGATTCAGAAGGTTAGGAGATTTGGAAATTAGGTAGTCATTGCTGACCCACAAGAATCAAATGATTTCCAAAAAGATAAAAATGAAGTAAGTTGATTAGAAACAGAAAGGCTTAGAATTGATCATTGATTGATAAATCCAATATATGTGTCTTTTTGAGACTCTAACAAATCCAATGGGGAAATAAAATACGAGTAAAATTAAAAGGACAATAAATAACTAAATAATTTATTGATTTTAATATTAAAGAGAATATTATTATATTTATAAATATTATTAGGATTTCTTTGAAATTAATAATATTCAGAAAAATTAGCAATAATAATTTAAGAAGCAAGAGAAATGTTTAGTTGTCCAATAAACCAAGAAGACAGAAAATGTTGTTGAAGAACTATATGCAAATAAAGACCATTGGGGTGGGGTTTACTCTTAAACTTTTATAACAAAGTTGTTTTCTGATATATACAAAAAGTTACAGAACTTGAAAATAATGAAAAGCTACCTAATTTGTTTTATAAAATCAGGAAAACATGGATAGCAAAATATGGCAAAGATGATTAAAATGAAAAACCATAAAGCAAAATTATTTATGTGAAAAATCCTAAATAAAATGCTAGGATGAAATTAATAGTGCATGAAAGGAAAAAAAAAATCACAATTAAGTAGGGTCCATTTGAGGAATTAAATACATATTAATATCAAGAAATCTTTGAGAAAAATGCATTTAAATAGATCTGGAGAAGCCTGAAATTTGCCAATTTTTCCTAATTAAAATTATTTTAAAACTAGGAATCCTTAATATGATTAGGAAAAATAACAAGTCTCAAATCAATAGTCCTATCATACTTAGCAATGAAACTCTGGAGATATCCTCATAAGTAATAAATACAAAACAAGGATGTTCATAATAATAATTATTTCATACTGGTTTGGAAGTTGATTCAACACAATTAGACTCAAAGCATTTATACAACAGACAATAATGGGAAAAGAAACAAATTGTATTTGCAGACAACAGAATTATTTAGCTAGAAAGGTCAATTTTAAAGCTTGTGGAATTAGTAAGAGTTCATTATGCCTGAATATGTGATAAAAAATACTCCAATTAATAGCTTTGTTACATCAACAGTAAATTACAAATAATTTCTAAGAAGATACTAAAAACAAAGTGTGAAAACAAGCCATTAATTTAACACTAAATATTCAGAAGCCATATGAAGCAAAACTACAAATCTTAATCAGAATTATTGAGTGTGTCAGACACTGTGACTAGTCCTTCACCATATTATCTTATTTATTCCTTGCAGTTATCTTTTTTTTACATTTTATGTTCCTTTGAAGCTTGGAAAGATGAAAAACTTGCCTAATGTCTCACAGTGAAGTGGCAGAGAGAGGACAAGGGGAGTAAAGGAAAAGAGGAAGGAAAGAGAGGAAGAGAAAGTGCTGATGGCACAGGCAAATATCCACCGATGTGATAGACTCTGCTGTGAGAGATGTACTGTACATAATAAGAGATTTTGTTTATCAGAAACATCATAAATAGAATCTAAGATTGAATAACAAAACAGAGAAGATCCTTGTGGCAATGTTACCTGCATACATCATTAACAAACCCAAAACAAAATGATAACTAATAAACATGCTCACTCCACTAGATGAACTACCATAAGAATAATAATATTGTTTATTTTGAGAGAGAGAGTGTGAGACTGGGGCAGGATAGGGGTAGGGTGGGCGTTGGCACAGAGAGAGAGAGAGAGAGAGAATCCGAAGCAGGTCCAACACAGGGCTCAATCTCACCACCCTGAGATCATGACCTGAGCCAAAATCAAGAGTCGGACACTCAACTGACTGAGCCACCCAGGTGGCCCAAGAATAATTATTTTAATCTATGAGATTAGCAAAAGTTAAAAGTTAGACAGTACTTTTAAGAGCATCATGAAATAAGTGCTCAAAGAATGCTATTGGAATCTAAACTATTTCAAAACTTTGTCTTTAGCATTTTGGCAGTTTTTACTAGGAAATTTAAAATTGTCAATATCCTTTGATTCAGCAATTCTACTTTCCTGAATGTATCTGATTGAAAATAGTAGAGATGTGGTCAAACATGTATGATCAAATGTTTATTGCAGAACCACCTGTAACATCAAACAATTAAAACCTAAGGAAGAACTAGTAAGTAAATGAAATTAATGCAGTACTTGAAAATCATTTTCTAAGAAATTTTAATGGTAAAGGAAAATGTTCTTGTTACATTTATAAGCACAGTAAAACCAAAAACAAAACCCAAAACAAACAAACAAACAAAAAACAAAAAAGAAAAAAAGTGGGGGCACCTGGGTGGCTCAGTTGGTTAACCGTCTGCCTTCAGCTCAGGTCATGACCCCAGAGTCCTGAGATGGAGGCCCACATCGAGCCCCACATTGAGCCCCACATCGGGTTCCCCGCTCAGCGGGGAGGCTGCTTCTCCCTCTGCCCCTCACCCTGCTCGTGCTCTCTCTCTTGCTCTCTCTCAAATAAAAAAAAAAAAAAGAAAGAAAGAAACAGAAAAAAACAGGGCCCACAGTATTTATTTCTGTAAGATTATAATTTTTGTGTCTTTATAATTGCATCTTTATAATTCATTGTCTCTTACAGTTATCCACAATGATTATAGAATATTTCTAAAAATCAGGAAGGATTTTTAAAAATTGATGTTTAGTAGTTTTTCTAAAATATGGGGACAGAAACTAAATTCGTGTATTTAAGGAGAGTAGGTGGTGAGAAAATGAACACAGTGGTCAATTTCGTTCATTCTGTAACTGAAAAGAAAGGAGTAAATTGGGACAATAGCTAGAGGGAAGACTAGAGTTTGAATATTTGGGAAACTTTTAAACCTAATTTGCAAAACTCATTTACAGTTTGAAGACAATCAAAGAACTGCTGTGAAGCAAGGAGACATGGGGGTGATCACCATTTCTGCTCAGTGCTGTGGAATGATGAGGTTGAAGATGGAGGTCATGGACCAGCCTGCAGCAGGTAGTCTCTCAAGTGGGCCACCTGTAATTGTCTGCTTGGCCAACCAAGCAGAAAGGGAAGCCTGCTAGAGTTGTCATTGCTATTGTGATTAAAAGAGACCACAGCATATTTTGCTGCAAAATACATCTATTCCCAAGTAGCCTTATAGTTTTAGTCCACAATAAAGAGGGTGTTTCTGCTCAATTTTTATGGACAGGAAATTAAGAGATGTCATATAGTGAGGAACAGGGTTACCTTATTATTAATTATTCTTAAAGCTAGAGGCTAAGGAAGAGGCTTTGTGGAGTTCATGTCAGCTGGAGATTGGATAAGAGTAGCATTAACAAAGTAAACCTGAAGATGAATTACAAAACCCTTATATATGTATCCTAAATGATGTGTTTTTCATCTTTAGGAGTAGAGATCGAATAAATTACAACATGGTTTTGGATCTATTTGGGACTATTACTAAAGATATATTTCTTGCATAATGATGCTCTACACATTGACCAGATAATATAAAATATGGAAGACAGTCTCAGCTACCTAAACATTCATTTTCTTCATTATGATGTCATCTAATTTGAAGCATCTCATATCCGTGTTCTATAAACAGTGGTTATGTCCATCTTTATAAATGGGATAAAATTCAATTCCCATGTAACATCATCAATTTTATAAACATGCCTCACTTTAAATTAAGAGGGAAGAAAGACTGACATTCTTAATAGCCCTAACATTGCTGAAGTGATTGAACTCACAATAAAACTTCATTAGGTTAGGTGCTTGGGGAAGGAATGACATGGGGGATTAGTTTCAGTATTTTAAACAGGCTCATGGGAGAAATGTAAAAAACAGAAAGTCAAAACAGAAGCCCATGGCTGAAAGTATGTCCATGGAAACATCTTAAATGTCTATCAATAAGCAAGAATTAAATAAATTAGGATGCAGCCAAAATATAGAATATTTGCAAGCAATAAAGTAAGCAGATATATGTGTATTGGCTTGGAGGTAACTCCAAGGCACATTGTCATGTGTCAGATAACTTACACCTGATTCCAATTATTCAGATCTTCACTGAAATGTGTGTGTGTGTGTGTGTCTGCAAGGGTGCACACATATAGAGATATCTCAGACGAATCACATCAACTGTGAATTGGCTATGTATTTGTAGCAAAGTCAGATAGGGGAAATTGAAAAGTATGTATTTTTGTACTCTTTGGGGTTTTTACAATGAGCATGGGTATATTCATGTATCAGTGAGGGTAATAAAAATTTAAAAATTGGCACTGAACAGTTTTTGTAAAAGTCTATGGATTATGAAAAAAAAAATCAGTCAACTACAGGAAAACTCAGAAAGGTCCTAATCCTTGTAGTCTAAGTAAATGTATTAGGAGAATGTATACCTTACAGGCAGCTATAAATGAGGTGGCTCTGGTTTTGCTAGCACCTACGGGGAACTGATTATTTAAAAGATGAGCGTTAGGGAACTGTGACCAAGAAAGGGATTCTCCCAATAGGATACTACAGTGAAAATTCACTGTTCACCTCCACAACACTGCCCTGGCTTTGGAAATGATGTAGATATTTTTTTTTTCAAGTCTGAATTTGTGAATTTTTCTGATACCATATGGGGAAGAGTAGTGGGCAATATTCTTTGATTAGTGATTCATAATGAAAAAGGCAAACAATCTCCAGGCTACTGAAGAGATGACATGCTGTTTCTTGCTTAATGAAAGATAAATTAAAGTCATCTGACACTGCCATATGTTAACAATCACTTCCCAAGCAGAAAAAAAACATTATTACAGATGGTTTGATTTAGTGTCCCAAAAAGGTTGCGGGGAACAAACCCACTTTTTGTTAGGACGTTTTTTTGGTGGGATAATAGACATAGTCTTCAGTGGATAAAATAATATGTATGGCTGTACCTGCTATTTTGAATGAGAGGTAGCAGTATGAATAATGCCTAATTACATGTAGACCAGTTTCAGAATATAGATAAGAAAACCCATGGTACAAAATTGTGGATTCTATACACACTGGAATGATGTTACTAAAAACCTCATGCCACGAGTGATAAAAGGTTTGCAGTGAGTCATCCATACTCTTAGTCATGCCCATGTTCGTAACATGAATTTATATATTATGAATAATATGTTTCTTACAGATAAGAAGTAAAAAATTAACATAAACATTACCAATATAGTACCATTTCTCTCATTTCAAATAAGTTAAAAATATTAACAATATTAACATTTTGGAAAAAAAACCTTAATCATAATAATACCAATTTAATTCAGCACATTGTTTTGCTTTTTAAATTTGTTTTATTTTTATTTTTAATTTTTATTTTAAGTAGGCTCCATGCCCAATGTGGGGCTTGAACTCACAGTGCTGAGATCAAGAGTCACATGCTCTACCTACTGAGCCAGCCACGTGCCCCTTGTTTCTGCTTTATATGGCTTTTTTTCCAAGCTTTGTCCTTACATATATTTGGATAATTTTGTTTTCTGCCTTTCTGTTTAAGATTATTTTATAAGAATTTTCCATTAGACTATGTAGTGTACATGATTATTTTGTGTTTTTTAACTTGTATTTTAATGTATGAATTTGTTGCCCTATTGCTTGGTATTTAAGTTGTTAAAATTTCACAGCAGTATTATAAGTCATGATAAAAAGAACATTTTTAAAATATATTTTTCTCTTTTTAAAATCTTTATTGTGACAAGTACATTTAACATGAGATCTACATTTTAAACAAATTTTTATTTACTTGGTGTGTCAAGCAGTGTCTAAGATGGCTCTCAATAACCTCCACCTCATGGCATTCACACCCTTGTGTTGTCCCCTGAATTTAGCACTTCCACCAAATAGAGTATAGTAGATGTCCAGCGTAAGTGTCTATTTTAGTAAAAATAAGTACTGCCCCTTGCATGATGGAAGTAGTCCAATTGGTTGAGCCTCTTAGAGGATTATGGCACATCACAGACTCAGTGTTGGGCTCTATTGGTAGTAGATTGGACATTCAGCATTGGATGAAAGGAAGGCAAGAAAGGTAGGCAAGTAGTAGATGTAGTGGTGGGATATCACTTCAAGACTGGGATAGAAAAAGGCTGTGGATTCCTCTATTTAGTGTGAACTCACATTCTCTTGGATCACTTGTCCTGGAGGAAGCCAGCCACTGTGTTGTGAGGTCTGTGGAGAGGCCCATGTGGTAATAAACTAAGGTCTGTAAATAACCACATGAGTAAGCCTGGAAGGAGAACCACCCTCCCCACTACCATCACCAGTTGATTCTTCAGATGAGACTTCATTCTAGCCAACTGCAACCTCATGAGAGACCTTGAACCACAGGCACTCAGCTAAGCTGGGAGCCATATTACTGACTCCCAGAAACTGTGACATAATAAATATTTGTTATTTTAAGCTGCTATGTTTTAGGGTAATTTGTTATCCAGAAATAGATAACTAATAAAGACTTGGGGAACAGATGTAGGATACATAGAATAATAGTTCCATGAACATGGGAAAAACAATATATCTCACTTACTGGGAAACAAATTCCTATGTTAGAAGTGATGCTCTTTAGAGTGGATAAGGCATTCTATAAGCCTACAGATGATAATTTTGGCAGAAGCCTTGTAGGAAAGGAAGGAAATCCATATCCAGAGTAATTGTCTTTATTTTAGTAAGAATAAGTACTGCCCCTTCCATAATGGAAGTAGTCCAACTGGTTGAGCTTCTTAGAGAATCATGGCACATCACAGACTCAGTGTTAGGCTCTATCGCTAGTAGATTGGACATTCAGCACTGGAAGTAGCCAGACTGCTACCCATGAGTAGAAGCCCATTTACTGAGCCCATGCATAACCTCTATCCTTGTCACCATGGCCACTTTGCTCATAAGCCCATTAGGCAATGACAGGAGTGGCTGGGAAAGGAAACTGACTGAAGTCCATAGAATGGGTCTTCCTATCTACTTGTTTATTAAAATCCTTCTCTGTTGAAGTCACCCTTTAGTGAGTATTCAAATGAGATACAAATATCTTCAAACTTGTTGCCTATCTGGAGAAGTCTATCCAAATACCTCTTACCCAGACCTCCTTACGACCAATTTTCCAATCATGTTTCTCCCAAGTCCCCGACAATCTGGCCAAGCATTAGCCACAATCTATGAAACTCTGCAGACCCGCACTTCTGGTTATGCAGAGATAACAAAGAGACTTAAGATCATTCTCAAAAATTAGATTACAAGGTCAAAGTTAATGTTGTTTTTATGACTTTTAGTTATTATTTTTGCACTGCTATTTAATTTTTCCACTGCCACCAACAATATGTGAGTACATTCATTTCATTGCCATCTTATTAATTACATATATATTTTTAAATTTGTATATGTATATGTTCATATCTTTTTCTTACTCATCTATTGAACTCTTGATTTTAAAATATTAATTCATTGGACTTCTTTACATATTTTTAAAGCTTTTAATTGTGTTATATAATGCTTCCCATTGTTTAGGCAAAGGTTTAAAAAATATTTATATACTAATATTTACATTTTTTTTCTTCCTAACACATTAAACCTTAGGACAATACTTTGCTGAGACAAATTTAGTCCTATTATTGCTATATTTATTTTTTTTATATTTAATGTTGTAGTCCATTTACCCTACAGTTTGGTATATAAATATCATCATAATTATATAAGAATGGCAGAAGCATTTATCTAAGGAGTAGTTTTATCTCTCACATTTTTTTTTTCAAAAAGGTTCTAACATTAAGTTGTAAGTAGCTGTCAACTAGTTTTTTAAAAATAAACTTCTTATTTTAGTCTTAGATTTACAGAAAAGTTGGACAGACAGCACATAGAGTTCCCACATACCCCACACTCAGTTTCCTAAACTGAACCACTTTCTTACACCACACATAAAGATAAACTCCAAATGGATTAAAGACCTAAATGTGCGACTTGAAACCATAAAAAATCCTAGAAAAGAGCAAAGGCGGTAATATCTCAGATATCGGCTGTTAACAACATCTTTCTAGATATGTCCCCTGAGGCAAGGGAAACAAAAGCAAAAATAAACTACTGGGACTACACCAAAATAAAAAGCTTCTGCACAGCAAAGGAAACAACAAACAAAGCTAAAAGACAACCTATTGAATGGGAGAAGATATTTGCAAATGACATAACTGATAAAGGGTTAGTATCCAAATTATATAAAGAATTTACACAACTCAACACTCCAAAAACAAATAATCCAATTTAAAATGGGCAGAAGACATGAACAGATATTTCTCCAAAGACATACAGATGGCCAACAGACACATGAAAAGATGCTCAACAACACTTACCATCAGGAGAATGCAAATCAAAACTACAATGAGATATCACTGCCTACCTGTCAGAATGGCTAAAATCAAAAACACAAGAAACAACAAGTGTTGGCAAGGATATGGAGAAAAAGGAACCCTCATGCACTGTTGGTAGGAATGCAAACTCATGCAGCCACTGTGGAAAACAGTATGGAGGGTCTTCAAGAAATTAAAAATAGAACCACCCTATGATCCAGTAATCATGCTACTGGGTATTTACCCAAAGAATACAAAAACATTAATTTGAAAGGATATGTGCACCCTATGTTTACTGTAGCATCATTTACAATAGCCAAATTATGGGAGGGGTCCAAATGTCCATCAATAGATAAACGGATAAAGAGCAAGTGATCTATATATATCTGTATCTATATATATATCTATATATATAGTATTCCATTATATACCATAATTAGTATTACTAATTAATTACTCCATTGATTACTATATATAGTATTCCATTATATACTATAATTAGTATTACTAATTACTCCATTAACTACTATATATATATAGTATTCCATTATATATATATGTTAATATTATCTATACTATAGAGATATATGGAATACCTCTCAAGTGCTTTCTGTACCATATATATAAATAATGGAATACTATTCAGCCATAAAATGAATGAAATCTTGCCATTTGCAACAACATGGATAGAGCGAGAGTATAATGCTAAGCAAAATAAGTCACTCAAAGAAAGACAAATACTATATGATTTCAGTCATATGTGGAATTTAAGAAACAAAACAAATAGAGGGAAAAAAAAAGAGAGAGAGAGAGAGAGAAAGAGACAAACCAGAAACAGAATCTTAACTACAGAGAACAAACTGATGGTTACCAGTGGGGAGGTGGGTGAGGGATGGGTGAAATAGGTGATGGGGATTAAAGAGTACACTTATCATGATAAACACTGAGTAATGTATAGAAATGTTGATCACTACATTGTACCTCTGAAACTAATATAATATTGCATGTTGAACTGTACTGGAATTAAAATAAAAAACTTAAAAAAAATCTTCAATTTATTACCACATATTTTTCAGAATTCCCTAGATTTAATGTTCTTTTTCTGTTCCAAGATCCCAGCGAGGACACCATATTAGATTTAGTCATCATGACTCCTAAGGCTTCTCTTGGCTGTGATAGTTTCAAAGACTTTCCTTGGTTTTGATGACATTAATGGTTGTGAAGAGTACTAGTCAGGTCTTTTGTAGAATGTCCCTGAACTGGAGTTTCCTGCTATTTTCTTTATGATTAGACTGGAGTTATGGGATTTGGGGAGAAAGGTCACAGAGGTAAAGCACCATTCTCATCACATCATATCAAGGGTGGATGCTATTAACTTGACTTATCACTGTTGTTGTTGACCTTGATCACCTGTCTGAGGTACTGTTTCACTGATTTCTCCACAGTAAGGTTCTTTTTTCCCCTCTTTCCATAGTGTACTCTGGCAGGAACTCACTACGTGCAGTCCCCATCTAATAGGTGGGGAGTCATGTTCTATTTCCACTACTTTTAAAATAGTGCCAGAAATGACTTTTGTTTCAAAGCAAGTATTCTGAAGTTTTGTTATAATGTGTTCCTTTACATTTCTTGTAGTAGACATATTAAACCTGAAGTGTTGATGTTTCACAGTAAAATTTTCTGCATCTCTTTTTCTTTCTGCAATCCTCTTTCCAATATCTAACCACCCTCCTACCAGCTACCCACACCAATTTAGATCAATTGGTTGGGTTACGGCTAAGTGTGTCAGCATGGGTAAATCAGGGCTGAGATTAAAGTCTAACACTTCAAAAAAACTGGGAAAAAATAAAGTCTAAGGTTGATCTTGTAACCTCAAAGAGACCTGGAGTGGCTGTTGGGCATGGTCAAGGGTTTTCAGATAAGAGAATTATTTTTTGCTTGCGTTGTTTAAAGTTATAGGTTCTGATTCCACAAATCAAGTGTTAGAAACCATTTTTCCTTAGCAAGAGTATTAGTGAGGGTGGCAACAGAACCAAGTACCCAGTAGACAGGAACTTTTATCTTTGATAATTACATTGGATTAGGTGACAATTTTGAATATTACTTCTCTTTAAAATTCTTAAAGAAAAATCAGATGTTCAAATCTCCATCTCTATTCTCATTCCTCTTAAATGATTCTCTCCTTACCTACATATTTTGTGTTTGCTATTAAAGGAATAGGTTTGTGTCTGTGAAACTCACACACCTATGAGATTTTACCTTTGCAAGTATGATTAATTAAGGCAGGAAGGTAATAGTTTGGAGAAATTGTAGTCAATTAAAAAGAGAAAAACTGGTTCTTGACTAAAGCAAAATTCTTCTCAGCATTTTCTGCTTGCTATATAACTTTAAAATTATCATTTTTTGGAAAAAAAATAATTATTTGTCTCTTTTTTTTTTTTTTTACTAGCTGAGAGCAATTATAGTATGAACATGAAAAAGAAATTATTGCATCCCTTCATGGCATCTCTGACCACGAGCCCAAGATAATTTGGACTTTTTCGTCTGGTCTTCCCTCTATATAGTATATATCAGGATGTAGGGGACATTCAGAAACTATTATAAATTCTCCAATTCTTTTATTCATTTTTTTTTCAAAACTAAGTGATTTTTAGCTGTCAGGTCAACAAGCTCTAAGAGAAGTACAGTTTGCAAGGGTTACTTGCACTTGAATTCCTATCCTTCTCTTTCATCATTAAGTATATATGTTCCTCTTAAAGGAAGCTTCCAGTTCCAGTAATCTCTTAAATCCACAAAAAGGCTGTACTAACCTTGTCTTTGACTCTTGTCCTTCTATCAGAACTTCAAGTTCTCCACATGAAATTGTTGCCCACACAAAGATATAACATTGTTATTTGTTTTGCTTCTTGCCTGCAGCTCCATAACTTCTTTTAATAACAAATAATCATGTATTTTATTTGTAAAAATTATTACTTTGACTATATGTTTTTTTCTGTCTACTAGTACAGATCTGATTTGTTAATAACATAAACTGTTTCTTCAAGAATATATAAATTGACAACCATCCAACAGAAAAACATCACTTAAATTCCCAGGTCCCTACCTCTAGGCATTTAGATTTCATTGATCTGCTGTGGGTCTAGATATATATATATTTTTTTTCTAACAAATTTCTTGGTGACTTTAATCCTCAGGAAACAGTTGGAAGCATTAATCTGAATAATTGACATGCTGTATAATATATTAATCCCTTACCAATATCAAATTTCAAGACAGCAAGAATTTATATCTATATACTCACGTTTTAAGATATGAAATATTTTCATGTGTGTGAGATTCAACTTATTCTTAAGTAAGAGCATACATCATGTACACCTCCCCTCCCGCAGAATGCACAACACAGCTATAGAGTGTTGTCCACTCCATACAACACAGACCAGTTTGTTCAATTCTACTCTCTTGTTGCATTCTAGAACCTCAAACTCAGAATGATGTCTTCTTTAGCATTACAAAAATTTGCAAAATCCTAGACAGTAAATACCCATTCCACAAGACTTGTAAAATTAAAACAAAGGAAAATGCAAGTGTAAAAGGCATTATATTTCAAGTCAGTATGACTAGTTTCAAATAATTCGACACTTCTGAAAGTGTAGTCTGTACAACATTGAACTTCGAAAAAAAAAAAATCAGACTTATCAGATTCAGCAGCTTTCGAAGCCAATGGAATATCTTCTGAACTACGGAAAAAGGGGATGCCAAAGTAGAGTAACATCTGGGGAAGGATTATGCTAATGAATATGATCTGTTGCAGAAGAGGATGCCTTCCAGAATTTTTGTTTCCTGCGTTTAAAATATACGTGTATAATACCACACCAATTATTTTTCCACTAACTCCTTTTACCTATGAGATCTTGATTTTGACAACAGTGAGGTTTTTTTGTTTTTTTTTTTTTTCCCTCCAAAAGTGATGCTTTCGATAACCTAAAGCATGCAGTTGGTTAGGGATTACCAAATGATAAATGGAATTTCATCTGATTATACACACTGAACATTGACATAAAAATATGTTAATTCACACAGCAAGTGGATTAATAGTTATTTGAAGTAACAAATTAAGCTTGTATCTTAACTCTTATGATTTGAAGTGAAATGTTTATGTTAAAATTACTGGGGCACACCACATGTTCCTTAGACTAATTTAAATTTTTGAGATCAGAATGAGTTAGTGTTTTGACGGAACTATCTAAATAATTACTTCATCTGCATTTCACAGGCCACTAATGCATTTTTTTTTTCATACTAACCAATCCATCTGTGTATACAACATGAGTTCACAAGGTAATTATCTACTTTCTAACATGCCCCTTTGGGCAAGGGAGGCAAATAAAAGAAGCACATAGTCTTCTGAGGACTCATGCTGTAATTTTCACCACTTGAGAGTCATCTGTTTTTTATTTTCTCAAAGTCTCTACCTTAGGAAGCATACTTGAGCAACAAATTAATGACATAAACTTTGTAACTCACATAATATAAGAATCCTTTCCCAAAATAGACATTTTGGAAGTTCAGCAATTATATCAGAAAAACCTTTCATAGCTCAAACAGTATGTCCCATTTTTACGTCCCAAGTTATTCATATTGCTAAAACAAAGGCCCATTTTCCTTTCATTCTTTAATGTAGGACATTAGCCAGAAAGTGCAGTATTTCCATGTGGGGAAATTTTATGATTATCTAATTTAATGGACACAGCCTGCTAATAAGTAAGGGTTGTGGGATGACTATATTTAATTCAATAAGAAGATGAAGGAATTAGAAAAAAGATTTTAAAAGAAAAGATATTTTATAGTATTATTCATAAGATTACCTACAATTTGGGGACAACTGTAACCGGACTATTTTTTTTATAATTGAAGCTTAATTTTATATTATTAAAATACCATTTAAAAATAAATCACATTGTTATCTATACTTATATTATCTATGCCCATTTAAGAAATTTTATGTTTTTCCAACTGACTCCTGTAGTCACCCACTTGGATATGGGACTAACTCTCAGATGAAGGAAGATCTATAAGTATTTGAATAAAGTTAAAGTTAGCATCTATTCTTAGAATCCAACTTTATTTCCTAGACCCTTAATATTCATAAAGACTACACATTGGCATAAAAAATTAAATACATGGAATTTAATTTTTAACTTAGATTTGGAAATAGATTAAGAATTTATTCAACTCATACTTTGGGGGTAAAAACTTACCCACTTCATACAAATTATGGGGTTATACTATGTTCTTTCTTTCTCCCTTTTTTTCGTTTTTCTTTTTTTTTTTTTTTCATTTTTCTTTTTAAAACAATGATAGCAGTGGAACAGGAAGCATAACACTGAAAAAAAAAAATCAGCTGGTTGCCCTGGAGACAGGATTTCTTTTTTCATTATCAGTAGATATGAACCCTCATTTTATTTACTTATTTTTATTATCATTGTTATTATTATTTTATGAACCCTCATTTTCAATGGTGAGGAAAAATACTGATTTTTGTATATATAATTCTTTTTATGTTTACCTTTTAAAAGATATATCTTAGACAAAGGTCTTTTATTTTAAAAACTTAAAAATGTTGCACCATCAATCTCATTCCTAGTGAAATAAAATTTTATGGAAAGTATTATTCCCTGGTTACTTAGGTAATGGAAACTATTCAACAGGTCAGCTGCTTTATTTCACTCATACAATGAAAGTAAACTGTTTTTCTGGGTGATAAGTTGGTCCTTATTTCTCATACACTTCCAAGCAGTAACAGATCCTTTCTCTTTCTCTAATAAACTGCCAATCTGAGAACCACAGGTTTTATTTTGTTTTCTACATAGTAATAACAGTAGTGTCTATCTTCCATTATTATTGACAATTCCAGAATATACCCTGAACAAAAAATTTCCAGTGCTTTCAAGGGTCATAGAAGTTCAAAGAATAAATCAGAAGCAGGCATTAGAGGTGAGGCTAAGAAACACAATCTTCCTCTAGGGTAGGAAGAAACTGAGTAGAACTAGAGAGGCTAAGAATTCTAGACTTGAGGCTTCATAAAGTATAAGTTATGCAAATTCCTTCCCCATTAAGTACTACCCAAATTGTGTCTTTCAACTGATATTATTTTAGTTTCTTCTGTTTAAATGGAATTTTCGAGGTATGTATTTTACCAATCTGTGTAAGTTTCTCTGAGTGTTCATTTACTGAAATGTGCTCCTTTAGCAACAACAAAAAATTATTTATGGAAACTTTTGTTTAGTAGTCACATATTCTTTCATGGTCAGGCAGTCTTTTTTTGATATTTGATCAACACTCAACCAATAATTACTGCACACATACCATATGCCAGGCACTCTGATAAGGATGAGAACTGTAAGACACACATGATCTCTGCCCTTAGGAACTTTACAATCCAGCAGGGAGGCTGAGGGAACAAATAAATGAATACAAATCATGATCAGTGGCATAAAGGAAATAAGTCGAGTGTTGCGTTGGAGAATAATAGGGGCAACCTGGCTAATTTAGATGAGGGGCTCAAGGAAGACCTCTCTGAGGAATGACACTTGAACAGAGGAGTGAACGACCAAAGGAAGCGGGTACTATAAAGAGCAGAAGGAAATAGCAGGAAGCATTAGAGAAACAAGGACAAAGGCATTGACCTGGAAAAGGATCAGTGTATTTGGGGAACTTGGCTGTTGTAGCTAGAGCTTTAGTTGGGGAGAGTGAAGTTGGAGACACCTCCTTTAGCCATGATTCAGTAGTTTGGATGTTATTCCCAGACACTGAAGAACCCCTGGAGAATTTTAAGCAGGGAAAGGACATGTTCCAATTTATATTTCAGGGATGTCACTTGGTGGCTGAGTGGAAAAGTGACTGCAGTAAGACAAGTGTTTTAAGTCTCTATAATGGTATTTATCAATTCAATAGTCATTAGCCACATATGACTATATAAATTTAAATTAATTAAAATTAAGCAAGATTCAGCTTCTCAATAGTCGAATGTGCTTGCTGGTCATCATGCTGGACAGCACAGATAGAGACATTTCCATCAGCACAGGGACATCCTCCCAGGCATTTCTGCTCAGGACATCATCCATATCTTCATGGTCTCCATTCTTCAACTCCTCCACCTTTCTATAGAATCTGCTAGCTATAAGGTTACACTTAGCTTCTTCATCCTCATTCCTCATATTCCTGACTCTTCTTTTTCTGTGATTACTTCAATGCCTCTTTCCTCATCAGCTCTTCCCTTTTCTCTTTCTCTGTTCCAGACACAGCTTTCTGGCAGCCTGTTGTACAACTTCACAGAGCTCTTAAGTAGGCAACTTAATTTCACCATGTTCATAAATGTATTGTTTTTCCCTAAGACCATTAACTCGTCCTGCCTCCTGTATTTTTTATTGTGGTGCCACCAATCTCATAGCCACCAGCTTGAAATCATCTGTACTCCTTCTTTTCCATTCAGGCAGGTGTTCAATAAGTTGCTAAATCATAAATAATCTACTTTCATAATACCTCTTACATGCTTTTAATTCCAATATTGCCTAATTAATTCTTGTCTAGGCTATAGTTATAATTTTCCTGATAAAATTCATTCCAAATCAGCATTGGTAGATAAATCTCAAACTAAAGTTTTAACCACGGTCTTCAAAGATACATGTTGCTCAAAAAACATAGTGCTTTCCCAGTACTGCTATAAAAAATAATGTTGGATTTCTAATTTTAATTTTCTACTTTTTTTCCTAGCTTTTTTGCTGTTCCAGAAACCTGCCCTATGCATTTCACCCTCAAACTTTGTTCCTGTCTGCTAGACACCTCACCCCCATTTATGATTGTCCAAATTTTCCTTTATTTAAGACCCATCATAAATGCTGTTTGCTCTCTGTTAGATTTAAAACTTGGTATTTTCTCAGATTCATCCCCAGTACAATTTTTTAAATGTCTTTTTTTCTTGACTTTACAGTTTCCCATCCTGCATTACAGAATTTAATAATGTATTATACCTTATAATCTCTGACAGTAAGAATAGCATACACATATTTATCTCCCAAGCAGATCTACTATAGTTATTTGATTGAATTAAATAGAATATACAAATATCCTCAAATTCATTATAGATTTTATTGTGGCTGTAAAGAAATATCCTGCCCTGACTTATCTAGGTATTAAAGTAAGTCAAATGTCTTTATAAAGATTTTTCTAGTACAACAGTGTTCCTTTAAAAAAGTTTGGGAGTGAGAACTAAAGTCTGCAGTCACTTTGGAGTCACTCAGATGGATTGTTCTTACCTGTGAAAAGAAGCATAAAGTGTTCTGTTTCGTCAGGGCAAAAGTTTTTGCTAAGGATAAATTGAACAACATATGTGAAATTCTCAAGTGATTGTACTTACCTGTAAGTCAACCTTTGCCAAGATTTCAATTCTCAAATTCTTTAGCTCAAGATGAATGCCTGAGAATGTAAAAGTCATGACTTGCTCTTGGATTCTTAGCACAGTTCTCTTGATGGGTGGCATGTGCATGAAGAACAGACAGGCTGACATCTTGATTAACTAATCACCTTATTGTTTCCTTAGGATTTTATTGAATGAAGGGATTTCAAGAAAAAAAAATGCCTTCATTTAAGTCATAAATTGTACAGAAAATATCACTAAGTGTTATTATTTGCATATACTTTTGTAGAAATCATGTGAAATATTTTGAAATTCCTAATTAGTTGATGGTCACATATAGAGTTTCACAATAGTACTTCTTATTTATATCTCTATATAAATTTAATACAGTTTATATATAGCTATATATCCAAAACCTATATATAAATACTAAGGAATATGGAAATTGTATTCCATAATTTTGGATTAATCTGCAAGTGCTATTGCTCCACACCATTGCTATTCATTTAGATGTCAGGAATAGTTAGTTATGTGATGTCAGTCTGAAGCAACAAACAGCATAGAGTCTAGAATATAGACATCATATATAACTGGTTTCATTATGTACCCACTGTATACGCTTATAATCTCAGGCTGATTAGCCATCAGTAAAAATCCCAGAACCAAATGTGGATATAATTTTTAGAAGAGTTACTGCTCTAAGATGCTACTTTTTGTTGTTGTTGTTACAACTTAAATCATGGAGATATAGATGCTGAACTGAAATAAGATCTCAGTTTCAGTATTTGGATAAGCAGAACAATGTTAATGCATTTAGTGATTAAAGGTCATTAGTCATACTGCTAAAACATTTCTGCTAAAATTTATACACTAACAAATTATATGTTTGTCCCACTATCCTACCTATCCTAATTGATCCTATCTTTCCTCTGACATCTACCTCAATGACCTTCATCTGTGAGTCATTTCTTATATTAAAAATAAAATTGAAAAATCAGTGTGTCTGAAAGCAAATCCCTTAATGAACATAACTTTTATATTTCCTATTTTATATCCATTTGGACCAATAAATGGATTTGATGTTAACTATTAATTCATTTACAGTTACAATTACAGAATACAATTCTAGAAACATTAATTCAATAAGAAAATGAGGAAGTAATACAAAGTTTCCAAATAATCCTTGAAGGTGCTAAGAACCAAGCATATGCCTGTCTCGGGGTCTCCCTATTTGCTGTTCCCTCAGCCTTAAATGCTCTTTACTCCAAATACCTGTAAATTTCTCCCAGGACGGTGCTCAAATATCATTCCCTCTAAAGTAATCAACACTGACCATCCATATAATAATAAGAGCATCCGTTTCTTTCTATCTCCTTACTGTGCTTTATTTTTCTTTAGAGAAAAATATCATTACCCTCATTGCATTTTATAAGTGTTATCAGTTTCTCAATTAAAATATAAGGGGAGGGAAGGAGCTTTGTTTTTTGTCATGTATCCAGTACTCAAAATGTGTCTGACACCTGATAAATAAACATCAATTGAATAAATAATGAGACAAAAATAATTTATCATATTTGACAATTCAAGTCTGCATGATCAAATGCATAAAGACTCATGATGTTTACATCTTCCATAGTCATATAGAAAATTTATCTTCATAAATAAATTAAACTGTTAATTATGGAATAAATCATTTCATACTATTACCACATCTCTTATTAATACATAAAAGATTATTAAGCTACATTAATAAGCCACTTTTGTCATTGAGTTCCTGTGAATACTTGAGAAATGTGGTTACACATGCTTTGCAGTATTTTCTCCTTTACTTACCCTCCCTTGTCAGCTCTGCTCTCACCTGATTGATCCATGAACACCATCATAATCTGATCTCCCATGGTCAATCTCGACTTGTTCCCATATCCCTAAATTTCCACCTATAACTCTAGTTACGTGAAGACTAAATTCTCTTACTCTTTAATTAACTAAGATTTTGTGTCAAACTGAAAGGCATTGTTTTGGCAAGCAGTAAACACAACACTTGAGAATACGTACCAACATGAGAAGAGTAAAAACTCAGTCCCTTTTGCCCATCAGGTGTGTGAGTGGAGATTTCAATTTTTATGACTATTCACACTAACTAACTTGGAAAATTTCTGCATTATGCTGCTTGCTCCTATATTGGTGAAAATAAGGTTCACCCTCAGTGGTGGTGTAGGGCTACTACTTAACTTTATAACTTTTACAAGATATATCTCTTTTGATACATTTAGGTGTTTTTATGAAGATAGTCCTCATAAAAGAATAAAAATAACTTATATACGATAATGTTGGTAAATGTCACTACTTTTATTAATTTTAATTATGACAGATATTGAATAAAGAGCTTAGTAAAATTAACACTAAATTACTATTAAAATTAGCATTAAATTATTAATGTTAAACTACCAGTTGTTTAGTATCTTGATTGTTTTGCCATGGCACAGAAAATTATTTTGCAATGTTAAGGACAGACATAACAAATCTAATTATTTTAATAATCTTTTAAAACTGGTTGTGTTGGGGATGCCTGGGTGGCTCAGTCAGTTAAGCATCTGCCTTGGGCTCAGGTCATGATCTCAGGGTCCGGGGATGGAGCCCTGCATCTGGCTCTCTGCTCAGCAGGGGTCTGCTTCTCCCTCTACTCTCCCTCTGCCTCTGCTCATGCTCTCTCTTAAATAAATAAATAAAATCTTTAAAAAAACTGGTTGTGTTGGTTGATGATCATAAAGAATATTTAAGAAATTGATTTGAACACGCATAGAAAATTGGCAAAGAATATGAATAGGCAGTTCAAATAAGAAAAATACAAGTGAGCAATAAGAGAAGAATATAATGTTCACCTACAGGTCACCCCTCCCCAATGCAAACTAAGATATATGTTCTTGCTAGTAGACTGGTCATTCATTTATTGTTGTGGAAATGGCTATTTACATATTCTCTTGGGGATATAAGACAGTTTGAAATTATGTATGACAAGTCTTAAGGTTGTACAACTTTGACCCCAAAAATGTCACTTTTAGAAATAATGTCACTCTAAAAAATAATCAGACAAGTGTGTGAATATTATACACATGCACATATACGTATTTATATATGTATATGTATGCATATATATTAAAAGTGTTGTAATAAAATATTCCTATATCTCTACATGTATGACTGCAAATTTTTGCAACTGTATTTATAGTAGAAAATACTGAGAACCATCTAAACATACAAAATAAGAAAGTCACTGAAATGAAATTTCATAGAGGTTACAGGGATGATGCTGATTACAGTTAGTCATTGAAAAGACACTCAAACTAATTATGAATTCAGAAAAGCAGGTCATACCACAGTACATATAGAATGATTACATTTTAAGTATATAAAATATGAATCACATTTCTTTAACAAAAGTTATATTTTAGGTATATGCAGAAAAAATAAGCTGGGGGGAATATATGCTAACATTAACAGTAGTTATCTCTGGATGGTATGACTATGGCTGATTTTAATTCTAATTTTCTTTTTTGTTCAGTTTTCTTAATTTGGAATAATTGTATTAAAGTATTTATTTTAAAAAGCACTTTGAAAAATTTTCTAATAGTAAATATTTTGGTTGTAGACATTATATTAAATCATAACTCATTGTTTGGAAATGAACTGTGGTTAGGTTGAACTATGATTTTTGAAAGGCTATTACTGAATAAAGACAAAGAGGGAATATATGTGAGACAGTCCATACTTCTGACAAGTGTTACACTTTTACTTTCTGGGCAGAGAAAAGTTACAGAAACAGTTACATATGGTCATCATGGCCCAAACTGCACCTATTGGAAGACAGCCACAAGGGGAGTCACATTAATGAAGTATGGCCAACAAGTAATGAGTATCGTACTTCCAGTTTATGAGAAATATTAGTTAGTGAGGGGTGAGTAAATAATGGCAAATAAGGTAAACACCAGAGTGCTATATTAGCAGGTCAAAATACCAGGATTTGGCAACAGTGTAAATACAGATGCTCTCATCTACAATTGTAACAAGCAAATGAAATGTAGGCTAGGAATAGACAGTATTTCCAGTTGGTGTTTAAGCTATATATCTTACTGGAAAATGTTATTATTAACTTAATGAATTATAGCTCATCAAACATCCCAGTTGATTAAATGATCATAGAAACCATTCCCCAAATCTATGAGATGCAAATTTCTGCTTTCTAGGACTCCATATCCAAACGATTACCCAGTCCTTTCTTTTCTTTTTCTTTTTTTTTTTTTAACTTTCATTTGATCTCTCAAAAATACTTCTTCCTTCCTATTTTCATGTCCATCACTCCATCACTCCAGCCCTTTATTGACTCAGGCCAGGATTCTGACTCAAGGCTTCTAAATTTCTAAGTGACCATTTCTTCTTTCCAATCTCTTTGTTAAAGCTCTCTTTAGATACTTTTGATATGTCCTTTTGATGCAAGCATTCCCCCACTCCAAAGCCTACAATGGTTCTATGACCTATATACTAAAGTACAGATTCTGAAGGTTGGCATTCCATATTCCTTGCAATCAGATTGCCTGACTTCTGATTATTCCACCAAATCTCAATCACCTCAAAATATCGTCCTTTCTATAATCTCTACTATTGTTAGTCCTGAGATGTCATAAATCCTCCTTTCAAATCATTCAAATTCTGTCAGTTTTTCAAGATCCCAAAAGAATTCCCTATCATGCGCTTCTGACAAGTCATTGTCTACTCCATTGACTAAGCAATTGTACATGACTTGCTTATGATAGTTCCTCTTTTATTGCCCTGTACTGTTATTTAAATCTTTCATGATTAATTAACTTTTCATATGTTCATGTCTTTTCCATCCAACTGGATTACAAACTCTCTGAGAGCAGGCATTGTGCTTTGTATCAGTAATCTTCAAGTTGGGGTGTGAGTACTCCTAGGAGGTACATGAAGCCTTTTAAGTAACATTTTAAGATTCCTAAATTCCATTGTACTCTTGCCTATAAATAGCTCCTTGAGAACCCAGCTTTTTGAAAAAAGGCAAATCTTTATAAAACAAACAAAGGGGAAAAAAACCAAACCTCTTACCCATCCCAAATCTTATCTTCAGTGCATTGCACACACCTTTCTTCCACACCTACCCCTTCTCTCAATCTCTGTCACTCTCAGATTTTTATTGTATTTAAGATGAAAGCCCTACTCTCACCTTAGGCTTCCCATGATGTATGTGCTGCCCTCTCTCCAACTTCATCTCAGACCATGTGCTGGACCCGTGGGCAATTTCACACCTCAGGGCTTTCCTATGAACTCTCTTTTCCACCTGGAATACTGGCTACACTCTTCACCTGGTTACGGCTTCCTCATTCTTCAGGCTTCAGCTTCAAGCTTTTGCTCTCTTGGAGAAAAAAGTCCCAACACACAATGCAATTTAGGTTCATTCTCTTATCGCCTTCCTGGACACCCTCCACAACGCCTTTGCAGCATTTATCACAATTTCTACTTGGCTATTTATTTGTGCGATTATGTAATGTTTGTCTCCTCCTAGACCCTAAGCCCCACAGCACAGAACTGCTCTATCCCTGTGTCTAGCAAGGTGCCTGGCATAAAGACACTACTTAGAAACTATCTGCTGAATAAGTGAGAGAATATAGAAAGGTCCATGTTCATCATCATTAGCCATCAGGGAAATTCAAATCAAAACCACATTGAGATACCACCTTATACCAGTTAGAATGGCAAAAATTGACAAGGCAAGAAACAACAAATGTTGGAGAGGTTGTGGAGAAAGGGGAACCCTCTTACACTGTTGGTGGGAATGCAATTTGGTACAGCCACTTTGGAAAACAGTGTGGAGGTGCCTCAAAAAATTAAAAATAGAGCTACCCTATGACCCAGCAATTGCACCCCTGGGTATTTACCCCAAAGACACAGATGTAGTGAATAGAAGGGCCATATGCACCCCAATGTTCATAGCAGCAATGTCCACAATAGCCAAACTGTGGAAGGAACTGAGATGCCCTTCAACAGATGAATGGATAAAGAAGATGTGGTCCATACATACAATGGAATATTACTCAGCCATCAGAAAGGATGAATACCCAACTTTTACATCAACATGGATGGGACTGAAGGAGATTATGCTAAGTGAAATAAGTCAAGCAGAGAAAGTCAATTACCATATGGTTTCACTTATTTGTGGAACATAAGGAATAGTATGGAGGACATTAGGAGAAGGAAGGGAAAAATGAAGGGGGGGGAAATCGGAGGGAGAGATGAACCATGAGAGACTATGGACTCTGAGAAACAATCTGAGGGTTTTAGACCGGGGGGGTGGGGGGATGGGTTAGCCCGGTGATGGGTATTAAGGAGGGCACGTACTGCATGGAGCACTGGGTATTATAGGAAAACAATGAATCGTGGATCACTACATCAAAAACTAATAATGTATTGTATGGTGCTAACATAACATAATAAAATAAAATTTAAAAAAAAAAGAAAGGTCCATGTTGATTCCAAAAATGAAATCTATTTTAAATTTAGATGAATTTTGGAAATTGTGGAAACCAAAGCAGGGAGCTCATTTTAGAAATGGAGGGAGAGCTTGGGTCCCACATTTAATGAGGGACAAAGCAGGGACTAAAATCAAGCACTTTGCATTCCTGTCAAATTCTTTTTGAATTCTTCCATTTTTATTCATAATATATGATTTAAGAGATATCCATTGACAGGGGCGCCTGGGTGGCTCAGTTGGTTGGGCGACTGCCTTCGGCTCAGGTCATGATCCTGGAGTCCCAGGATCGAGTCCCGCATCGGGCTCCCTGCTCGGCAGGGAGTCTGCTTCTCCCTCTGACCCTCCCCCTCTCATGCTCTCTCTCTCTCTCTCATTCTCTCTCTCAAATAAATAAATAAAATCTTTAAAAAAAAAAAAAAAAAAAAGAGATATCCATTGACAGAACACCAATCTAGGCATATGCCTAACTTCTTGTTTGAGTTCAAGCCTCACTAAATCTCATTTAATTAAATAAATGTCTATTGTTTTAAAGCTATCTTGCCTCAATATTTCCATCTGTATAGTATGAGGGTTCACAGAAGCAGCTTAGTGAGACTATCAGAAGAACATATTATAAAATAGTTAATTTCTTTTTTCACTTTAGTACTTTGAAAAGAGGCTTGATCTTTCTTTTAATCATTTACCTAAAAGAAAGATAAGAAAGATAAAAATTATAATATGGTCAATTAAGAGTAAGGATAATGAAATACATAAGAAAATTAATTCTTCTTATGTGCCTTTCTATATGAGCAGTCTCACAGAGCACCTCAGAAAGACAAATTTGCCATCATGAACATTCTCTTGTTCTGCAAGCTGGTTCCTCACATCTGACTTACAAAACCCATAATAGAAGTGGCAGCTAATGGGATAAGGGAGGAGTCTATGGGCCACTAAAAAGAAAGAGCAGAGCTCATCCACAGAGTAAACTTCAATTTAGGGAGACAATTATATAGGGTATTAACACAGAATAGAATAAGATGATGCAATGTGAAAGAAGCATAGCCTTCTTTTAAGACCTTTGAAATAGTAATTTTTAAAAAAATCACACCAAAACATTATCATTCCACTGTATGCTTAACACAGTAAAATGGAAATTTGTAGCTCTTCAGATAAAAGAACAGTATTACATTTACATGGAAAACTCTGAACAGGAAATGAGGACTTCAGTATCCTGTAGCTTAAATGTTATACATGAAAGTATAATAACTATTATTTGTATGCAAACTACATATATTACCAATATTGAATCACTGCTTCAAAAGATCTTTTGAAATACCTTGAGACTCTACAATCTAAATATATTTTTTTTCCTTGTGGTAATAGAGCAATTACTGATAATATCCATAATTTTCTGTGGAAATAAGATCCATATTATGTCCCAGGTTTAGAAAAAGCATTAGAGGAATATTCATGAAATGAATGGGAATGTAACACTTCTAAGTCAAAGTCAAATAACCTTAAGAGAACATTAGTGATTGCTAATGGATCTAGTTTATCAACACCTAGGAGGATACAACAGTGTATAAAAAAGGATTCAGAGATTTCACAGAAGCAATTAGAAATGGATTATTATAATCACAGATCTGTGTACACAAAATCTGGATGCAACCTGCCTAACAAAATAAAAACTATAATTATAGTAATACCTAAATATATATCAAATATTTTGTTGACCTCAGTATGAACCAGATGAATATGATAATAATTTTTACTCTTTTAAACTGAAGCATAAGCATAAAGGAAACAAAGCTATGTTTTATTCATTTATCACAAAAGCTAATTAAAAGCTAGCTATTCAAAGAAAGAGCTACCCTCCAAAACACTAACTGAAATGTTCCACAATGAACTCTAATCTCCAAGAGATTCCATGACCTCTGATTGCTGAGACTAAATCCCCGTAACCATTTGTATATTATGACTGACCCTCTTTGGTCCCAGTGATATTCCCTTATAATAGGATTTGTGTCATGACTTATCCCCAAATGCCCACACACACTAAACGGAATCCTACATAAAGAAAAAGGATGTGTCTTAGTCATCTTTATGCTGCATAGAGTAGTGTCTCATACACAGATGCTCACTTTGAAAATACAGCTGACCCTTAATGCAAGGGGTTGGGGGCACTTGACCACCCCACCCCCCACACAGTTGAGAATCCATGTATAACTTTTGACTCCCAAAGAAGTTAAGTACTAGAAGCCTACATTGACCAGAAGCCTTACTAATACCATAAACAGTTGATTAACATATATTTTGTATGCTACATGTATTAAATACTGTATTCTTATAATTAGAGAAAAGCAAATGTTATTTAGAAAATCACGAGGAAAATACATTTATAGTACTGCACTGTATTTATTTTTTAAAAATCCATGTATAAGTGGACCTGCACAGTTCAAAACCCATATTGTCCAAGGGCCAACTGTATATAGTAAACTGAACATAGTTCACCCATTAAACATCCAGTACTTGAGCATCTACTATAGGCCAGCATTGTACTAAGCACTAAACAAAGCAAATACAGTCTTTGCCCTCGTGGAATTAAATGCTTGATAGTGAGTAATAAAGCAAATGCAATAATGTGTGCTAGATGTTCTGATACGTGAAAAGAGTGTGCCATGGGATGTTGGGGGGTGAATTATTACATAGTCAGGGAAGTCTTTTGAAGGAAGACATTAAGACAAAGTGAGCCCTGATGAATGAGAAGGATATAGGCAGGTAAAGGAGGGGTACCTAATAAAAATGATACCATGCTCTATTGGTTGAACTAAAAAGTATACAACATAACAGGATATAAGAATAGAAAGGAAATGATCTCTGATGAGGCTGGAGGGATGGCCCTGGATGAAATCATACAGAGACTTGTAGAACACACTAGTAAGTCTGTCCTAAGAACAAGAGGTAGATATTGAAGGTTGAAAAGTGGAGGAGGCACATAATAAATAAGTTGGCTTTTGAGAGAGATTACCCTGCAACATACAGAAAGATGCAAGGAAGCAAGATTTGTGATTTATCAGTCCCCAAATTGTGGAGTCAACCTAAATCTGTAAAAATATTCAATACATACTTTTTAGTGTTTCTTTTAAGTAACTTTAGGAAGAATGGTAGTTTAAAACTTGGGCCATCATATTATTAAACTCTTTGCCCCAGATTCATTCACTTTGCAATAGAGTGCCATCCTATTAGCCTTCTTAGTATATGACACTTCCCTGATGAAAAAAGAAAAAATATTTCTGCTCATAGTTTCCAATCAATAAAAGTCCAATTAAGGAAAAAAAAAAGATCTCTGTCATGCCTTCAATATTATAGGCAGCCAAATATTTGTAGAATAAATATATGAATGAACTATATTAATTTGTTTTGGGGGATGATGGCTCTCTTGATTTTCTTTTTCCTGTAGGTGCTCTACTAAAAAATGTCTCCCTGAATTTTAAGAGTAAAGTCCCCTCTGGTGTCTCCTTTAAAAGTCCTTCATATGAAGTACAAACCCTGTGGAGGAGAATTGACTTGGTAGTTATTTATACTGTACTATGGATTAGGAGAACTTTGTGGTTTCCTCAGTATTCACAGCATACCTAGTAAGCTTGGAATAAAAGTGTTGTTAGATGGAGTGGAAAGAGATGCTTAGGATGATGAGGCAGCAAAAAAGATAATTTAATGCAACAGAAGCTTTGACTGTGTAAGAATTTTTACACTTTAGGAAACATTTTGACTTACACGTCCTTTGTTAAAGTGATAACATTATGTAGTTGTATAGGAAAACAGGACACTCTTCATGTGGAACAGATGATGCAAGCCATCTCTGTCTCTACCAACTTACTGCCACGCTTCACATTCACTGTGGAAGTTATCAGATGGGGCAGCCTATCCTTAACATCACACGACGCTGAGCTTTAAGCCAGTACCCTACCACACTCTCCCCTCATCCCTAAATAGTGGCTGTGCTAATTTGGAAGTCAAAAGTCAGCATCTTTGGTACACCAAACCTTCTGACAATATAACAATGTCCCCTGATTCAGAAATCTCCCTGCTTTATAGATATTCAAGCAGTCTGACCATACCTAGCTACTGTTATAAAGGTGTTACAACACACACAATTCCATTTTATTGAAACTGGTTTGTAATCAACAATTTGTTAGGCTGTAATGGAGACATGCTTTGAATACAAAAATGCCAGTGGAAAGAGTGAAAATGCTTTGGGTCATTTGTACCAAATTTTATTGAACATAAAGATCAACCGCTGCCCCAAAATGACTTGGGCAGTGCATGAGCTAAAATTTGTGTAAAGATCTAATCACAGACTGAACTCAGAAAACATGCATAATTAAAGTGTTGATGAATTACCTCATTCTGCTGATATTTTTCAGTACCTATATATGTAACATACTACAGAAAAACAAATGTTTTCATACAAGGCTATTTTAAATTTGGATATAGTAGACTCTTGATATAGAAAAAGAAGTAGGGCGCCTGGGTGGCTCAGTTGGTTAAGTGACTGCCTTCGGCTCAGGTCATGGTCCTGGAGTCTCAGGATCGAGTCCCGCATCGGGCTTCCTGCTCAGCAGGGAGTCTGCTTCTCCTTCTGACCCTCCCCCCTCTCATGTGCTCTCTCTCTCTCTTTCTCATTCTCTCTCTCAAATAAATAAATAAAATCTTTAAAAAAAAAAGAAAAAGAAAAAGAAGTATAATCATGAGGAAGCAAGTAACTGAATGACAAGGTCACTGAGAAAGAGGAACATCCACCTACTTGTGTCCCATGCACATTCTCCCCTCCTTCCCTCTCTTCCTTCCAACTCCTCTACCCTACCTGCCACCCTGTAATTGTTGACTTTATTCTAAACAAGCCAATTATAAGATGGAAACTAAGGGGTTTCATTTAGATGTGTCTAAAAAAGTCCTGATAGGTTTATATTTTAAAGAATATATTGAATCAATCACTGTAATATACTACATTAACAAAATGAAGTATAAAAATCATCTTAAAAGATACAGAAAAAGCAAATTTAACATCCTTTCATGATTAAAAACTCTCAACAGAGTGGGTATAAAGGGAATATACTTCAAAATAATAAAGAGCATATATGACAAACCCACAGCTCACATTATACTCAAAGGTGAAAAGCTGAAAGCTTTGCTTCTAAGAACAGGAAAAAGAGAAGGATGTCTACACTCACCACTTTTATTCAACATAATACTGGAAGTTCTAGCCATAGCCATCAGGAAAAAAAAGAAATAAAAGAATTCCAAATTGGTAAGGAAGAAGTAAAACTGTCACTATATGCAGATGACATGACGCTAAAGGAAGAAAACCCTACCAACTCCACCAACAAAAAAAAAAAAAAAAAAAAACTTTTAAAACTAATAAAGTTGCAGGACACAAAATTAATATACAGAAATTTGCTGTGTTTCTACACATCAATAATAAACCCTCATAAAGAGAAATTCAGAAAACAATCCCATTTACAACCGTACCAAAAAGAATAAAATACCTAGGAATAAACTTAACCAAGGAAGTGAAAGACCTGTACCATGAAAACTAGGACACTGATGAAAGAAATTGAAGATGACACAAAAAATGGAAAGATATACCATGCTCATAGATTGAAAGAATTAATATTGTTAAAATATCCCTACCACCTAAAGCAATCTACAGTCTATGCAATCCCTATCAAAATACCGATGGCATTTTCCACAGAGCTAGAACAAATAATCCAAAAATTTATATGGAACCACAAAGGACCTCAAATAGCCAAAGCAATCTTGAAAAAGAAGAACAAAGCTGGAGGCATCACACACCCTGATCTCAAACTACAGTAACCAAAAACAGTATTGTACTAGCACAAAAAGAGACACATAAATTAATGGAACAAAATAGAGAGCCCAGAAATTAACTCATGCTTAAATGACTAGAATCTATGATATTTAGTTGAATTTGTGTTTTTAATTTTTATAGAGGATCATGTCAGCTTTCCTACAGTGACTATAATTCTTGTTGCTATATAAATTTTCATTTTATTAAAACCCAAAATTTAGGGGCACCTGGGTGGCTCAGTCCGTATAAACGTCTGACTTCGACTCAGATCATGACCTCGGGGTCCTGGGACTGAGCCCTGCATCAGGCTCCCTGCTTAGAGGGAGTCTGCTTGTCCCTCTGTCCCTCCCCCCACTCATGCTCTCTCTCTTTGTCTCCCTCAAATAAGTAAATAAAAAATCTTTAAAAATTAAAATAAAACCCCAAATCTATTTGATTTTCCTCTATTTAGATTTAGATTAGTCAGAATGACTAATATCAAAAAGATAAGAAATAACAAGTATTGGTGAGGATATAGAGAAAAGGGAATCCTTGCACACTGTTGGTAGGAATGTAAATTGGTGTAGCCACTATGGAAAACAGTATGTAGGTTTCTGAAGAAGTAAGTCAATCAGAGAAAGACATGTATCACATGATCTCACTGATATGAGGAATTCTTAATCTCAGGAAACAAACTGAGGGTTGCTGGAGTGGTGGGGGGTGGGAGGGGTACCTCTGAAACAAATAATACATTATATGTTAAAAAAAAATTAGAAAAAAGAACTACCATATGACCTAGCAATTCCACTTCTGGATATTTTTCCCAAGAAAATGAAAACCACTAATTCAAAAAGATATATGGATCCCTGTGTTCACTGCAGCCTTATTTACAATAGCCAAGATACAAAAGCAACCTATTTTTACATTAATAGATGAATGGATAAAGAAGATGTGATATATATACATTGGAATATTACTCAGCCATAAAAAGGAAGAGATCTTGCTATTTGCAACAACAGGATGCACCTAGTGTATTATGCTAAGTGAAATAAGTCAGACAAAGACTAATACCATGTGATTTCACTTATGTGTAAAATCTAAAAAAACAAAACAAATGAACTAACAAAACAAAACAGACTATAAATATAAAGAACAAACTGGTGGTTGCCAGAGGGGAAGAGGGTGGGTGAGTGCAAAAAGAGGTGAAGGGGATTAAGAGGTACAAACTTCCAGTTATAACATAAACAAGTCATGGGATATAAAGCTAAAAAAAGAGAGAGAGAAGGAAAAAAAAGAATATACTGAATCCTAATTTTACTTTGTTCTTATATATATGACATTTAGTTTTTCTGTCACTGAGTCTTAGAAGGTAGGTCTAATAATTTTAATGGTCTTTATCCAGAAGTGTTATTTATATCATGACATTAGGTGAAAATTCTCAATGTGTGAGTTTCTGTGCTGAAATCCCATCTCATTCATAATAGCAATGTACTATTATATCCTCATCTTGCTGAATAGTAAACACTTTTATACCAAACATTTAGCTCTATAGCAATTATAATTAAAGTAGATCCAGAGTAAATTTAAATAGTCTACCTTAAATTGCCCCAATTTAGAGGTTGATTCTGTCATCAGGTTCCTTTACAGCAATTATATTTGCATTAGAATTCTTATGTGATGTATGTTTTAAAAATAATCTGAGATATGCCTTTTATTATACCAATACATACAGTTGACAATTGTTACAAAGGCTTTGTTATAAAACTGTTTTAAAGATAGTAGGATAATAACTTTAGAATTTTTAGTAATATAATGTTATATGCAAAAATCTTCACTGTACTTTATGTTTGATTTCACTTAATTGGCTTGCTTCCATAACTGACTTTAGTCATCAATATTTGATTACGTACTGACCATGTGATACTAATGAGATTCAAGAACACTTAATCCACCCATCTTATTTTTATTTCTGTCGCTCTCCTCTCTCTCTCATTCTCTATTTCTTTCTCTCTCTTAAGGTATAAAATAGTCTCATTTATTTTTACAGGTACTGTTGTAGATATCTATTACATTGGTTCTCTGGCATATACATATATGTACACACACACACACACACACACACACACACATTCAACTAGTAAAGATCCTCATTTTTTTCCTCTGGAGAACTGCATTTACTACTGCTTTAGTCCATGTAGTTTGGATGAGGCTAATACTAACCTTGTTCTCTTCTTAAGGAGACCTGGGACCTGACCCATCCAATCAAAGTCTACTTCCTCATGGTGATAATCTCAGGGATGAGAATGTAACTCAGGTTGAGACAATGAAAGCCCTCCCTGGAACTTTCACTAAGCACACTGGAAAGACACACAGTTAAGCTTTTTCTGTCAAGGATGCCAGTCAGGAGTGGTGGAAAACTCTGCTGGAATAGATTTACTGAGAATGAAGCCAACCACAAGGAAAACAAAGGGGAGAGATGGAGAGTCAGATTTCTGATGTTACTGTTTGAGCACCTAGATCCAGTCATTCAGGCCCCAGGAAATTTCAGTTAATTGAGTCAATAAATTCTTTCTCTTGTTTGAGCCATTTTGAGTAACTCAAGCAAATGAAAGGATCCCCATAAAAGCTCAAGCAGTAGAAGACTGCATATACTTTTATATCCTAAATTCATCAAGACTGTATACATCTCATAATAGAAATTAACAGATTATCCATTCTCCCACATTTGGATCTTTAGGTTCCTTCCAAATTTTCATTAATGTAAGTAGCACAGAAATGAAAATCTAAAACATGAAGCATTTTTATAGTTTAGATTATGTCTATAATTTTTTAGATAATTACTGGGTGATAGAGAATTTTTTTTATAATTTTACCAACAATCAATGGACATCACTGCAAACACTACTCTCAGCAAAATTATTTAATTTTTTAGACAAACAAAATAAACAGATATAGATTATTTAATCTTCTAGACCAGCTATATATAAATTTTAATGAAGTTACTTGAAATTTTATGTCTCTCTATAATAATGAAATAATCTTTTAATAAAATCTTTTAAATTTAAACCAGAATAAAAATATTAGAACATTTTCCAATAAAGCATAAGGATCAAAGGAAAAAGAATTATTATATCAAAAGTTACCCTAAAAGTTTTTCTTGAATATATCAAAATCTAAATAGAGGAAAATCAAATAGATTTGGGGTTTTATTTTACTTTTTTAAAGATTTTTTATTTACTTATTTGAGGGAGACAAAGAGAGAGAGCATGAGTGGGGGGCAGGACAGAGGGACAAGCAGACTCCCTCTGGGAGCCTGATGTGGGAGCCTGATGTGGGGCTCAATCCCAGGACCCCAAGGGCATGACCTGAGCCGAAGTCAGATGTTTAACGGACTGAGACACCCAGGTGCCCCTAAATTTTGGGTTTTAATAAAATGAAAATTTATATAGCAACAAGAATTATAGTCACTGTGGGAAAGCCGACATGATCCTCTATAAAAATTTAAAACACAAATTCAACTAAATATCATAGATTCTAGTCATTATTTTATCTTTTTTAAAAAAGATTTTTATTTATTCTAGAGAGAGAGAGAGCACATGCGGGGGTAGGGGCAGAGGGAGAGGGAGAGAGAAACTCAAGTAAATTCCATGCTGAGTGCAGAGCCAGACTCCGGGCTGGATCCCAGCACCATGAGATCATGATCTGAGCCAAAATCAAGAGCTGGCTACTTAGCTGACTGAGACACCCAGGCGCCCCTATTTTGTCTCTTAATGAAGTTAGTCATGTATGGCCTAATCTTGATTAGATGCTTGAATAGCGAAATAAAATTACTTGATCCAAATTTTTGAAAAAGAAAACAAGGATTTGAGTTATAGATCAGATCAAATGAGTCGTCAGTTATGCAACAAAATTTACCTTTTGAGATGTTTATTCTAGTTAGTAACTAAGATGTATTATTTACCAAAATCCTTGGTATAAATTAGTTTTCAACTGTATTTCCCATTCTATCACTTGCTATACATCAGTGTAAAATATTTCTAAACCAATGAATTGCAATCAGGAAGATTTCTTTTTATCGTCACTAACTTCAGAAGGAATCTTCAGATATGCTTAATTAGCCAAGATTAATTAAACTTGGGGATATTCTGAGGACCAAGGCCCCTTGGGAATATCCATTTGCAAGTCTCTTGCCTTCAATAAAGCATAAGCAGTGAATAAACATCAGTGAAAAACATGATGGCCTTTTTATGGGAATGAAGTATTTTATGTGGACAGGCAAGTACTTTTCAATGTACCAAATTATGACACTACATATGTCTTGTATCTAAATAGAAATTATAATAAAACCTAAACTGTTTCTTTTGAACATATGTATTATTATTGTTCATCATGTTTTTCTAAACAGTGGCAACTTTCCATATATAACTGTTCTCAAATGCTGCCACCTAAAGGTTAAAATTGGGTACAGACTAATAATGTCTAGAAACAAAAAAAAGTACAGTACCTGAGATACACAAAAATCCAATTATCTCATTATACCCGAACATTAATTTACATATATGTTTATCTATATGAATTTTTCTGAAGAGAATTGTAAACTATTAAATTATTAATAAAATTTTATCAATGACCTAGCAAAAGACAGTAAATAAATCAAGAATAACTTAAATATGTACCAAAATAATACTAATACTAATAATACTGTGACTAATAAAAATTAAAAAGATGTTATATAGATCAATTTACAAATTAAAAGGTTTGAAGTATTTATTTGCTGATTAAACATTCCAGATTAAGATACAGTTACATGAGACCCATTTTTGTCAATGCATTATGGGTTGGATAAAAACTGATTTCCGGGGTGCCTAGGTGGGTCAGGTGGTTAAGCGTCTGCCTTCGGCTTGGGTCATGATCCCAGGGTCCTGGGATCGAGCCCCGCATCGGGCTCCCTGCTCAGCGGGGACCCTGCTTCTCCCTCTCCCTCTGCTTGCCGCTCTGCCTACTTGTGTTCTCTATCTCTCTGTCAAATAAATAAATAAAATCTTTAAAAAAAACCCCAAAAAACGGATTTCCAATTTTGAGAAAAGATCAGTAGAAGCTCTTCATGCTAGTTAAAATCGTCAATAAAAAGCAAACTTATGCATATGCAAAAATATTGAATACACTCAGTCTGCAAATATTCTGCTAGAGGCAAATGTCCAGGTCTAATTCAAATGGTTAGGGTATATCCAGAGAAAGACAATACTTAAATGTAACTATTAGCCTACTTAATGTTTTTGTAATGGTGTTTTTTGTAACCCATAAAAAGAATGCACAATACAATACAGTATTCTTAAAGTTACACAATGCTATATGTCACTTATATCTCAGTAAACTGGAAAAATTAAATTATATAAACTTCCAATTAAATTGAATTAAATTATTACATTTAAATTAAATTAAATTACATTAAACACAAAGCGAAAAAAGTGCACAATAAGCATTTTCAGTGTCTATTCATCACTGCCCATAAAGATTAACAATATCTAGACAATATAAGTTATTTGGCCAACTACAAAGTATTCTAGGAAGAGACTGGAGCTAATTACCTAGAAGAAAATGTAGTTATCCATCTGTTGACATTATCTCAATCCTTCACTATGATTATATATTTACCAAAACCTTCTAGTAATAGAAGTCATTGCCCTCCAGAAATGAATAAAATATTGCTTTGATTTTTATATCCTTTTCTTACGAGTTTAGTTAAGATGGGTGTGTTTATCAAAGCCTAACCATCTCTGGGTAGACTGATACAGTTCAGTTTCAGAACTCACAAGGAAGGCTCTGCAGAGCCCACCAAGACACAGTTAATATAAGGAGCCCTTCACAAAATAGCGGGTCACCTTTGGGTTGATATCTTTGTAGCTGTAATTCATCTTGTGAATGTGTATAGTAATCACCAGACAGGAAGCTCCTTTGTTCATTTAACCTCTAAGTTCAATGCCTGGTATATTCAATATATATTTATTTATTGAATGAATAAATGAATTTTTATACTTAAAAATAAAGATTATGTAGTTGTTTATGAAATGAGATATGAATGGAAATGTTTCAAATATAAAATTTTTAAAATTTGTATCCAAAATAACTTGTACTAAGCTTCATTCTAATGGTTTATGCTTTAGCATTGATTAGGAAACATTAACAAGTTAATTTCAACTTACGGTGTATAGACTTGTAATTTTATTGGGTAAACTGGTACACATTAATAAGCTTGCATTTTCTCATTCTTCCCATTTGAGTTAAAAGAAAAACCTCAAAACTGCTTGTCTAATAAAATATTCTCAGGAAAATGTTCACTTAACACCAAAACCATTTACTTGAAGTCATTGGTTTATATTTATTTCTTAATGTGATTAAAATAGTATCAACATAATTAATGTCTAAAATACTCTTAACAGTTGGGAACCCAGTAAGCATGTACTCAAATCCCACCTTTCTGTATGCCTCAAGTAAGACAGTTTTCTTAATCTAAAATAGTAATACTAACACCCGCATCCTCATAGGAACGTTGTGTCAGCACAACAATGACTGAAACAAAATAAAATCTCAATAAATGAGAGGCATACGTCAGAAGAAGAGGGTCTGTTAATTGAATCAAGCTATTTCTTACAATTCTATGTACATTTTTTGCTAGATGTGATCCTATGACCACGTCATTAGCTTGGGGAAACCACTTGTTTTCTCTGCAACAGCTCACTTTCATATTTCCCATTTATCCCCAGCAAATCTATCAGCTGATTCAAGCAAGTATCGATAAGAAAGAGAGCTAAGACTCAATGTCCTCTTTACAGTTTTGCTTTGGAGAAAAAAGTAGGAATAAACGAAAACACTTCATGTCTACCCACACTGATTCTTGAGGTGAGTTGTCTTCAAGGCTCTGAAGGCACAGGAAGTGTCTTCTATCGGCATATATGCATCAGGAGCACTTATCCTAACATACGGGGTTTTGATGGCATCATTAGGCATTATAGGATCAAGCTTGCTTTTAGCTTATACTTGTGTACCTCATTGTAAAATGTTCAGTCAAAATCATATTTGCCTATGACTCTTTAAATTCAAATTTTTGAAGATCAAACACCAACAAATGTATTATGCAAATCATGATCACAAAGTTATGAGGGCCCTTCATATATGGATTGATTAATTGAACAATTTAGTTGCAAATTCCATGGAAGTCCCTAAGAGTTACTTGATACACAGTCATCAATGTTAATAATTATCAGGGTTTATTTGAATTTCATATATGAAATTCTGCTAGGATCTGGCTCTATCCATTTGAATTACTAAAATATTAATATCTGCCTTCTCAATCTTCCTAAAATTATATGGTTTTTGTTCAAGGTACATAAATAGTGTTTCTAGGTTTGCCTAGGTATGAAGTTTAATGTATTGATTCCTATAAAGCTCATTCAGGAAACAGAAAATTTTATTTATTATTAACTTTCTAAGAGGCCAGGCAGGGTGTTACCCAGACTAAATGCTCCTTGAGGTAGCAATTTTAAAAAGTGAATCGAAGAGTCTATAGTTCATAATTCATAATTCATACTTTTGTAGAATTTATAGTCAGAAGAGTTAGGCCTAGAAACTTGAGGTGTTACCTGGAAATGTAATAATAAATCATGAGAGCATAACATGCTATTTCCCAGAAGGTCATGTTTTAAGAAAACAGTGACAGTAGTATTTATGTGAAATCATACATTTTTACGCTTGCCAAAATCACACTTATAAATGATAGCATTTATTAGAGGGAATATTATCCCATCATATTAGAAAATCCTAACACTATCAACAATGTCACATGGCACAAGAAATATACGCAGCCAGCAAAGCTGAAAGTCAGATTTCAGAGTTGACACATACTGTGATGTGTAGAATATTAACATCCAGATATGTTCAGTATTGAATCATTATAATTATACTATTAACAACCAATATAATTTTAGAGTTTTCATTTAATATTTAGAATTTTCTGAGTTATGTTAACTAATGTGGCATAAAGAGAGAATATATGCTAAATTTTTATAAGATAAAAATGTCCTTTGAAACATACCGAATTACCTTTAGAGAAATGTAATATCAGCTTTTTGAATATTTAATACAAATTTCTAGTATAATGAAGTTATCATAATTTTACTTTCCTTTCATTTCCCTCCCCAAAAGTGAATATTTTATTAATATTGCTTCTTTTGTGAAGAACCTTAGATCTTGTAATGGTATCTTATACTTTTCACTGTTGGAATTCATAGTCAATAATTTAAGGTTGAATCTTAGGCATTATTACTTTTACATTATTGAAAATAACAATTGAAGGCATTGCTTTATCACAAAATTTCCCTCAGGGTAAGCAGAACCTTTACTCACCATATCTCAACTTTTCTTATTTAATCCTTATTGTGAATAAACTGACTGTTATCTTATCACTGGCACTTGGCAATCACATCTGTTAGACTAAATGTTGCCCCAGTTATTTCTGCTCCAGGGATAAATGGCATTACATCCAGGGGATATTCATTAGCTTTCAGAGAAAAAAATACATGAAATATGGCTGTAATCCAAGCTATAATTTTATAGAAAGTAGCCAAACCTAAAATCAGAACATGTTCACCTGCTGTTTAGAAATGATTTTTATCTATTTTTTTTTTTTTTTTTTTTTTGCTGAGACTGGTTCAGAATTATACAAAGCTAATGCATTTATCATACCACATATTAATATTATATATTTTAAGACATCTTGAAGGATTTGTCACAATTTTAGTAATTACAAACTTTTAATTTATAAATGGCTATCTCAGTTCTTTTGATTTTCAATAGTGATGTTTTCCAAAAGTCATCATGTCTTCCAGTAGCTAAAGACAGAGAGAAACACATGTGATCTTGAGTTTCTGGAAACTGGAGAAGGATGAGTATGGAGTCATTTGGTAAATGCATTTATGAGTCCAAACACCCAAATATTCAATACATGTCTTTCCAAACCCCTTTCTTTGGGAGGGGTGTGTGTTTGTGTGTGTGTGTGTGTGTGTACATACATATAATACAGGTATCCCCTGCTTTTTGAAAGTTCACATTGCATTTTTTTATTTTATTAAGTTCCCTTAGGCAACATATAGTAAGTACATCATTAGTTCAATGATTCATTAGTTGCATATAATACCCAGTGCTCATCAGAGATCACCTTGCATCATTTTGCTTTTACGAAAAACCTACATTAGTACCTGTTTTCACTAACTGAAAGAAATCCAAAGAAAATTTTCACTTTTTCAAAGAAGGTGAAAATAAAAAATAGTGCTCAGTGCTTGTTTTGTAGTGAACCGTTACAGAGGCAGCATGCACCCCAAACAGCAAGGGTGGCCCCGCCAAGCTCCTTCCTCCTACACTCAGCATCTTAGCATCAAGCAGCTCTGTGTTGATCTCCATTTATTGTGTGCATCCATTAGCAACATGAGTCGTAAGGTATCAGAAAAGCCTAAGAGAGGTTATTTGGGGGTCTGGGAATGCTCCAATATTTTTCCATATAAATTAATTTTAATTGCTTCTTCACTTTATTTTGGCTTATGAAAAGTTACATAGGAATGATCTGCTAATCTGCTTTCAAATAGCAGGGGACACCTGTGTGTGTGTGTGCGTGTGTGTGTGTATATGCGTCTGTATGTATCTGTATGCATGCATATACATACATACACACACAGAGATACACATATATAAATGACCCTAGAATGTTTGAGCTTGCTCAGACAACAATAAAATACGTTAAAAATCTATGATACCCTAGAATTTGTCAAGGTTATCTCCAAATAGATCACCAATAGAGAGCAGTTAAGAACTAAAAAGCCCTTTTGAAGTCATATTTTGGGTTATACTTAAGAGCAAACATAGCCACATAAACCACAAAACCAGCTTGTACTATAGTTTTTATGGGTATGTTATTTTAAGAATTATATCCTTAATTCAAATGATAAGGTAAAATAACACACAAGATTACTCAAGTATTCATTCCCAAAGGCATTTGACCAATCTTTCTGAGATATTAGGTACCATACACTAAACAATAGCAAAGCATAATCTGGGGCATCAGGGGAGTATAATAATATTATTAAGGCAATTAAGGAAAAAAGAAGCTTAAAAAATACAACAGACTTTCTTCCAACAAATTGATTGCTCTTCTATTATTTACTTTCTCTTCTCATGCATTTCCTATTAAAAATCATTTTCATATGTGTTACTTCTGTTCAAATCATGTTTCTAACAATTTTTATCTTCACTTTCCCCATACTTTCTTTCTTTTTCTTTCAGTAACAACCTAGCTGTTGAATGGTATAAAAGAAATAACAGGTGGCTGAGTCATTACACGGTACTTCCACAGGTCAACAAATGCTACCTAAGCCTGGCACAGACTTATCTTCAAAGAGGTTCTCATTTCCTGCAACTTGACGAAAATTGTTAACTTACAAATATTGTAAATACTGCCTTAATTGAATTATAGTATGCTTTCGAATCACTATCCACATGTCAGAGCCTTATGCATATGGGTATTTACACATTTTATTTATATGAAAAGTAGAGCAGGAGAAAGTTAATTTATAAAATTTAATTAAAATAATAAAAATCATTTATAATCAGTGAAAAATAATTTAATCTGTTATATAAAATCTTAGCACAAATTTAAGCAGTGGAAATGATCTTATTAGGAACATCTAATGGAAAGAAGGAACGGACTTAACTCTAGTGAAATATTACTCACTCCATAAAAAGTTCTCTCTTGATTCTAGAATAATAAAATAAATTTAATTTGACTGGAGGGTAATGGAGGTCCCATATGTTGATGAGTATGACATATGTCCAATATATATCTGTTGAATACAAAAAATTTCCCTTTAGAAAAAAAAAAGAGAGAGAGAGAGGGAAGACCATAAGAGACTCTTAACTATAGAGAACAAACTAAGGGTTGCTGGAGGGAGAGAAGTGGGTGGGGGGATGGGCTAAGTGGGTGATGGGCATTAAGGAGGGCACTTGTTGTGATGAGCACTGGGTGTTGTATGTAAGTGATGAATCACTAAATTCTACTCCTAAAACCAGTATTACACTATATGTTAACTAGAATTTACATAAAAATAAAAAAAAGCCAAAAACAAAAAACAAAAATTTTCCTTTATATGAATGACTGTCAAGCCTTTTTGTCAGAGAATACACTAATGCATGTGAAAAACTTTTATAATCCTTTATTATTTACTTAAAAAAAGAAGAACACTTTAAGGAACATAACCACCATACTGATGTTCAGAAGTCAAGACAACCCCAAAGACACAATATAGGAAAAGGACATTTGGGAGCACATATTTTAAAACTCTGCCACAAACAACTCTTTCAACAAGAGAAACACTTATGATGTACTCTAAATATCTGTTCAAAATCACATGGAATTATTCTTTATTGAATATGAAATTGATTATATGCACAGTCAGAAAAAAAGACTGCCCCCTCAATGCAATCAATACAATTCTAAAAAAACACCATTTAAATTCATCTAACCAAGTTAAAGATCATTTTGCAAGGGAAGGAATGTAAATCTTCCTGCCCCACCCCCTTTCCCTCCTCAGTGAATGATCTATTTCTAGCTTTTCAAAACATTAATATAAATAATGCATTTATTAAATAAAAATGGAAAAAAAGGAAATTCTTCCCCCTTCTTGAAATTAACAAGGGGAAATTTGGGAAAAGGTAGAACTTATAAATGTCTTAATTAATTCTTAATTCTTCTTGATCACTTTTGCCCCTTATCTTTTATATGTTGGGACTTGCTTTTCCACCAACCTTAGTACTTTTCTCATATTCAAAATCACATTGTCCAAGAGTAGTGGAAGATCACAAACATCAATGCTGCATACACCTTCCCTCAAATACTCAGAGCTGGGATAGAATGGACCAAAAGCAAGAATCAAATGGATAGGGCTATATGTGCAGTACTTGATCTGACACCTGGCCACAGATGGATTTATCCTTTGAGCAGGCTATCTGGGCCTTGTTGATAAGAGTGATTTAATAACAATATCAAACACTTAGAGTATAAAATTCGCCAGGCCCTATTGTAAGCAAACCACATGTATTTACTGATCCAGCCTCACAAAACACAATAAGGCAGGTACTATTTTCCCTCTCTCTTTAGAGATGAGGAAACTAAGGCCCAGAAATGTTCAATAACTTGCTCAAGGTCACAGAATTGATAAGTTGCTGAGCTGGGATTTGAACCCATGTAGACTAACTCCAGAGACGCTAATCTTACCTACCTATTGCATTTTATTGTTTAGAAAACTCAGGGGATCAATGAGATGTCAATGTTTTCACCTGTGAAGGATGGGTTGGATCGGGGGGTCAAAAACTCAAATGTCTTTGGAGGTTATCCAGGCACTAAATAATGGAGTATGCTGTTGGTAAGACACTAGGGATGGTGAGAACTGTAGAAACCTGGAGGAAATGTGCTCCTTCTAAAGAGACTAGTTGTTAACTCAGCTTCACTTGTTGGCTAGACAAGCCCAGTGTATTTTCAGACAAGCTGAGAATCAAGATCTCTCTCTATGTGAAATTTTCAAATGTTTAAAATACTAAATAGGCCAAGTACAGCTGTGGTTGAATGCTTCCAGTTGGTAATTTCTCAACCAGATGAGTTCTATGATTTCTTCCAGAGCCAGTGCCCTAAAACTCATCTATAATACCCACGTGGCCATATATTTAATGCCATTTCTTAGGGAAACATAAGAAAATGATGCCACTGGTTTTGAAACTAGGTCATCCAGTGAAAACCATGTGGCTAACCATATTAAGAGGGTGAGTTTGCCTTCCACAGCACAATTTTGCCTTTTATTCAAAGCTATGTATGTATGTGTCCCTTACATTAAGTGGAATTTATGATTTTCCATATGGGAGTCATTTCAGAACTCTAAATGAATTGAAACATAAATTGTTTTCTCAGTTTCTTTATATTATTTTTGCTTTTATATCATATTTGTGAATTGAAAGATCTGATTTGACTATACAAATACTGTTTACTAGATTTTACTGTCAGCTTTTATTCTTTGCATAAAAAATGCACAAATTGATCTTTGATTTTCTTGCATGATTTCGCTCCCAGTTTTTTCAGTCTAGAAAATTTAACCTTTTATAGATGTAACTATCACTCTAAATTTGAATCATGCAATCGGCACACTCACACCACTAAAGATATCCCTTGAACTTCTTACTGCAGAAAATCTCTCTAAATAATTTTAAGGATAGTTTTAGTCATAGTTAAAATGATAAATATATAAAGAACTGTGCATATCAACTATTTACATTTCTGAAGGGATTATGAAATTAGGGGTCTTTTTCATTTTCCCATATTTAGCAAGTGAAAGATAGATGGAATTAGTAATTGCAATGATAAATGCAGAATAATTGAAATGCAAGCATCTTGTAATTAGTTTCTCTCTCATGTACTTTAGCTTCCAGTTGACTGCTGAGAAGGATAAAATCTTTGAGGTTAAAACTCATTAGTTTCATTGAGATCTTCTGGAAAGGATTCATTGTGCGTTGAGAGGGCATCAGCAAAACCAAAGCACAGAATTTTAGAGCTGGATGGGATACTGAGATGAAGTTACACACACACACACACCACCCCTATCTGCAAGTCTTGTCTCCAGAGTTATATATTCAGTATATAAAATACTTCTCAGTTGGTGTTCTTCCAGGAGTTTGTATTATTGTGTTTCAAGGCTACATGTCATCACACATCTGGCATATGCCTACAGAGAAATAATGCACAAATGTGTATCATAATATTTATTCAAAACATCTCAGAGAAAGATAATAATCGTTACCAAGGTTATGACAATTCCCTTAACTAGATTTTCCAAAACAAAATCTAAAAATAGCAGAATTTTATACTCTCTTAAAAAAGGCATTTTGGGATCAAGGGAAAATAAATGTTTTAAATGTGTATTGTGAAACTACTATTTTATTGCTTAAGCCAATTTTGTGTTTCTATTTAAAAATTGTATTATTCTGTATAAAATGATCTGTGGTCCCCACTATGAATGTCCTCCTAGAGGTAAGAGCATGTTGACTGGGACTACTGCCAAACTTGGACACAAAGATTTTTCTAAGGGACCCACCTTCTGAAGAAAAGAGCCTATAACTGGTACCAGGCTTCTCTCCCATTGATCTCTAAGAATCAAGAAATTAAAGGTCCCTCTCTCCCTGCACACACTCTATTCCTATCTCATAAATAGATGAAAAAAGAACAGAGGTAGAGTAAGAGTCATTATCTCTTGTGAAAAATTTTATGTTACGCATAAGAGGCAATTGCCTCTCCTTGCCATGGGGGAAAGAAGGAGGAAGATCTACCGTGGTGTTGCCTGGCTGAGTATTGGCTCACATAATAGATCTAGCTCATCTGATTCAGCCTCTTTGAGCAAAAGAGAATTGGAGGGAGACAGCAAGGAGGGTACACAGGACTGGACCACCTCCATGCCCAGCATCTGGTATGGAAAGATGTGTGTTTCCATGGGCGCAAGGAAACTGACGAGGGCAGAGGACTTTTTATTCTGCTGGTAGTCCACCCAAGATAGCTGCCCACTAGATGAAAGCACTCCTGCATTTAGAGGGTGTCAGTGTTCCACTCACAGTGAGGGTAAGTGGGCTGAAGGGTCATGGTCCAGAAGGACTCTTACTCCTACATCAGGGAACTGAGCAGCAGGAAGGCCCTGCAGGACCCTCCATGGCATTGTCCTTATGTGTCTCAGAAGAGAACCAGCACTCCATCCTCTCATCATAGAGAAGGTGAACCCTGAAGAACAAGATGAGGCCTGAACAGACAGATCTTTCCCTTCCCTTACCACTTCAGGCCTCTCACTCATGGTCAAATTTGTGCTTGGGAAAGAAGAGAAAATAAAGGTTAAATTAGGTTTGAAATAAAATTTTTGTTTGAACTGGGATTTTAATAACCAAACTCACAGGAAAACTGAGTAATATATTCAAAATACTGTGAGGGGATGGGAAAGGGTCTGAAGAAAAAGATTAAAGGAAAAAAGCTGTTTTATATTTAAACATCTTGCTGAGTTAAACTACTCAATAAAGGGGGGTTACACCAAGACTCAGGTTACTGTTGGTCTGTTTATTTTTTTGAGTGTATATTTGAAAAAAAAGGTAGCTGAAACTAGAGGTACAATTAACTCTGCAGATCAAGATTTAGCCATCAGAATAGAAGACAGGGAAGTTCATCATTCCTTCAAATCCTTCAGTAGGCCAAAATAAAGAGAATTCAGGATAAATTGTTTCATTTTTCAGTTGGAATTAGAGCCTACAAAGACTGGGAATAAGAGTCCTGCTCTAATCAACATCTCATTCAGGCACTACCTGCTTTTTTATTGCCATACAGATTAATAACCTCAAGACAACCACGTATCTTCAGAAAACTAATGTTTCAAACCTCAGGGCCTGAGTAGGTGAGATTTAAATAAAATGTACCAAGGTTTTAACTGAACCCAAGGGCTCCCAAAACAAATGAACTGGCCAGTACCCTGAGAGGAGAAGATACTGTCTTCACACAATTAACTATTCACTAATACTAATTAGGATTAATGAGCAGAAACATAGCATAGACTCCAAATAACAGTGGCTTAAACAAAAGAGAAATAGTTTATTTTGCTCTTAGTTCAGTGGCTTCATTATCAGCTCTCTGCTGCACCATCTCTAGAGTGTGACTCTTACCATCTCCCGGTCCAAGAGGGAGTTCTGAGTTCCAAGCAGCAAGATGGAAAGAGGGGCATAAAAGCCTCACTGCTTCCTTTAAGGCTGCATCCTGAAAATAGCACACTTTCCCTCCATCTCTTTGCCCAGAACTCAGTCACATAGCTGCTCCTTCCTGACCTCCACGACCCCAGCTGAGAGTGAAAGTTCTATTATTGTAGGAGAGAATATATAGGGGGACAATCAGCAACTAGCAGTTGCTAACACATCACTTACATGGCAAGCTTAGCCCTACATGGATACAGTCATAGCTAGGAACTAAGTAATAAATATATTCTGGGCAGCCCAAATAATATTATAACTCCATGCACTAAGCTTGGTGTACTTTATTCACACAAGAACCCTTCATATCTGCATAGCAGTTTTTAGCCTGATTAAACAATTTTGATTGTAGGGTATAAAGACCACAGTTAAAAAGAAGTAACCAATATAAGAAAGAGTAGAAGAAATGATAAAGGAAAACATACCGAATTACGATGAGCTTCAGTAGCTAGAAAAGAAATCTAAGTAAGAAAAAGAGACAACTCAAACAGCACAAAGATCTAGAAATATTTAGTATAAGGCACATGCTATTCACTCATCATTTTATCCTACAAGTACCACTGGAATAATAACTAAAGTTCATTAGGAGCTTTCAAAAAGTTGTGATCTTTTAAGGCAGGCACGGTTAAATGTAATGCAGTTCTGGCGTGGATAAATTAAGCTAATTTCTATGCTTACAGGCAATAATCATCAGGCATTTAGAAAACTCAGCTATCCAGACAATCCATTCTGTAGATAAGCTAGATAGTTGAGAGTTTAATTTCATGTTCTTAAGTGTGTTTATCAATAAACAACTTCTATATACTTGGATATACAGACTTTTTTAAATGTGTGAGACTGTAAATTAATTGCATTTCACTTAAAAAGATTATAAATTTTACTGAATATCAGTAACTAGGATTCATAGTCATTTTAATAGATATATTCATTTTACCCTGAAATAACATTATGATTTGTCTTATTGCTAACTTATTCCAAGTTACCTCAAACTTGTAGTCAATATGCAACTGTGGACTATATTACTTTATAAACATAAGGCTTTTTAAACTTTTGACACTTAGAATGAGAATTTGTGTTAACATTTTCTTTTTCCTAAATGAACATATGGGATCATTTCTTTCATCCGTACTGATTAAATTGGATTTTTGATCACTTAAAATATCTCTGAAAATCCAAATAGGTAGGAAATAGAATGTGAAAATTAATGAAAAGAAACCATTCCTTTATTTGCACAACTCTTATAGAATGCCTTGTAGGAAAATTTAGATAACTGGCAAACATTTGGGAATTGAGATGGTGGTGAGTATGTACAAAATGAAAGAAATGAAAAATATAATAATTATTGACTTCAGGGAAACCAAAAAGTAGTGTGTAAAAGTAAAAGGAATCATAAATGTGAATAGCATTTACATGACTATGTAAACTACTAATAATGTAAATCCTTGATACTCATCTACACCAAAAGTATGGTCCAATCCTATTAAAGAAGATTGGAAGGGTGCATGTGTGTTTCAGGGTCAGGGAAAGAAGAGGCACCAGTCCTAAGCTTCTGTAGGTAGAAAGTTAACAAATCATTTCTGAAAATCATTTCCTTTCAAGAAGCAGCGATACAAACATGTCATGTAAAGACATGAAAGTAAATGGTATATGAAGCACCCAAAACAAACAAACAAACAAAAACCAGAAGTGATAGCCTTAATGGAAGGGGGAGGAGGACAGGGATTGTTGTTTCATGAACAATGTTTTATACGTATTGACCTTTTATAAAACAAACAGTAAGAACAAAAGTAAAGAAAGTGAGGGAAGGGAAATTTAATACACAAAAGCTGGGCAAACTTAGCTAAGGCAGCTTGGACAGACAGGGTCACATTCTGATACTTTTTGTGATCTGCAACAAGTTACTCAATCTCTGAGCTTTGGTGCCCTAACTGCACCTCTGTAAAATGGGATAATATCTTTTTCATGATTCACTGTGAAGATGTTTGTAAAGAGTTAACACTGCTTGCTGTACAATAAGCACAAAGTATCTTAGTCCCTTTCTGCTTTCTCCTGCATTATTACTATTTGTGTAATGGAATATTAGGATGGAAAGTGTCCCATGTCTGTTTCTATTTCATCCATGGAGTCTATAGGATGGATAGCAGAAACCAAAAGTAGTGTGTAAAAGTAAAAGGAATCATAAATGTGAATAGCGTTTACCTAACTATGTAAACTACTAACAGGACAACTGAAATATAAAGTCCAGGTATCCACTGTCCTCAAGTCAAATTCATAATGGGCAAACAGAGGATAACAGGATTTATTTAATATTGTGTTTTTCCTTTGCAAAAGCAAGGACTAACACAGTGGTTTTCAAAGTGTGGCCCACGAATTCCATGGGGCACCCAAGATATTTTCAGAGGTCCAGGAGGTTAAAATCATACGTAGGTAAAAAATCCATTTGAGGTGCAAAACAGAGGAATGGGTTTTGGTATAAGGGATGTGCAACGCTGAATTTTAGGGTATTACCAAAAACTCCCTATAGTTATTGAAAAGGATATTAAAAGACTCCTTTCCTTTTCAACTACCTGTGTGAGAACTGATTTTCTTCTTATATATAGTCAAAACATCATATCTATACTGACATAGTCTAATATATATAGACTATGTCTAATATATATAAGACTATAGATTATATATTAGATATATAGTGATATCATCATAGTCATACAGCATATACATAGTCAAAACTGTATACATACTGAATGCAGACACAGATATGGAAATCCAACTACCTTCCATATACCTAGACATTAAAGATATTTGCAAAACAAAACAAAACAATGCCACTCTTCCCACTACTTTTTGTTTTATTTTGGAAAATAGTTATTTTTCATAAAAGATTTTATTGCTTATAAGAAAGTCACAAATTTAGCATCTTTGCTTTTAAATGGATTAATGTATATTTTTAATTGCTCTGAGTTTCATTTCAATTAATGGATATAGCCAACATAAACAAAAAATTGGGGGGATCCTTAGTAACTTTTAAGGATGCAAAGTAGTTCTGAGTCCAAAAAGTTTGGGAATAATTGGCCCATATTAGCTTCTCAATAAATACCAATACCGTCATCCTTCATTTTGTTAGTAATAGGTACAAGGTTTTATTTATTTTTTAATCTTTAAAAGTTTTATTTCTCATTGCAACTTAAAAGTATGTCATTCTACTATGTAAGGGCTCTAAATGGCTATGTTACTCAATTGCATAAACCCTGTGGAATTGTTATTAATCCAGTACACTCTTAATATTTGGCAATACAATGACGTCTATGAGTTACAATGTTATTTTCTATTGTATTTTGCAAAGGAGAGTTTGTAATCATCTAACACACTCTTATAAAATTATTTTATTTAATTATGGCACATACTGGGAAATAAAAAGATATATCGGATCATCTCAAGTAGAAAAGCAATCTATAATATCTGAGGAAAAAAGGGTATACTTTTAGCATGATATATTTAAGAAATCACTAATAATAGCAAGATGTTTAACTAGTAATTACAAATGCTGCTAGTTTTGTTTTGTTTTACCTAAAGTATTGAAATTGATTGTATGGAGCACAAAGTTCCTATTGTGGTAGATTCTCACACCAACAGGGGCATAAAACTATTTGGAGACACTATAAATTAGAGCTAAACTTGCTATTTGTTAGTATTTAAAAATAGAGTTCTTGTTGTCTTTAAAAAGTTTAGTCCACCGTCACCTTGGCTGTAGATATTCAAAAATATTCAAAGTTTATATCTAATAAGAGGCAGTCATAAAAGTGTGAAAAAAGAAAACTTAAACTTTCTTTAAGTCATATTTAATAATCCAATAGAGAGCAAAAGACCTGAGGCACAGGGGATGCTCTTTTATGTCAAAATAAGTTTGGAAGCAGTTTTCTTCTTGACCAAAGCTATCCTGCCTGGGTCTAGCTCCTCAGGCAGAGACAAGGAGAGATGAGAAGCTCCATGGAGAAGCAGGGTCCAGCAAGAGCTGGGATATTCTCCATGAATATTCCTGCCCTGAGGAGAGATGAAAGAAAGCTGAGAGAAACCTTGAGTTCTGCTGAAGCAAGGGCAGGAGGGGTGGGGCGCAGAGGAGGGCAGAAACTGGGTCAAGTTCAAATCAGAAAGGGAAAGCAACAAAAACACAGAGAGGAGTGTGCCTGGGCTTCAGAGTTGAAGAGAATTAAGTTTAATATGCAGTGGATAAGATCTGGCAGTTCAGTCTCTAAATCTGAAAATGCTGGCACCAGTCATTTCTTTTCTCCACAGCCAAACCCTTTGTAGGGACGAGGATAGCGTCATACAGGCTGATCACCTCTCTGCAATCACCCAGCAGAACTCGAAAAGCTGAGCTCTTGAACTTGCAATGATGTAAACTAAATAGGGAAAAACTATTTCCAGAAAACTAGCAGCCATGGCCAGAGATCTGCAGAGATTGCACAAGAAAAGGAAATAATCAGTGCTGTGTGGGACAGTAGACAGAGTCTGTGCACACAGAACCTTTGATTAAGCAAAGACAGAAAACCTTTAGAATATGTCTTGATAGGAGGAAGTAGCTCTCCTTGTATAGATCACTACAAAACAAACACAGCCAGAAATGAGCAGGTGGTGCAGAATTAAGAACTAGGACGATTAATAAAAGGTCTGCAGAATACATGGTTGAAGAAAATTCCCTTTGCACACGTGTGGTTAAAGATTTCAGTACTTCCGTGGTTCTGAGAGATTAGAAGTAAACATGAGAGCCATAATATTTGTTATCTATTTGATTCTTATTCATGTTTCAGTGAACTGTCTAATAAATCGTAAACATTATATTCCATGTGTGATTGCAGTCATTCTCATATCATTTAGGCTGTATTTTGCAAGTCCACGTTAGAAGAACCTCTTCAGTTAGTGTTAAATGAAGATATTTGGAAGAGATAGATCCCAAGCGGACAAATACTGAGAATATTCCCAGGCTGAGCAGATAAGGAGTGCTATGTTTAACAAAGCAAGTCCTTTATAATTACATTTTTTACTCAAAATATTAACAGAAATATGTAAGATTTTATTGTTTTCCCCATTGCCCACATGTCTTTTCTCTGTCTGATAACATTTCAGCTTTCGTATTTTCTCCAATAATAAAGTGGAGAACTTAGAAAGTTCTTAACTTAGAAAGATAAGAATCACTACAGAATAGAAAACGCTATTAAATGTTTTGCCAAAAAATGAATGAAAATGTTCATTTATTTCAAACATATGATTATTAAGTATCAAGCTTTAAAATCTTTTCAAAACAATACAGATTATGAAATCTCCACTCAATTATAACATAAGCTAATTGCTTTTTCCCTCTTTTTTCTTTATATTTACTCTGGGCAATTTCTGTCAGATACTATTGTACAACGATATATCATAATTTGTTCTGCTTTGGCTTGTCATGATTGCATAAAAGATTAAAAGTTTACCCATGGGTAAAAATAAATTATATACACTAATGCGTAAGAATTCCAGCAGAAAAAAAAATCTGGGCTATAGAATGTATACAATGCAAACTATACATTATTTCAGGGATAAATTTAAGTATCACACTTGGCCAAACTAACCAAATCTTCATTGAGGAGATTTCTGCTGCTGAGCAACACACGCAGCTCATCATTTAGTATTCCAGTCACAAAGGTGACATGGTTTCCATCCCTGGCATTTTAGTCCGTTGAGCCTAAAGAAGTAACTCATTATTCCATACTCAGAGCCAACATTTTCTACTTGAGACACAATTCTAACAAAATTAATGCGAGATGAGGATGGCATTAATTCATTTCCAGCTAAATTAGTTCTCCAGACTTTGACAGCCTGTACTGTTACAATGTACAGCACTGAAAGCTACACGGTTTCATACAAAGAAAAATATATGCTTAAAATTGAAAAAAGCACAGTAGATCTTGCTTATGTAGAATTTTCACCCCCTGGGGGACACTATTAAAAAAGGTGTCACTGATGGTGTTGGTATAAATCCAAAGGGTAGATCTCTTTTTATATCAAAATGTTTAATGAAGCCAAAATGTATTTATTTACCTCTGGAAGAAATCCATGGCCTTTATTAACTTTTTGACAATAAAGTGTTCATCTATAGTCTTTAAAGTTACACAAGTTATTAGGTACATACTAATTCAGTTTTCTACTAATTATACAGATAATTTGATCATTTTAATCAGAGATCTATTACCATATTTCTTTTATTTTCCTATATTAGGTTCACTTAATATATTCAATGTAGATTAATTGAGCTACTTAAAGACTCCTGAACCTCTTTACAAAAATGCTTTTATCTGCAGAGCCCTTACTAATTAAAAATAAAAGATATAAAGTACAAATATAATTTTTTAATAGAGAGTTCAATGCTACAACAAAATAAGTAGATAAATCTGGACACTCATGATTAGAACACATTTGTAAGGACCTGACATGATTTTTAAGCTCTTGTTTTTTAAAAAAGAAGAAATATAAGTTGTCAATTTATTAGGGAAGTGGCATAGTAACCACTGGACTAAAGTGCAAAGACTTAAAAATCTACTACAATAGGTTGTAATAATGTTGAAATGAATACTTCATAGAGATTTTGAACATGTGCTTGCATCTTGTACATATAAGAAAGGAAAACTTGATTCATTGCCCAATGTAAATTAATAGCTAATGTGTTTATGAATCAGTCGACGATACTAAAAAAGGGAATAAATTGTCTCCATGAAAATTGTATGTTTAAGGGAACTTCTATTTACCATGCTGAAACTCTTCAAAAGTCATTTTACCCAGCTGAAATCATCAGGGGAATAAAATCAGGGCTATACTTAAGGACCATTCCAATACATTATGATAAACTTTCTATCATTAAGGACTTTTTTTTATGCAAGATATTTTAAAAATGCCACAGTTCATGTAGCATAATTGTCTCAGAAATATAATGATCATCGAAGATTATATATGGTGTTTGGAAAATCATTTCACCCTGTAGAGATTAAATAGGGATTTCTGAGTTAAGATGACTAAAATATCTTCATAAGAATTTTCTCCACTGATACCTAATAAAATGAACAACAAATGGTCATATAAAAAATTACCAATGGTACCCAGATAAGCAAAACAGGCTAACATAATACAATAATCTTCAAAAACTAACTATCGAGGCGGGGAGAAAGAAATGACTTAGAGGAAGACTTGGGAAAAGAAGAAGAGGAAGTAAGAGGAAGAAGAGGAGGGGGAGAGACAAATGGACAGACAAACCATTAACCAGACGCATGTTCCCCGATGTGGCATTGCTGACAGCAGTCCACTGGCATATAACTCTGCCTCCACCGTCTACACTGCAGAGTCACAAATCTTGATAGTTCTCACTAATAGTGCTTCTTCTGTGTAGAAGTAAACCGAACGCGCATCCATATTAGTAAAATAGAGCAGAAGTGAAGATTCTGGAGATAGGAAATAAATCGGAGGGTGAACTCCAAGTCCAAGGGTTAGCTCTTCAGGAATCATATACCCTCTCCTCACCGACCCCCATTGTGTTAGAAGGAGTGAATCCAGAACTGAGCATTTGACAAAATTAGAGATGAAGAAAAAAATCCAACAATGACTGTGGACCACCTCAATTTAGCCTTCCTGTCTACTAGCTCTGCCATTCCCTCATGCTATAGATAGAATGGATAAAAAACCAAATGCACAGCCCTCAGTCTGTAATTTTGAAAGAAAAACTAACTGGTCTCAGAGGCAGTGGGAAGAGAGTAAACATGTCAACTATATTTTATCAGAGCAGATAGAACATCCTTTTGGAATTGCCAATATAAGCACAGGAAGAGAAAGACCAAGTATCTAAGGTGGAAGAAAAGTAACTCATGGAACAAAATGGAATTCCTCACAATTATTTCATGATATAAAATAACACTGAGAATGTGAATTATGCAGAAATGAGCTCAAAGATGAGATGAAACAACATGAAATTAAAATGGCTATTGCAAACTTAAGAACACAAACTGAGTGTATAGCAGTCTATATTAAGTTGATGGTCATTTAAGTTCAAATACATTCCAAAAAACCTTTTTTTTTTTTTGCTCCCCCCTCCATGTTTTATGTATATGCTGTCATTTTTTTTTTTTTAAGATTTATTTGTTTATTTTAGAGAGAGGGAGGGAGAGAGAGAAGCATGGGGGGAGAGGCAGAGGGAGAGAGAGTCTTCCAAGTAGACTTCTCACTGAGCGCAGAACTCAATCTCGCAACCCTGAGATCATAACCTGAGCCGAATGAAACCAAGAGCTGAATACTCAACTGACCGCACCACCCAGGTGCCCCAATGCTGTCATGTTTTATATCTCTTTATTTGTAATTTTCTTATGCCTAATTGTGGCCAATTTTTTCCACTTAAAGAAGTCCCTTTAATTTTTCTTCCAAGGCTGGTTAAGTGGTGATAAACTCCTTTAACTTTTGTCTGTGAAATTCTTTAGCTCTTCTTCAAATCTGAATGATAACCTTATCAGGTATTCTTGGTTGTCCTCGAAAGTATTATGCTAAGTGAAATAAGACAGACTGAGAAAGACAAATACCATATGATTTCACTCATATGTGGAATCTAAAAAAACAAATGAAAAAACAAATTATCAGAAAGCAGAATCAGACATAAATACAGAGAACAAACTGATGGTTGCCAGAGGGAAAGGGATGGGCAAAATGGGTGAAGGAGAGTAGGAGATACAGGCTTCCAGGTATGAATAAGTCAAAGAAATACAAGGTACAGCACAGGGAATATAGTCAATGATGTCATAATATTGTGGGAGCTACACTTGTGGTGAGCACAACATAATATATGGAGTTGTCAAATCACTATGTTGTGCACTTGAAACTAATATGACATCTTGTGTCAACTATACTCGAAAGAAAGAAAGAAAGAAAGAAAGAAAGAAAGAAAGAAAGAAAGAAAGAAAGAAAGAAAGAAAGAGAAAGAAAGAAAGAAAGAAGGAAGGAAGGAAGGAAGGAAGAGAGGGAGAGAAGAACAAACTGAGGATCAAAATTCCACCATTACATAACAATACATAATTAAGAAACAGCAGAAACAAAATCGATTTGACTAAAAATCAAAAAAGGACATTGAAGAAACATTGAGGTTAATATAGTGAATGCTGATTTTTTTTAATGTAAGGGATTAAAATGATTAGAACAAAACAAATATAGAAGCAAGACACAGGGAATCCAGCATAAAGATAATTTATATCTGTGAAGTACAGAGCCCAACAAATGCAAGAGAACATACATTTTAAATCTATAACATAATTCCTGCAAATAAATAAAAAAAAAAAACCCAAAACCTAAACCTAAACATTGAAGAATACACTGTATTTCAAATAAATTTAGTACAGACCAGTCAATGCCAGGACATAGTCTAGTCAACCTACTGACTCTCTGGACTCCATTATCCTCCCCCTCAAAAAAAATCACTTAATAGGATGGAAAACATTAGGCTAGCAGCAGGTATTTCCAACATTCAGTGCTTTATAATTAATAAACCAATGTCTCCAATGTTCTAGGATAACAATAGTGTAACCCAAGAGCTCCATAACCAATCAAGATGTTATTTATGTGTAAAGGCACTAAGCAGGTATTCTCAAATGGGAACAAATTAAGATATTGCAATGCCCAGAAGCCCTTCTTGAGAAGACAAAACAGAACAGAAACAAGTAAACGATTAATTCATCCAATTAAGAGATAAATGAAAATAAATACTGAGGAAATGAGAACCCATGGGAAAAAGAACTGGTGAGGCACAATGAAACTAGTTACATGCAGAACTGTTAATGAAATAGCATGGGATCTGAGGGTACAGAACAGAATATGGATGTCATCATATTCTTACATAACATGTAAGAATAATAATATACCTTACTAAAATGAAAAGACGTGACAGTGCTAATGTAGCCTTCTTTCCAACAGGGAGTCAGTGGAGTTAAAATTGAAATGGGTAGTTTTGAAAAATGACTCTATCTTAAAAAACAGTTTATAATTTCTTCTCAATTCTAACCTGTCCTTTTCTCCTTTGTCTTTTCTCTCCCTTCCTCCCCTCTTTTCTGATTCCCCCCACCCTTTAACCTTAGAAGCAAACTTTAAGAAATACTATATTGTATTGAAGAATCATTTACTCGACACAAATTTTCTTCATTTTCATGTCATTTATTTTTCTTCTATGAAATTCAGATAAAACCTGAGTTGATTTTTAATTTAGCAATACATCTATACTACAATCGTAGTATATATATAGTATGTATACTATATATATTATATATTAAAATTATATATATATTATATATTAAAAATTATTTCCATGTATTTATCCATCCATCTACCCATCCATGCATTCAAATTTCAAGCTGTGTTTCTGCATAGACAGAAGGGAATTGGTGCATTGAGAGATATAATGGGATGGTGTTCAGCTAATGTTAAAGATGATCATTTTAGATTGGTAGAATTTAATCTTTCATCTTTAATTTCAGTATTGCTTGTATTCTTTAAACATGATTTTGCTAAAAACAATGAAATATTTCTTCTTTAAAACTGGAATCAAATGTGTATAAGAAGCTTAATATTCTAATTTTCAAGAGCTGAATCCTAATTGAAGATTATTCACAGATTTGATTTGGATAATTTGTATGTTTAACACTTACGTGTATACAGTTTAGATATTCACCCCTTGATATTTCCTTTCCTAAGTAACAGATCATTTTAATTTTCATTCAATCTTTTTAATGTAGATGTCAGTCTCTGCATTCTGGTCATTCTTTAAACTTTCCTGAAAAATCCCCAGATACAGATTTAAAAGTGATGTTAATAAAAATATATCATGAAGTATTCCCACTGGGAAAGATTTAATTTAAGTACATTGATGTTTTCCCATAGTCCTTTTTCATAATTCAAGAACCATGATTCAAGATCAAAGCAAATATTAATTCTTTTCCAAACCTTCCTGATAAACAACTCAAATGTTTCACTCACCACAAGTCTGAGTGAGCATTAACATTTTTAAAAAATTAATCAGCCTTGGAGAGCAATTTGTCTTCCTCTAGCAAAGTGCAAGTGTGGTCTTTTTCTTCACCAGGAAGGTACAACAAAAATTGGGTTGGTCTTTGAATTGTCAGTGTTCAAAAGTCAATGGACAATTCACAGGATTCTAATACCATCTCAGGAGAAGGTTTTAATGTTAGCATGTGTGAAATGATTAAGTTTTATTAAATGTTGAGAGGATTGATCACTGAGAGAAAATAATAACTTTTAAGGTGAAACCAATTTTGGTAAAACAAACGAAAACATGGCTTACATTATTTTGTTCCTCATTCAGAATTTTTCTTTTCCCTATTGATTTTGAAATTGAGATTTAGTAAAACACGTAAAAAAACCCTAAACAAATTTTAGTAAAATTACATAAAACATGGTGGAAAAATCTCATGAACCTGAGAAAGAAAAGACCCTTTAAAAATACAAGTATTTGGCAGCTAGTGTCTCAGATCAATGCAAAACAATAACCACTATACTGTTCATGTAAATAATACTGTTCATAAAAATAAAATTTTACTCCCAAAAGTCAACATATTCATAGGTAAAGCTAGTCTTAAATGAAAATATTTAAAACTTGAGTTTCCACCTGTCTTCCTAGTTAGTATTTCTTAGGAGTGAAGATCAGCATTTTTCCCTCTGCTTTTTAGAAGAAAGCTTTTATTTTTGCTATTGTTAACAGGAACAATAAAATGTCTTTTATTTATATAGTATTTACCAAAGTGCAAGGTAAACTGAAGAGAGCCTTGGACTGAATATCTAACATAGAAGATTTATGCTTTTACTCTTCTGTTAAAAAAAAGAGAGAGAGAGACAACAGGCCCCAAATCAAGTCACTCGTGCTAAACCCCATTATCAGCAAACCCAGGCTTAATACCTAACCTGAATGCAGTTTCCAACCTCTCCCAGTAGTGTGATCTTAAACTCGTAAGTCTGGATTTCCTAGTCAGCACTGGTGGGATAATCCATCCTACAGAGACAGACCCCTGCTGCCACCAAAGAGAGATGAGGTCATCTGCTCTTTCCTGGTCCCTGCCCCCTTTTGCCAATTAAATCTCCCATCTTGTACAGCTTTCTGGGAAGCAACTTTCTACCTGCCGGGGGGGATGCTGCCTAGTTCATGAATCACTGAATAAAACCAATATGGTCTTTCAAGTTTATTCAGTTGAATTTTTTTTTAACACTTCTCTTTATTGCTCTTTTTAATGTTGTTTGTAATAGTTATCACTCCATAGTTCTTTATGTTTTAAATGTTCTAATCCCTTCAATTTATAAACCTTTTTTCTCATTTTTATTTAATGACCTGTTACTTAATCTTACAATATGGTTAATGCATTTTAACTTTCCCTCATTTAAATCTCTCACATTGTTAGAAACTATTTTATGTTGATATCTTTTTTGGACTTAGTTTTTCAGATGTATAATTCAAATTCCTAAATTTTTACTTTAACACCTTTTTTTCTTTCTTCTTTTCTTTTGCAAATGTAACCCTCCACCAGTTCCTTTTAACATCGCTTTTATACTTTAGTTACACCTTTTGATTTCATATGCTTTAACAGTGGTCAGTGGGGAGCAGGACTGTAAGGCTATGAATAGAGCAAGTCCAAACCACCAACAGGAGATTGAAACTTTCTCCCTAGAAGGTAGAGTCCATCTAAAGTTAGGTCATCAGAAAGTCTTATTCCTGAATAGCTGAAAGAATGACAGTGCAACCATTCCCCAGGACAATAAGGGCTGTTCACATTGGAATGGTAAACTTGACCTTTTAGAATGGTGCTGCCTTTTGACATTCTACATAATCAAGTCACCATATAAGAAGATGTACATTCTGAAGTTCATGGTTTCAGATAAACTTTGACTAAAATGTACTATGACACTAGAGCAGGACAGCAGGATAATACAACTTTGCCTGACTTTGTGAGAAGCTAGATGGTGTTGAAATTCCTAAAAGAAAATGACAGAAGTGATACTTGCATTTCTATAGTAGCAAGCAAATGGAGACCATGTTTCAAATTTGAACCATTCTGTTCATTACTACTCAGAGCAAGGGGGAGAGAGAGAATTTCAGATCACGTACCCATTTCAGTTTTTCTTCTTGTGTTGACTTCTAGGAACTGAAAGCCAATTTAGCCTCACGTTTAGTCTAGTTTTTGCCTTGACTTAATTTTGTTTTAATTATCCGGTCATATTTTATATGCCTCTGTATGCCACTTCAATTAGATTTTGGAATAAAGCCGGGGGAAAAAATAAACACACACAGACATGAGATAATCTGCAAAACAACCGTTTGAATTAGTTGAAACAGCATATCCACTTTGCAAATCAACGTATCAGTCATGGAGAAGTAAAGCCACTCATATAAACCAGATGGGTATGTAAATAACAGATCTAGAACTCTAAACTTAGGATCCTGAGTCCTACTTAAAACCAATGTTCTTTCCATTATCTCATTTGGTTATGCTGCAGTAATTTTAATTTTACTAACAAAACAGTTTACCAAATAAAGTATTATTACTTACTGCTACATCCAATCTAAATTGGTATTTGGAAAAGAAGGTTATTGTGGAATAAGGAGAGAGAAAAGGACAAATGGAGCAAAGCCAGTTCAGCTCAGAAACAGAAGCTTGTTTTTGTTATTGCTTGTTTCCTTTAATACTATGTGAAGAGGGACAAAAGAAAGTGAGGCAAATTACTGATATGCCCTGAAGGGTCCTATTTCTGCAAATGTTGTGGTTAATAGACGAGCCACAAGGGGAGAGGGGACCAGGGTTAGAGCAGGCACATCTAATCAGTTCAGGGTGTCTTGATCTGTTCTGAAAGGATACTGTCATGGACAGAGCCAATGCTAAGTCTTTGGTTTTAAGGAAACCTTGGGAAATGAGCCCTGATAATACATGATGGTTCTGTAGAGGGCTTTTTACAGCAAGCATCTACTGACTGGTTTCTAAAGCCAGATTCTGGTATCCTAGTAACAACTGTGCTCCTGGCATTCCTTACCCATCATTTTCCAGGCTGGTATTTTCCTATACATTTTTTTTTCTCTTTCTGAACACTGCTTTTTCCCTCTGACTGTATTTTTCACATGAAAGTGAAACTTAGATATTGAAAATTTAAGATCCAGAATCAAGGCAATGATTATCAGAATAGCCATGGAAGTTAATTTTGATTTGCTCTCCTACAGCTCAGTTTGAGATACTGTTCTGTAGTTGCTACTACAAATAGATTTTAAATCTGGTTAAATCCTCAGACAGCAGTATTCTCTTTGAAGAGAGTGAGTGGGAGTCCAAGTACATAGGTAGCTTTCTAAATGATAAATCCACATTAGGGAAACTTGGCCTTCACAAACCATGCAATAGACCCCCAGGTCACCAAACCAATTTTTCAAATGAGAAGACTATAATCCCATCTTGGAAAGGCTACCTTTAAGCCCATATCTATTTCTCAGGCTAGGGCCATAAGCTATCCCTCCGTGATACGTTTCCATCATATTTGAAGTCTTCAAAAAGAGCAAACAACGCTTTTTACCGATAACCCATTTTTCCTTAAAGGACACGCACTTCACAGAAATTATTGCATTTATCTACCTCATGCCATACAAATTACACATTAATTTTACCATATTTTTAGTTAATGCCAATTGCAAAATGAATTTATTATTCAAAAGTTATTTTTAATGCAAAAAGATATCAACTATTACTGACTTTCACACATTTTTGTGCTTGTCTTAGTTTGAATTACCAACATCTTTATTTATTCTTATATTTTTACCCATCTCATAGTATAGCAAGTGTCAAAAAGATTGGCCTTATGAATCAAGACACTCGATTAATTCTTGTGCCCCTGGAAAATAGCCAACAAGTTACAGAGGAAAGTATTTTTCATCCAGTTTCTGGGTTTTGGTGTATAAGGTATATGATTCTATGAAGTAATGCATTTCTTTCCATCAAAGGCTTTGACTAGGAAAGAGCTGGTGGGGAAGGTCAGTAGTTGGATTGACAAGTGGAGAGTTGCAGAAGGGGAAAGTTAAACAGTCATTCAATTTCTCTAAATTAGGATCCTCAAAAGGGAGGTGACTTTTTTGAAGATGGAAGGACTTTTAATATCCTGAATTCACAATCCAACGAAAATGAAGTTTGAACCCATGTGCACCATATTTCCATGTATTACTTCCTTTATCTTCACTCCACACATCTACTCTCACAGACATTGGACTCTTAAGGTACATGAAGCTATGGTAAGAAATTATGCATTGTGGTTCATAACAAAGTGGGAAAAATCATTTTTCCATGGTAGATTAAACAACTGCCAGGACCTGCAGCAAGAAGTTCATCAAAATTTCAAAGGACACTGACCATATTTAAATGTTGAAATTTCCAGTTTAAGATACTGAAGTGAGGCTGTCCCAGCCTGATTCTTCTTTCTGAAACTAACCAACAAGAATACAAAAACAGGAAGGAAAAACACATTTGGGTGAAACTAGAAAATGGCCACAATCCTGAACCATGATCTAGGAAGATGGGCTGCCACAAGTAGTGAAAATTGGACCTGTTCCAGAGAAGAAAAAAAAGTGAACCCATATCACTGTAGCTCTCGGGCAGCATATAATCTTGAGTGCCAAGCCAGATCTTGTCTACAAAGACAAGATCGAGGTGTTTGGGCAGGTGAGCCTCTCATTAAAGGGCCGCAGGGAGCGAAGAGCCAGATGAGAAAACATACGTTCATGGACTCTCCAATACAACTTGAGCTTTTGGTTTGTCATCTAAGCAGCTGTGTTTTGGTGTATTAGAGAAAAGTAACATGCAATGCCCAGGAACAGTGAAATGCAATGCATAAGTCACTGTTGTTAGCCCAGTGAACTCACTAGCCAAGAGCAGAGGTGGTCTCTGTAAAGTGTGGAGGGCTAAGAAGGTCCAGTCCCTGAATCAATCAACTAATACCCCACCAGCTTATCTCCCTACGTACAAAATTGCTGGGCCAGTGAAAAGATAACCTCCACTGAATGATGAGCAGTATTCAGGAAGAAAATGGATTTTAACTAAAACCAAAACCAAAAAAAAAAAAAAAAGAAAGAAAGAAAAGAAAAAGAGACACACACACACACACACACAGAGAGAAAATGACATGAAAAATAAAAGCAGATAAAAAATCTATAGAAGAAAAATTATGTTGTAAACAGACAAGAAACTATAAAGGGTCCTTGAGATCTAAGAAATTGCAGAAGTTGTGACTTCTTTAATACATTAAAAAGAGATGAAATTTGAGCAGAAAAAGCCAGAGTAAAAATGAAAAAGAAAAAAAAAATAGGATCATTCCTCATGTTTATATGGGATTGGGATGCAGTTTGGTTCCTTAATAATTCAGCTAGACTATTTTCACTTACATTTAGGCGGTTATTTTTCTAAGATAACTGAAAAAGGAACATAACACACACTTCCTTATAAAATAAGTGTAAGGAAGCACCACACATCATTTGCACATATTTTGTTTAAATATAAACTCTATAGAAAGACTGGTCACTTCAAATCACAGAAGATAAACCTCTTCAAATGTGCCAGTAATATAAATTCAAGCTGAATCAGGAAAATTGTGTCAGTCCATGATGACCAAATTGCTGGTCCCTCTGTGCAGCTTGGCAAGGTCTATGCACCAGAAAGCAGTACGTGAGTACACAGAAAGTGCTTAAAATAATATCTCCTTATTTCAGCAGACTAACACCAAACACCTTATCTTGAAGTCCCACTGTATCAGGTCAGAGTCTAGTATTCTGATGTTAACAAATTAAAAAAAAACATATTATTGAAATATAGTTGACATACAATGTTACATTAATTTCAGGTGTAGAGCAGAATGATTACACAATTCTATACATTATGCAATGCTCACCAAGATAAGTATAGTTACTATCTGTCACCATGTTATTACAATATTGTGGACTATATATGCTGTACTTTTCATCCCCATAATTTATTTTATAACTACACATTTGTACTTCTTAATTTCCTTCACCTATTTCATCCATCCTCCACCACCCACCCCTGAGGCAATTACCAGTTTGTCCCCTGTATTTATCAGTTTGTTCCTGCCTTTGTTTGCTTACTTTTTTTTTTAGATTCCACATATAAATGAAATGATATGGTGTTTGTCTGATTTATTTCACTTAATATAATACCCTCTAGTTCCATTCATGTTGTCACAAATGGCAAGATCTCATTCTTCTTTTATGGCTCATTAAAATTCCACTGGGTGTATATATACCACATCTTCTTTAGCCATTCATCAATCCATGGATATTTAGGTTATTTCCATATCTTGACTATAGTAAATAATGCCGCAATAAGCATAGGAGTGCATATATCTTTTCAAATTAGTGTTTTGTTTTCTTTAGATAAATACCCACTAGTGAAATTGCTGGATCATACAATATTTCTATTTTAAATTTACCAGGAACTTCCATACTATTTCCCATAGTCTTTGCACCAATATACATACCCAACATCTATGTACAAGGGTTCTCTTTTCCCTACATCCTTGCCAACACTTGTTATTTCTTGTCTTTTTTTTTTTAAGATTTTATTTATTTGTTTGAGAGAGAGAGAGACAGCACGAACAGGGGAGGGGCGGAAGGAGAGGGGAAGCAGACTCCCTGCTAAGCGTGGAGCCCTATGCAGGGCTCAATCCCAGGACCCCTGAGATCATGACCTAAGCTGAAGTCAGACACCCAACTGACTGAGACACCCAGGTTCCCCATTTCTTGTCTTTATGATACTAGTCATTCTGACTGGTGTGAGATGATATCTCATTGTGGTTTTGATTTGCATTTCCCTGATGATTAGTGATACTGAATATATTTTCATGCATCTGCCATCTGTATGTCTTTTTTGGAAAAATATCTATTCAGGTCCTCTGCCCATTTTTTAATCAGATAATTTGTCTTTTTGGTGTTGGGTTGTAGAAGTTTTTATATATTTTGGATATTAACCCCTATCGGATTTATCATTTGCAAATACCTTCTTCCATTCACTAGGTGTCTTTTTCATTTTGTTGATGTTTTCCTTTGCTATGCAAAAGTGTTTTATTTTGGTGTGATCCCAGTAGTTTATTTTTGGTTTTGTTTCCCTTGTCTGAGGGGACACATCCAGGAAAATACTGTTAAGGCCAATGTCCAAGAGATCTCTGCCTATATTTTTATTTAGGAGTTGACAGTGATTTTTTTAACTTTCTCTTACAATTCTCCTCTAATAGGGTATGTCAAATATTTTAAGGATTAAGATTACATAAATAAATAAGTTTGATAGTTTTTAAATGACCTAGATTTTGGTTTTCTCAACTCATATATTTTCAATTTAACTAAGTAATAATTTTTAGTTTGAGAAAAAATATTTATGCCTGATTTGTCCAAAACTTAAAGGCTCGAGGTCTGACCCAGATTCTTCAAAATAAAGTCTTGAACTTTATTTTATAAACAGTATTTCACATACCCTGCTCAATTTGGGCATGATCTTAGTACTTTCTTGCTTTAGTGACTCATCAGATTGGAGTTAGAGGCCACCCATAAACATATTCTTCTAGACTCTCTCTACACTGAACAGATGGATCATCCATGAATAAATTCAGCAAACCTAACTGGGGATATAAAAGACTACAGACACATCAAGTCGAAGTGTTCTCCTGAAGAATTTCAGCTTGGCTGCAATCTTCCAGATTCCTGGTTTTTCACACTAAGTAGTTGTTTTTTCAAGTTGCTTTGTTCTATAACTCTGAATTCAACTCAACTAGTTACATATATATATACATATAATAACTATATAGTTTTATATATACACATATATGACTTTGTTATTAGCTTTGTGCTCATCCACACATACTTCACTTGGTCCAACTTTTGATGTCTACATATTAAGAATTAAAGAGAGCAGAACTCTGGGTATTGTATAGACTGGAATATTGATCAGAGTTATGCGAAATGATACCAAAGGGTTTACTCTGTAGTCTGACTTTACATGTTCTTGCTTTTCTTTGTATAGAACAATTATGTTGACTTATAAATAGGAGTTAGTTTCCAGATGATCAGATTCACTTTTCATTCATTTAACAATTCATATCAAATATTTGTATATATAAGCACTATTACTGGTGCTAAGGATATTGCAGGGATCAAAGCAGAAAAAATCCTTGTCTACATAGAGCTTACCTTCTTATATAAAGAAAAAGATTTCCCTCTTGACTTGGCTATCCAATCAAACTGACATTTTCTTTTTTCTTTTTTTATCTCTTCTAATTCCAGAAAAATACTTGCTTTAATTTTTTTGGGGGGGTAATGAATATGAATTTTTTTACCAGTAATACTAGAGTTAAATCATAATCATTTGTAATTTCTAAATTGCTTTTATTTTATTTATTTATTTATTTATTTTTTAAAGATTTTATTTATTTGACAGAGACATAGCGAGAGAGGGAACACAAGCAGGGAGAGTGGGAGAGGGAGAAGCAGGCTTCCCGCCGAGCTGGGAGCCCGATGCGGGGCTTGATCCCAGGACCCTGGGATCATGACCTGAGCTGAAGGCAGACGCTTAATGACTGAGCCACCCAGGTGCCCCAAATTGCTTTTAGAAGACTAAATGTTGAGAAAAGTTATCTTATCTATTTTAAATAAATTCACAATAATATTAATGAATTTTTATTTTTTAGTAAGTTAAATAATATTTAGCTAATTTATATACTGATATCAGGAAAATAGAAAGATAATGAGGATTCAAGTTTAAAAACAGTTTTTTTTTTTATCCTGGGGAGCCTGGGTGGCTCAGTTGGTTAAGTGTCTGACTCTTGATTTTGGCTCAGGTCATGATTTCAGGGTTGTGAAACTGAGCACCACGTGGGGCTCACACCCCGGGCATGGAGCCTGCTTAAGATTCTCTCTCTGCTTCACCATCTCTAAGAAATTTTTTAAAAAAATAAATAAATACTTTTTCATCTTAAAAGATATACTTATCTAGTTAAAAGAGATTTTTTTTCTTTTAACTACTTGAAAATACAATGTATTAATACTTTAGTTCAAAAATTAGATTTTCAACTTTTAGGCTTGACCAAAGCCACAAACTGAATGACTTATATACTGTGCTCCTTTGACACTGAAAGGCCTTTATAGTACCTAAGTAATAGTATAAAGTGAATAATTATAATATTTTCAAGCTCCTCTCCCATACCCACTATTGTTTTAGTTTCTTTTAAATACACTACATTAAGACTTATTTTTAATGAAAAAATTCTGCATCCTATCTAATAATTTCTTTCATTTCTAAAATAGTTTTCTTGAAATAATTCAGCATAAACAGTTACAATTATAAAACTGAATCAAGAAACAGTAGGGTATCTTGAATTTTTAAATTGCCTACATATGCTCTTTCTTATACAGAACGGAGATGGCTATTTTGGTTTAAAATCATAAGCCTTAGAAATAAACATGTCTTTTAAAAGTCCTCCTGAGACAGGCTTATATTCCTTATGTGTGGGCTGATTGTACTTCTGAGCACTGTGCTGGTAAGAGCACATAGGAAGGTATACCGAGGGTGGAACCCAACAGGTCAATATCAGAGGATCATCAATACAGGAGATTCAGATCTTAGGGCAGAGCAAAGAAAATGTGCTGTCCCTTAAGGACAAACATATTACTGATCCAGACAGAATAGATAATGTTCTTTGAACTCATTTTCCAGGGATATAAATGGATTTGTAACGATTTTCCCACTTTTGTCCACCTACTTCCCCTTTATTTTTATCCAATATTGCATAGTTGCAAAGGTGTCCAAGGTTAAGAGTGAATTTGTGGCTCTGAGAAAGACAGTTAAAAGTCCCACATAAAATTCAAACCTGCAGTAAATCGTGTTAGTATCATACTATAACCAATCTAATAATCAGTTAATGACATAATGAGAAAATTAAAGAAGATAATTTGAAGAACTATAAAACACAGTGTGAGCTGTTATCATTGAGGTAGTACCCCAAATTAATCTCATCAAACCAGATATATGGTATATCATTTTTGTCAATACGATACATTGAGAAAACATTTTACTGTATCTCTAATTTTGTACTTTGGGTCTGGAAGCAAAGCAATATGAGAAACTCAGTAATGAGTCAGATATGAGTCCTCTCACTAGGTAAATTAAGAGTTTAGTTGAAGAAGTGAAATGGCTAGAAAAATAATTATAAAACAAAGGGGGAAAAAGGTAAATGTCTTTACTGAGACTATAATGATAAAGACTTTAAAAGCAAACAAAATCATCATGATACTTTATTGTTTACAGAAGCATAGTTATTTTAATGAATGAGCCTGATTTAAATGCACCATTATTACTTTAAAATCCTACCTAGGATTGCTGGAGAAGATGCAAGAGTAGGAGGATCCTAAGCCCACCTTGTCCCTCAGACACACTTAGAACAGCCACCTCAGTGCAACCAATCCAGAAAATGACCCAAAGACTGGCAGAACAGACTTCCCACAACTAATCATAGAGAGGAGGCCACATCCATAAGGGTAGGAAGGGCAGAGATGCAGTCAGGAACTAAACTCCCAGCAAGACTAACTACAAATATGAGGGTACCACAAGCACAGAGAAGGAAGAGAAGCAGACATCACACCAGACACCCCAGACACGGGGACCTGCACTGGGGAGACAAGTCCCCATAACATTTGGCTTTGAAAATCAGTGGGGCTTCGCTTTAAAAGAGTTTTCACAACCAATGGGACTTAACTCCAAGTATTCAAAAAAATCAGCTGGCTTAGCTCTGGGGGAGCTGAGAGAGCCACAGGAAACTGAGTCCCCCACCCTCAAAGAGACAGCATAACAAGCAACCCCTCTGAGTATAGTATAGAAGCAGCAGTTTGAAAAGTGCCTAGGATATACATGAAAGAGATTTATTTACTAATCTCAGAGCATGTGTTGAAGAGGCAGGGATCTTCAGGAGAGTTCTCCAAGAACAAAAGAGCTGACAGGTGCCATCACCCCCTACCCCCAGTGCAGCCTAGATAGTGAGACACTTGTAGGAACCAGCACAAGAACTCTCCAGCTACCTTGCTAACACAGTGCACCTCACCCTTGTGTTCTCTTGCAGATCCACCCCAGTCCCTCTAAATTGGCTCCTGCCCAGTCTTATCCTGCAAATCACACGAAAGTGGTGCCTGCCCTGGGAAGAGAGGAAAATAACCACACATACCAATTAACTGCAGCACCAGCAGCCCAGTGAACAGGCATCTGGTCTGACTGCTAACACCACTCAAATACAAACCCACAGCAGCCCCAGACTGGCCCTAACGGCTCAGGGACCAAACCCAGCCCAAAACAGGCAGAGTGGGCCATTGCAGCCAACTGAACTGAAGGCAAATGAGGCTCAGCTAAAATAGGAGGGCACACGCAATCCATATTAGGAGACACCAATGAAGCAATAGGTTCTGGTGAACAGTGGGCATTGTGCTACAGGGCACCACAGGACCACTTCTTTATAAGGCCACTACCTTCAAGATCAGGAAACATAACTGATTTCCTAATATATAGAAACAAACACAGAGAGTAAGATAAAATGAGGGGACAGAAAAATATGTCCTAAATGAAAGAAAAGGGCAAAACCACAGCAAAAGAGCTAAATGAAATGGAGATAAGCAATATGCCTGATAAAGAATCCAAAGTTATGGTCATAAAGATATTTATTGGACTTGTGAAAAAAGGGGAGGATGTCAGTGAGACCTTTAACAAAGAGATAGGAAATATAAAAGAAGAACCAATCAGACATGAAGAACTCAATAACAGAAATTAAAAATATACTAGAGGGAATCAATAGTAGATCAGAGGACACAGAACAGATTAGTGAACTGGAAGACAGAGTAATGGAAAGCAGCCAAGCAGAACAGCAAAAAGGAAAAAGAATTATAAAAAAATGAGAATAGGATAAGGAAACTCAGTGACATCATCAAGCATAATGTAATTCATATTATAGGGATCTCAGAAAGAGAAGAGAGACAAAATAGGGCAGAAAATTTGTTTGAAGAGATAATAGCTGAAAACTTTCCTAACCTGGGGAAGGAAACAGACCTTTAGATACAGGAGACACAGAGAGCCCCCCCAAAAATCAACCCAAAAAGACCACACCAAGACATATAATATTTAAAAAAGCAAAAAGTAGTGATAAAGAGAGAATTTAAAAGCAGCAAGAGGAAAGAAAACAGTTATATACAAGAGAAATCCATAAGGTTATCAGCTGATTTTTCAGCAGAAACTGCAGGTCAGAAGACAGTGGAATTATATATTTGAAGTTCTGAAAGGAAAAAAAAGACATACAACCAAGAATACCCTATCTAACAAGGCTATCATTCAGAATACAAGGAGAGATAAAGAGTTTCCCAGGCAAAAGTTAATGGAGTTCATCTCCACTAACACAGCCTTACAAGAAACATTAAAGGGAATTCGTTAAGTGAAAAGACTATAATCAAGAGAAAGAAATTAGGAAAGGAAAAAATTTTCACAGGTAAATATAAACATAATAAAAGTAAGGAGGGCACGTGTTGTGATGAGCACTGGGTGTTATACACAATTAATGAATTGTTGAACACTACATCAAAAACTAATGATGTATTATTATATGTTGGCTAAATGAACATAAAAAAATTAAAAAAAATAAAAAATAATTAAAAACTTTTTCAAAAAAAAAGTAATAAGATTAATCACTTATTAAACCAATATGGAGGCTAAAGCACAAAAGCAGTAAAATCAATTATATCTATAAAAATCAGCCAAGGGATTCACAAAATAATTTAAGGTATGACATCATGCACATAAAACGGGGGGGGGGGGTGGTAAGAATTTAGTGCTTTTATAATGGGTTCAAATTTAAGCAATCATCAACCTAATATAGACTGCTATATTCATAAGATATTATATATGAGCCTAATGGTAACAACAAATCAAAAAAAATGTAATAGATATACAAAAAATAAAGAAGAAAAATAAAAGCATATCACTAAAAACAGCCAACAAACCATAAGGGAAGACAGCAATAGAAGAAAGTGACAGAGAAGAACTACAAAAACAACCATAAAACAAGTATCAAAATGTCAATAAATACACACCTATCAATAATTACTTCGAATGTAAATGCTCTAATCAAAAAACCTAACAGATATATTCAGACTATTCCATCCAAAAGCAATGGAATACACATTCTTTTCAAGTGCACATGATACATTCTCCAGAACTGACTACCTATTAAGTCACAAAGCAAGTCTCAATAAATTTAAAAAGACTGAAATCATATCATGCATATTTTTCAACCATAATGGTATGAAACTAGAAATCAATCGTAAGAAAAAAATCTGAAAGGAACACAAATACATGGAGGTTAAAGAACATGCTACTAAACAATGAATGGGTCAACCAGGAAATCAAAGAGGAAATTAAAAAAAATACATGGTGACAAATGAAAATGAAAACAAACCAGTCCAAAATCTTTGGGATGCAGCAAAAGCAACATAGGGCTACTTCAAGAAGCAAGAAATATCTCAAATAAAAAATGTAACTTTACACCTAAAATGCTAGAAAAAGAACAAACAAAGCCCAAAGCCAGCAGAAGGAAAGAAATAATAAAGATTAAGGCAGAAAGAAATGAAATAGAGACTAAAAAATAAAATAAAAAAATAATAAAATAGATCAAGGAAACAAGGACCTGATTCTTTGAAAAGAGCAACAAAATTGAGAAAACTCTAACCAGACATATTAAAAAAAGAAAAGAGAGGACTCAAAAAGTAAAATCAGAAATGAAGGAGGAAAATAACAACCAACACCACAGAAATACAAAAGATTATAAAAGAGTACTGTGATAAATTGTAGGCCAACAAACTGGGCAACTTAGAAGAAATGGATAAATTCCTAAAAAACATATATACTTCCAAAATGGAAATAGGAAGAAATAGAAAATTTGAACAGACTGATTACTAGTGATGAAATTGAATCAATAATAAAAAAACTCCCAAGAAATAAAAGTCCAGGACCAGCTGGCTTCACAGATGAATTCTACCAAACATTGAAAGACGAGTTAATACCTATTTTTCTCAATCTATTCCAAAAAATAAAATAAGAATGAAACCTTCCAAATTCAGTCTATGAGGCCAGCATTACCCTGATACCCAAACCAGACAAAGACACTACAGATAAAAAAAAACTACTGGCCAAATCTCTGATGAACATAGATGTAAAATTCCTCAACAAAATATTAGTAAACTGAATCCAACAATACTTAAAAAAAAATCATTTACAGGGCGCCTGGGGGGGCTCAGTTGGTTAAAGCATCTGACTCTTGATTTTGGCTCAGGTCATGATCTCAGGGTTGTGAGACTGAGCCCCGTGTCAGGCTCCATGCTGGATTGTGCCAGGGACACAAGGGTGGTTCAATAGTCACATATCAGTCAATGTGATACATCACATTAACAAGAGAAAGGATAAAACCATATGATCATATCATCAGAGGCAGAAGCATTGGACAAAGTACAACATCCATTCATAATAAAAACTCTCAGAGTAGGTTTAGAGAGAACATACCTCAATATACTAAAGGCCTTATATGAAAAACCCAGAGATAACATACTCAAGGGAAAAAAAAAAAAAAAGAAAAACAACTCAAAGCTAATTTTCCTCTAAGATCAGGAACAAGACAAGGATGTCTACTCTCACCACTTCTATTCATCATAGTACCAGATCCAAGTCCTAGGTGCAGTAATCAGACAAGAAAAAGAAACAAAAGGCATCTAAATTGGTAAGGAAGAATTAAAATGTTCATTATTTGCAGATGACCTGATACTATATATAGAAAACTCTAAAGACTCCACCAAAAACTACTAGAATTGATAAATGAATTCAGTAGGGGGTCACAGGATAAAAAATTAATATAGAGAAATCAGTTGTGTTTTTATACATTAATAATGAAGTAGCAGAAAGAGAAATCAAGAAAACTCTCATTTACAACTGCACCAAAAAGAGTAAAATACCTAGGAATAAACTTAACCAAGGAGGTAAAAGATCTGTATTTTTAAAACTATAAAACATTGATGAAAGAAATTGAAGATGACACAAACAAATGGAAATATATTGCATCTTCATGGCTTGGAAGAACAAATATTGTTGAACTGTCCATACTACCCAAAGCAATCTACAGATTTAATGTAATCCCTATCAAAATACCAAAAGCATTTTTCACGGAACTAGAAAAAATAATCCTAAAATTTTCATAGAACCACAAAATACCCCAAATAGCCAAAGCAGTCTTAAAAAAGAACAAAACCAAGGTATCACGTTCTCACATTTCAAGATATACTAAAAAGCTATAGTAATCAAAACAGTATGGTATTGACACAAAAACAGACATATAGATCAATAGAACAGAATAGAGAGTCCAGAAATAAACCCACACTTTTATGGTCAATTAATCTATGACAAAGGAGGCAAGAATACATGATGGAAGAAACAGTCTCTTTAATAACTGTTGTTGGGAAGCTGGACAGCTATGTGCAAAAAAATGAAACTGGACCACTTTCTTACACCATACACAAAAATAAACTCTAAATAGATTAAAGCCCTAAATGTGAGTCCTGGAACCATAAATTCCTAGAAGAAAACACAGAAATTTCTTTGACAATGGCCTTAGAAACATTTTTTTTTTTAATTATGTCTCCTCAGGCAAGGGAAATAAAACCAAAATTAACCTACTGGGACTATACCAAATAAAAAGCTTTTGTACAGCAAAAGAAACCATCAACAAAATGAAGAGACAACTTACTAAATGGGAGAAGATATCTGCAAATGATACATTTAATTAGGGTTTAATATCCAAAATAAATAAAGAACTTACACAACTCAATACCAGAAAAACAAATAATCTGACTAAATATGGCAGAGGAGCTGAATAGACATTTCTCCAAAGACATACAGACACATGAAATGATCAACATCATTAATAACCAGGGGAAGGCAAATTATGTACATAATGAGCTTTCATTTTACATCTGTCACAATGGGTAAAATAAAAAACACATGAAATAAGTGTTGGGGAGGATGTGGAGAAAAAGGGATCCTTGTTCACTGTAGGTGGAAATGCAAATTTGTGCAGCCACTGTGGAGAATATTATGGAGGTTTCTCAAAAAAATTACAAATAAAATTACCATATGATCCAGTAATTCCACTATTGGGTATTTCGCCAAAGAAAATGAAAGCACTAATTTGAAAAGATGTATGCACCTCTGTGTTTACTGAAACATCATTTACAATAGCCAAAATATGGAAGTAACCCTAATGTCCATCAGTAGATCAGTGGATAAAGAAGATATAGTGTATTTATACAATGGAATATTACTTAGCCATAAAAAAGAATGAAATCTTGCCACTTGCAACAATATGGATGAAACTAAGGGATATAATGCCAAGTGAAATAGTCAGAGAAAGACAAATATATCATTTCACTCATATGTGGAATTTAAGAGACAAAACAAATGAACAAACAAAGAAAAAACATACTCTTAAATATAGAGAACGAACTGGTGGCTGTCAGAGGGGTGGTGGGGAGGATGAGCAAAATAGATAAATGGTATTAAGAGTACACTTATCTTGATGAGCACTGAAGTACACAATTGTTGAATCATTATATTTGTACACCTGAAACTAATATAACACTATATATTAATTATATTTGAATAAAAAAATACTTCCAGAATGTTTGGGTTTTTTTTAACAATATGTTTATGTCAAATAAACTTAAGGATTTTATGTTAATTTTGTTCAATCCTAGTTATTTCTGTATACTTTGGATACTTTGCATACAAAGTTCGATTTAGAATATATGCTTTAATGTATAGGCAATTTAAATTCCTCAATATTGGAACTTAAAAAAAAAAAGGCAGCTGCTAAGTTCATACTTAATCATTGCCCATGATCCTTATTAGCAATGCCATCATTGGCTCTGTAAGTCCATTAAGTCCATTTGGGTTCAGATCACTGTAGGGAGAGTCAAAGAGTTAAATATGGTGGAAGTTAAAATTGATGTGTGCTCTGAAAGAGTTTGACACTCTAATGATGGGTGGATGGCATTCCATTTGAGGCAAGAGGATGTAATTTAGAATATAGTTAGGATAATTATATTCCCCAATCTTTAGGGCACAACTTATTTTTCATTTCATTTGGCTTCCTGAAGAATCTGATCCTTTTGACTATTTCTTCTTAAAACTTATTTCCCCCTTGATTTCCAAGTCTCTCTTTTCTCCTTGTTCTCTTCTTAGCTCTCTGATGACTTTCCCAGCTAATGGTTTTCTCAGTGTTCAGACTTGACTGTCTTCTTGCCTCAGCCCATAGGCTCTCTCTAGGAGATCTCATCCACTGCTCTATTCAACACTATTTATATTCAATGACTCTGAAACCTTAAGAAAATAGACCTGCATATCCCATAGACAGAAAATCACAGTTTTCAGTAATCTAATAAATACACCCCAGTTTTCCCTCTTGAGTTCTATACTCATTTTTTTTTTCAACTATTGAATGACCTTGCACCTAAAGACTCCATAAAAATCTGGACTGCTTCAAATTTAACATACTCAAAATCTTTAAAACCAGTCTTTCCTTCTGTCTTCTCTACTTTAACATTCATTATTTGCCCACTGAGTAAATGAGAAAGAAGCCTTGTGGTCATCTTTGGCATCTTTGTCCTTTTTATACTCATATTTAGTTCATTACCATTGTTCCTATTGTGTCTCTATAATATTTGCAAAAGTGTCCCTTCTCTAATATCCCTTTCCTGTCAATTCCTGACATTTTCAGCTCTGTGGTATTTTTACATATATAATTTCTGGCCACCTGGGCACAAAAACTATCAATGAAATTAAATTAAGAGAATTTACCTTACTTGTTTAAATTTTAATACACCAGTTGTTTTACTTTAAACTGAAAGACATTATTGCTTTAAGACATCTCTTAAAGCAAATAACATGTACCTGAGAGAAGTAGGAAGGAAGCTCCTTTAGACAATAAATTTGTAGTTGGGACTGAAACATTAGGTTATAGGAAAAGTTGGTTCACATTATAAATTCCAATTCTGAATATGAACCTTTGCTTAATTTGAATTTTTCTCCTTTTTTCTTTTTTATCTAGCATTTCTTTGGTCTACATGACAGTAAAGGGCAAGGAATTTTCAGTTCCTATACCATCATAGATCTGAAAATATCAAAAATAATACTTGTTAATAAAGACTGTTAACTGGCTCTGATTATGGAAATACTTGAGATTCACAAGAAATCATGATTTTCCTTAAAATGAGCCTTTTCTACCACAATTCTGTTTGAAGGTGGAAGTTTAGACAGCTCTTATTACATCTGCTGTGATAGTAAGATCTTAGCAGTTTCTTGCTTCTCTTGAACAATGTATAATAATTCTATTGACTGATAATTTTATAAACTCAGTATGTCTGAGAAAAGCAGATGTAGCTATTTCAAATACTAACTCTTCTCATTATGTTCTATCTCATATGAGATGATCTCATTTCATCTTCTAATAATAGTAAATTCCATTCAGAACATTATTTTCTATTTTATTTTATTTTATTTTATTTTATTTTTTTTATTTTTTTTAAAGATTTTTTATTTATTTATTTGAGAGAGAGAGAATGAGAGAGAGCAAGCACATGAGAGGGGGAGGGTCAGAGGGAGAAGCAGACTCCCTGCCGAGCAGGGAGCCCGATGCGGGACTGGATCCAGGGACTCCAGGATCATGACCTGAGCCGAAGGCAGTCGCTTAACCAACTGAGCCACCCAGGCGCCCCATTATTTTCTATTTTAATCAATGTGCAAAATAGGACTTCTGTTATGTGATAGTTCTTTATTATGAATGTGGGAAAATTAATAACAATTAACCTGAATCATCTGACTTTTAAGTGAGCTCTTTTGAGTACCCTTCAATTCAAAAGCAGATCCTGAGAAACAAGTACCTGAAGTTACTACCTGTATTTGGTCAATAAAATTTTTTCCTGTTTTATATTCATCAGAAATAGGATATTGGGTATTAAAACAGCTCTATCAAAAGCATGCTAAATAATTTATATTTTCTCATCCTTATGGCTCATTAACTTCTTTTCCAACAAGAAGTCACACCTAAGCAAGGTGATTTGGGAATTTTGATGTTCTTTGCTTTGAGTCAACACAAGTCAAAGAATTAAACCTGGCACATAACCCACCACAATATTCATCTTGCCAAAATTAACACACCCTTGAAAAAGGATAAATTATTTCTAAAATACTGAATTAATTCCATATTGCTCCAAGTAGGAGAATACCATTTTTTCTTTCCTTCCCTCTATTAATGCTAACATAATGCAGAGTACTACATTAAAGATCCAAGCAATTTTATACAATATTTCATCCTACCTTAATTCCTTCATTCCCTTGACTTTGCATCATAAAATTCTCCACTCATTTTAGCCAGAGACTGTTAGGGGTAAATTTCATTTCAGTACTGCAGCAATGATCTTGTAACAGTTATTTGGAAGGTACATAAAACCTTGTCTGTTCTACCTGAAGTATGAGATACTTGGAACATCAACAAAAGGGATAATACGGACCTTGAGGCTGCACATTTATTGATGGAAACCTTTTAAAATTATAGGGTAGTAATAGGCAATCTTCTTCTGTGAAACTCCATACTTGTAATTTCCACTGCTATCTTGTAAACTCGCCATCCGGTGCGCACATGGAGAGGGATCCTGTTGTCTCCCTCGCTCGGTTACAGAACTGCAGTCCCTAAACTCTATTTCTAATCATAGAAGTCAGCGTCAGGACCAAACGCTCATTTTATTTGATCCTTCATTTGATGAAATAGTTTATGGTACTAGGTTTTAATTATTGTTGAAAGTCTTTTAATTTTGGAGCGTCAATAAAATATTTTAGCCACACAGTTTTACTCCTCATTTCCTTGACTGCATATGCATTTGAATCTACATGGAGCCACAGATTGTTTTATCTTGTTTAAATTTTGACTTCCGACCCTCTGCTCCCAGAGTCCTGCCCAAACTTCAAATTCAACATCAACACACTCCATTAAAAACATGCTTTTCGAGACCAGTGAACATTTTATTTTAGTGAACAAGTATTATACACAATGAAGGCAGTGTTCTCTCTAAGTTGCAGAAGCACAATTAAAGGTTCTTAAATGTAAGCTTAGTTTTGGATAGCTAAATACCATTTTCTTTAACAATCATCCTGTTCTTTTGAACAAAGTGCCAGAATATCCTGTTACACTGTAAACTACTTACTGCTCTGTTGGTATGACATTTTCCTCACTAAACTATGTTATCCAGACAGCAGAGAACTAATTACAATTACCGCAATTATCTTAGTCTATATACCACCTAGGCAGACAAACTGAATAACAAAAGCACCTGCATTATTTACTTTGTATCACATAAATACAAATTAAGTATATTTTTGGAATAAAATTATATTTATTTCATAACATGCTTGTCAATCCATAAATAATGAATGCCATTGTTTGCCACTCAATATCCTACGTACTCTTTATACATTTTAAGAGATTCGGTCCCAGCCTCGTGAACTTAAAGCCTAATGGTAAAGACTGATTAAATCCTAATTGTAAAGGCTGGTGTTAAAGTTACAGCTATGAAAAGTGCTCTGAAGGTCTGAATGAAACCAGGGAGAGGGTGACCTTAGAGGCAGGTGTAACAACATGTGCAAAGGCTCTGTGGTAAAGGGAAGCATGACGCTTTGAGTAACTGAAGGGTCACTGTGGCGGGATCATGAAGAAAGGGGCTAGAGGATGTGGGGCATTTTATGTTACATTGACAAAGATGATGCATTGTGTTTGTAAAAATATATGGACATTTCTGACAATCTTGTAGACTATATAAAAAAAATCCATGAAACACCTTAAAACAAACATCCTTGGGGTGCCTGGGTGGCTCAGTCAGTTAAGCCTCTGCCTTCAGCTCAGGTCATGATCCTGTGTTGGGCTCCCTGCTCAGCAGGGAGTCTGCTTCTCCCTCTGCCGTTCCCCCCTGCTTGTGTTCTCTCTCTTTTGCTCTCTCACTCGCTATCTCTCTCAAATAAATAAAAATAAATAAAATCTTTAAAAAAACAAAAACAAAAACAAAACACATCCTTTTACTTTTTTTCAGGGAAATTTTCTTTGATAATCTCTTCCCCGTCCCCCCCGCCCCTTGGGTTCAACATTCTGAGACTTTTTTTTTTTTCCAAACTTACATTGTTTTTAAGTTCTCTTGATCATATTTTTAATTTCCAAGAGGTTTTTTGTTTTTATTCTGTGAATATTGGCACGTGCTGTGATGAGCACTGGGTGTTACACGTAACTAATGACTCACTGAGCACTACATCAAAGACTAATGATGTGCTATACAGTGGCTAACTGAACAGAATAAAAAAATAAAACAGCTTCAGAGAACTACGAGAAGATGTTGTATCCATTAAATAAAAACAGGAGGATGTAAAAAACACAACCTTTTAAACCCGAGGCTCTCTAGGCACTTAGCAAAGGCCAACTCCTCCAATTATGCTGCATTAGATTCATGCCTTCTCATCCATTCAGAGCGAAGCCCCAGAAGTTTCCCCTTTTTCTCCTGCATCAGCAAATTTCCCCCCCAGCAAACATGCTATTCTTTTCACCATCTGAAAAATACCTTTTATCTGACTTTTCTTTCTAGTTATGGCCCCATTTTCTTGCTTTGCTAAAAAAAAAAAAAAAGAATCACTTCTCTTTCTTCTCATTCTCTCTTGAACTCACTCCAATCAGCCTCAAATTTGCCTTCCAAATGACAAGTCCTATGGTTAAATCTACAGTCCTCAGCGTGATACTGTGAACACCACTTGGTATACTTGATCACTCCTGCACCGACTCACTTCTAAGACACTACACTCACCTGGTTTCCCGTCTTGTAAATGGCCTGTTCAATTTCAATCCATTTTTCTGGTTTCTCTTCATCTGCCAGAATCATAACATAGCGCTCCCCAAGACTCAGTCCCTAGAATTTACCTTTTTTCTAGCCTTACTACGTTAGTTGCTCATCCAATGTCAGGGCTTTAAACAGAATCGATATGTTGATGCCACCCAAATGTATAGCTCCAGTTCTGACCTCTCTCCTGAGCTACTGTTCTATTTGAAATCTCCACTAGGATGCCTAATAGGCATCTCCAACCTAACATCTCCAAAACTGACCTTCCTCTCCAAATTCCGGTCATCCTATTATCTTCCCCATTGCAGCTAGTGGTAAATCCATTCTTGCAAGTGTTCAGACCAAAAACATTCTTGACTCTTCTCTTTCAGAGCGCACAACCAGTCCATCACAAATCTTGTAGGCTGTACCTAAAACATAGCTCTAGAATCTGACCACATATCACCACCTCCACCTACATTCCTCTGATCAAAACCACCACCACTGGTCATCTGGGTTACTACAGCAGCCTCCTGGAAGATCTTCCTGCTTTATCTTTGAGCAATTCCAGTATATCTCAACAAGCAACCGGGCAGATCCCTTTAAAACAAATCAGATGACATCAATTCTCTTCTCAAAACCCTCCAAAAGCTCCCAGTTCCACTTGGAACTGAAGCCAAATTTCTTCCAATGTCTACACAGTCTGGCCCTTGTTACAGCTTTGAATGTCTGCATCTCCATAATTGCTCTGCTCCAGCCAAACTGACTCCCTTGCTTTTCCTTTGCATATCCTTCCAATAGGGCGTTTTTTCTTTTAACTGTTCTCTTGACCTCGACTACTCTTCCACATAACTTCACTTTTCATTTCCTCAGCTTCTTTAGGTCTTTCTTCTCAGAGAGGCCTTCTCTGACTTCCTTTTTCAAAGTCTAATTCCTGTCCCCACTAACACTCTCTATACTCTTTTCCTAATTTTTTCCTCTATAGCATTTATTGCCATCAGAAATATGATGTATGTTCTTATTCTTTTTTGATTATTGTCTTGTTTCCACTAGAATGTGAACTCTCTAAGGGCAGAGGATTTTGTCTGTTTTGCCAACTCATGCATTCCCAGCACTGAGGACTGTATCTGGCACATAGCGCACATTCACTATTTGCGGAAAAATATAAATGACTGGTTTCCTCATAAGAAAAACTTTCTGGCACAAAAATAGGGAGAAAAATGACCAGAGCAGAGAGTTAGGTGCCGAGAAGTTATTGTAAAAAGTGGTAATATGAAGTTATGTTTCTTAATCTATGGGGAGTGAAAAAATATATTTTCATTATTGTTTTATTTCCATATGACATATTTATGTATACATGTATGTATTCCCTTATATATATGAAAATCCTGCTTAAATGTGAAATACTACACAATAAAAACTTTTAAGTAGTCTTGGATACCTGTGGAGCATCTAGAAAAAGCAAATGCAAATCTTCCCTTGAAGAACATACAATAAAGGTCATTTCATCATCAGATGAAATTGTGCAAAAATATGCACTCACAGTGCACATTTATTAAATATATAAGAAGCAAAGCTACCATAAGCATAGTTTAATCAAAACAAAACAAACCAAAAAGTAAACTGTAATTAGACCACAAGAGGTTCAGATTATAAAACTAAATGTATGCACATCATAAGATAAACACAATTAAATGACTAAAGACACAAATAATGAAAAAAATATGTGAAAGCAATAATATACTATCAAAAAAGATGAAAAATATTAGGAAGTAAAACAAAAAGGACTGACAGAAATGTTTTCCATGATGGTAGCAGTTGCATGACTATACATATATATGAAAACATAATGAATTGTACACTTGAAATTAGTAAAGTTTATTTTATGTAAATTATACCCAATAAAGGTGATTTTAAAGGAAGTTATAGAAAGAAAAGAATATTGAAAATAAAAATCCAAAGGATGGTGTAAACAGTAGGTTAATGATGATATGAAAAACAGTGACTTAGAAGATAAAGCTGAAGAATGACCCAAAATTCTTCATTGAAATATAAAGAAATGGAAATAGGAATGAGAGGGTAAGGGACATGGAGAGTGGGTAAGTCCCACCTAGCTCTAACATAAGATTCACAATGAGAAAACTAACACAATGCAGGATGGGACATGCTCAAAGTGAAAATGGATACAAATTTCTCATAACTGATTAATGACTTCAGACGTAGGAGGCAAAACCTACAGCGGTCAGACAAATACAAAGATTCTACAGCTAGGTGCATAGCAGGAAAACTTCACACCAGGGCAATGAGAGGAGTATTAAAAGCTGTCATAAGAATACTCTAAAGGAATAACTATTAGACAAGACAGAAACAACAGAAATCAGAAGGTCATGGAGTAAAATGTTTAGTTTTCAGACAAAATAACATAGAACTGAATACCTAAGTAAATGATCATACAGAAATGAGGGAATTACTATGACATTTTTATAGGAAATCTAAGAAAGTTTACCCCTAACAGAAACTCACTGAAGGAACTTCTAAGTGCTAGAAAGACTGTTATGTAAGAAGTAATGAATCATGGAATACTACATCAAAAACTAATGATGTAATGTATGGTGAGTAACATAACACAATAAAATAAAATTTTAAAAAAAGAAGTAATGATTAGTTTCATAAAGCAGCTAAATTCTATTTCCTATTTCATAACATGACTCCCATAATCCAAAGATCTTTTCAAACTTCTACTTGCATCATCTTACAGAGCACACCAAGCATGAATGGTTTTGCATCGATTAACCAAAACATGAGTAGTTCTAAGAAAAATCTCCCCATGTACAACTAGAAATAATAACCATGACAGGAAAAAAAATGTTCATTATTTATTGTAAAGGTCTCAAAAAATGAGGACAAGAGCATACAAAGGAAAACATACTTTCTTCTGCATTACTTTAACAGGCATTTCCACTATTAAAGAAATCACAGAATATTAGTATATATTTCTCTTCCTCTCTATCTCTGTCTAGCCTGCAAGCTCCCAAACAGTAAGATGGGAGAACTTGCTATAACATTTGGAAGTAACTTCATTTTTTTATTGCAAAAGCAATAATTTATCACTCAAAATGTAGAAAATTTTTAAATATAAAAAGTATCCATACTTGACTTGCTCTATTTTTTACTATGCACAACTTTTCAGAATTATGATCATACTGACTCTAGAACTTTGTGTTCTAAACCTCTCAACTAAGATGACTAGCACCTTTTACTGGCGACATAATACTCCACACCAGCTAAACAAAACCTGGCTCCGTTTGCCCCTGTAGAGGACCTCTTCAGTTGCTGCAAATTACTTGACAGTGACTATCATCACCATGTGCCTAAAACTGTGCTTTATGTTTATATCTTCCAGTTAGATTCCTACAAGTGGAAGGACATATTCTTTTTTTTTTTTGGAAGGACATATTCTTTAGCTTGGAAAGCCATACAGCTTTCTTATAGGATATAAAAGGAAACGATGCTTCCAAAGACTCTTAACTTAGTGGCAGTGCAGCCTCTTCAAATTGCCACTAACTTTAGTCACAGAGAGTCATTTAATCCAGAGTCTAAAATGAAATGCCTCATAAAATGATTGGATGACAATTCTTACTTCTGTGGATCACTATAGAGTTTCTGAACGTATAGTCCAAGGATCTAAAACTGCAACCTTATAAAAGAAACATATGTGTGTGTGTGTGTGTGTGTGTGTATATATGTGTATGTATATATATATATATATATATATATATATATATTATATTACTTCTTACATAACAGCTATTCCTTCATGATGAGATCTGGCAGTACAAATAGACATCAGATGGACCTTGAATGGCAGCTTTTGAATTTTTATAAGAAAAACAATATGAATTTCGGACTTCAGAGGACACAATAACTCTATTTGAAGAAAGCTTTTAAAACACTCTCCTTAAGACAATGCATCTCAAGTGTATTAAATAATGGATATTATAAATGGAACAGAATATGAGAAAAGGAGGAACTAGTCAAAGAGGAACCATATTCTCTAATATCAAAAAGATCTCAGGGCGCCTGGGTGGCTCAGTCGGTTAAGCTTCTGACTTCGGCTCAGGTCATGATCCCAGGGTCCTGGGATGGGGCCCTGCTTAGGGCTCCGCACTCAATGGGGAGTCTGTTTGTCCCTCTCCCTGCTCGTGCTCTCTCTGTCTCTCTCTCAAATAAATAAATGAAATCTTTTAAAAAAAATGATTTCACCAGGCAGCTTTTGATCGCTGCGTTCTGATAAATTCTAAAATTGTATGCATTGAATTATAAATACTTATTTCATTTCTCCCTTAATTTCTTCTTTTTATGCCTTCCCCTTAATTTTAGTATTCATCATTTTGGGGATGATGGGATTGGTTACTTAAGCTGTCTGTTAAGTTGCATTTAACATATTTAGGAAGATACTTGAGATTAGTCTCTCTTCTCTTTATTTTCTAAATGCCTTCAGAATTCCTTTTTCTTGTCCCACCAGCACACACGTATCTAAGAGAGCCAGTGCAGCAACAGTCTTCAGGGCACAGAATCTGTAGTCAGACTTACCGCATTCACTAGCTCTCTGATGTTGGACAATTTACATAAACTCTTGGGTGCTTCAGGTTCTCTACCTATAAATGTGAATAACAACAGTGCCGTTTCCCATGGTTGTTGTAAAATATTAAATGGATTAATACCTGTCTTAAGAACAGCATTAGATGCATACGTAATACTAGTATTATCTGCAGCTTCTCAAATATTCAATTGCATCATGGAACTAAATTTAAATTCTTTTGTTTCTTAATAAGATACATGTCAGGAATTTATACATAACTTCACTCATGCAACCAAAGTTTAAATAAAATGATGCAATTTTACTGTCATTTGAGCTTATTAATATTAGCAAGTCTTTTCCTAGCCCTATGATGCTATGCTGGATTTTGTAAATATTTTAGAAAAATAAAATGCAGATTATATATAGTCCATTTCACTCAACACTTAAAATTTTTATAGAAACAAATAGGTGAGGCCATTAAGTCGTGCCATTGAAATATATGTTATCAAATGGCAAAATGAGGCCACTGTCAATATGTGAGTACAAGAGTATTTGACTAACATTTGTATTTAAATAATAAATATACCAATTAAGATAGTTTTGAATGAATAGTGTTTATTCAACTCAATAAATACTTCAGACTATTGTACATTGAGCCAGCCATCGCAGGGTTAGAAAAATAAGTAAAATGTAGTCCCTGACTTTTTGGTGCTTACAGATAAACGGAGGATAAAATTAATGTGCAAATAAACATGGCATAAAACATGGTAACGTAAAGGCCCCAGGACAAGGTAAAAACAAAGAACTAGGAGCTTCAATCATTTATCCATTTGATTAATATTTATAGAGCACTCACTATGACTTCTTCTTAAGGTGCTTAGAATATAAAAATTAAATTAAAAATGGAAAAAAAAATCCTTGTCTTAATGAAGTTTGTATTTTTATGGGTATACAAAATTTATATCCTGGCCAAGTAATTAGAAATGGAATCCTGAAAAAAGGTGATAGTTGAAGGGAGCCTGGAACAAGAGACCAGGTCTCTAAAGGACAGCTCCACAGTCTTTATTGTCCTTCATATTCTCAGTACCGCCCACCACGTATGTGACTATTTGGGCATCATCTGTATCTTGGTCCCAACTGTGAGAGACGATAGAGTGTGGTCTTTGTTTTGTTCTAACATTCTATTCACAATATCCAAAACTATGCCAGGCACACAATAAATGCTCAAAAAATTTTTGTCAAATAGGTGGACATAGAAATAAATAAAAGGATAGGCAACTGAACTAAAAAAGAGAGAGAGAGGAGGAAAAAAACAGGAAGAAAAGGAGTGAAGGAGGAATGAAGGACAAGAGGGAGAGAATTATTTTAATGAACTATTGTAATGGGAAGGAAGAAGAGTTTTATAAAGAAAGAAAAACATGAGCAAGATACAGAGATGTGTACAGTGCAATAGAATTAATTGGGTTATAGCAAATTAACAGGAGGGAGAGTAGTGGATATAAGGTAGACCAGCCCTTCTGTGGAAGGCCGTACATTCCAGGTCAATGCATAAGGCAATGGAAACTTTTGAAGAAAAATTATAGAATCAATGTGAATATTTCATAACTCTATCGTAGAAGAGATATAGATGGATTGGGGCAAGAAAAGAGATGATATGGAATATTACAATAGCTCAGGCTAACATAAAGGTAATCAAAGTTGGATAGTGATAGTGGGGAAAAAAGTACATAGCGACTTTGAAAAAAAGTCATGAAGAAAAATCCGATAGCACAAAACAAACAAGAAGCAAAAGGGAATGAGAAAGTAAAGTTTTGCTTTATAATTTCAGAGCTGATATCTATTAACAGAATAAGAAAGAAAGTAGAAATAAATTTCCATGGGCAGTGAGTTTTGCCTTGGGACTTGGGACTTTGAGGGGCCCGGTGGTACTTCCAGGCGGAAATACCCAACAGCAGCTGCATATATATGGAAGATGTCAGCACTACATATAGAGATTTGAGAGTCAAGGCCCTAGAGGTGCTGACTAAACTCAATTTATGAGAGGGAATGAATATGCCAAAGAGAGTTATACAAAGAGCAGTCTTCTGAGGGTGCAATGCAGTTGCGGACAGAAGAAAGCAGGCTAATAAAGAAGACAAGGAGTGGAGGGTGCATACAGGATGGTGCAGAGGCATTCAAAGGCACATGTATAGTGGAAGAAGGGCAGAGAAAGCACCAAAGAGTGCAGGGATTGAGGAGGGGAGAGGTGAAAGATGGTCAGGCAGTTAGACGGTCATTGCAATGGGAATGAGCAGTTTTAATGGAGTGAAACAGGTGAAAGTCAAGATTTTTAAAGGGGTGAGTGAGTGAGTGTCATGGAGAGCACATCCAACCGGCAATACGCAGCTGGTTACAAGTGAAGATTGGTGTGTTCCACTGCTGTCAGATATAAAGGTGAGAAATATGAAAGAAGTCTTTTTATACAGAAGGCTGGATAATTTCCTTAGCAGAATAAACAATATTCTGCTCCTTCAATCATCATTGCTACAACAGATGACAGCTGTGAAATTTCTAGATAAAGAAGCATCTGCCATGTGCACTGTTCCTTTTAAGTCAAATGTTTTATATACTGAAACATGTACTTATCAATCTTTTATAGAAACACTGTAGATTTCCTTGAGATTTATCTCTCCTCAGAGAGTTGACTTTCTTTAAGAATTTGAAAGAAAGAAAGTTTGGAAGATTAAATAACGAATGGAGAGGCTTTCTTGTCCTTGAATTCTCTGTATTTCAGATTTTTGTATTAGCAAAATATCATAACATTTCTTGGGTCCAATTACCTGAGGCTAAGAAGACTTGATAGTTTATTCTGGAACTGCAGATAATTAGAGCTGCAAGTGATAAATAATTAAACCTGTATTTTTATGGGAGAAAAATGAGGTCCAAAAGTTTTGAGAGCCAAGATTACATAGCTGGTGGGACGTAGCCAAGACTTGAACCTTTTCCTCCTTTCCAATAAAGCTTTCACATTAGTTACGCCACTGACTCTAAGTTAAAATCTCCCCCTTACTGTTGCAAATTGTTACATTTCTCCAATGAATGTGCTTTCACACATCCCAACACCTTGGATGGGGCACTGGGAAAGGAAAGAGGAGGGAGGAGGGACTTGAGGATCTGCTGTGGGCCATACATGCTGCTGGATATTTATCAGTCCCGGGCTCCATCAAACCTCATTAAAGGAGGTGGGCACGGAGCTTCCAATTCTACATGAAGGTGTGGTAACACTGAAGGTGTGAGCCAATAAACTGTTATCTAATTCCCACGTCTGTGCTTGTTTCCCATCCAGACTGCAAAGAGAGTGAGTGGATGGAGCAGGCTGAGGACCATGTGTTTGATTTGCATTTTCTTCTCCTCTAAAGCCTCTGGTCTGTGAGCCCTCACCTAACAAGCAAAGGAGAAGGAATTGGTCCCAGTTACAAAAAGCTATTCTATTCCCTCAGTTTGGCTGCTTTAGAAAAGAAAAAGAGAGAGAGAGAAAGAGAGTAATTCAGTTACTCATTTTCTTTTCTACCTCCTTTCACCTCCAGCCAAAGACACAAATCATGACACTACACATTTAAACTACAAGCACAACAGTTATTTTACAGTAATGAGCAGGCACATGGCAACAAAAACCGTGAAACCAGATCAGTTTTATTCCTCAAAGTTCTCTCATACAACCTTCCTACATGGATCCTAACCATTCTTTTTTTTTTTTTTTTTTAAAGATTTTATTTATTTATTTTGACACAGAGAGAGAGAGACACAGCAAGAGCGGGAACACAAGCGGGGGCAGCGGGAGAGGGAGAAGCAGGCTTCCTGCTGAGCAGGGAGCCCGATGTGGGGCTCGATCCCAGGACCCCGGGATCATGACCTGAGCCGAAGGCAGACGCTTAACGACTTAGCCACCCAGGCGCCCCCTAACCATTCTTTTTTAATTGCCTCTCTGCTACTCACAAATGCATTTGGCTTGAAAATCAGCATGAAATACAATCATAGCTACAATTTATTTAGGACTTCCCATGGAAGCCAGGCACTATCCCAGATACCATACAAACATTTTTACCAAAACTTATAACCATCTTAAGGATTATCAGAAGGCCCATTTTACAGAAGCATTTTGGATATTGCTGGGTGTTTCACCAGGTATTGGTCACATACGGTGTTCGTAATGCTTTAACTGATGAGTACTCTTCTAGCATTCTAGTAGCATTTCTACATTAAACGGGCTTTTTGTACTGTACAGGGACCAGCTGGAAAAGAGTATTCAGATAGGGGAGGGGGAAGCTATCTAGAGGAGTAAAACTAATGCCTTAAAGGGAAGGAATGTGAAATGGAGTCACAAATTTCACACATATAAGGACAAATAGAATAAGTACCTTTTCATCATTAATTACCTCACAATTGAATAATCCCTTGACTGTTGGCATTATCTCAAGTTACTGCAATACTGAGATACTGATACTAGATACTAAGTTTTTATTGTACTCATTCCTTCAACAAATAGGTATAAAATGCCAAGAGCGGCCAAGCACATGGCACTCGCTACTAGGTTAGCCTCTAAGAAATACAGAGGTGAGTAAAACAAGTGTTCTACATTCAGAAATTGTAGTCTAGCAGGGGAGAAAGGTATGGAATACAAACATATACAGGATCTTAGGTGTTGTGAAGATGAACGCCAAGGCTCACGAGACTTGTGAAGACAAGTCTCTTTGGGCTAGGGAATTTTCTCTACATATTTCCCAAATAATATTTGAGAGAATAGCACTTAGCAGTTTCATATCAGAGTAGTGAGTTGCCAACAGGAAATTTAGAAAGACATAATGGAATGGTATCCAACAGAGCCGAGTTTTGGTGAGGCATGGGAGTCGTGAGAAGCGAAGCCGAGGTCTGGGCTGAGGAGGGCAGGCTGGGTGCGGGGCGAGGGAGGGTAGTGATGCTGACGGCGTCCCTGAAGGCTCCCAGCATGGGACGGGGGTTGGGGTACATAACTAAAGGGAATAAAGGGAGCACCAAACAACATTTAGAAATAATCCACACACTGGTTTTGGGTTGGGTCTGGTTTTTTGCCCTTTCTTCTTCTCAGTAGCTGTATCCTTTGTGTGATTACATTAATAACTTCAAGGCAAAGTTAAGGAGAACACAACCGAACCTTTCATGCAGTAGAAAAGGTAGCTCGAAAGCCATAAACATTTAGAGGAAAATAAATATTTATTTCATAGATAAGAATTTGCAAACCAAACTAATTAGAGCAAGGAGGAAAAAGCTTTCCTCTTTAATCTGGCTGTCATTAATACTGCAGGAATTATTTTTGCACTCTTGTAGAGCTAATTACAAATCAATTTTCTATAATTAGATATTAATACTCTGTTATGTTTTCTAATAACTCTCCATTTAACAGTGTCATAACTCAGTACAGATTCTTAATCATTTTCATGATAATAAATAATCATACTTTTATTTCAATAAGCATTGGCTATTTGTTCTAAACTAAATATTTCTAGGTTTATTTCAGATTTAATACATCTCAGGATATTAATGAGTACCTAAATTGGTTATTCAGAGTCAATTTAATTTAGCTTGCAAATTTAAAATCAATGAAATAACATTATTTTCCTCTCATATAATATCAACTAATGTTTTGTACTTTCAAATGGAAGCTTTTGTCCACTGTATTTAATTTTATTTGATCTTTTATTTTATTCTATTCTTCTTCCAGGGATGGATCCTTGATTGATTTCTCTGGGACCTTTCAAAGCTAAAAACAGAAGAAAGGATGCTGGAAGACTTCCTCCCCATATCTGCCTATACTATCAAAGATTTTCTTTCACGATATACAGTTTTATAATAATCAGATTAAAACCAGAGCACATATGCTCCATCAAATAGAAAAGAAAGCTGAAAAACATGAATGGATCCTATTTTAAAGGCTTCTTAATTTTATTAGGTAAACTATAATGTCAAAAGGCAATTTTCTCCTGTTGCCATATTCTTTTTAAAAATATTTTGTTCCAAAGTATTTTTATAGTCTAAAATTATGACATGGTGGGCCATTATTATTTCAGAGAAACTGCAAAACATTTTGACAGTTCTTTATTTTGAGGAGGATAACATTTTGTAGCTGAAAAGCTTAATACTGCCCTAAAAGACAGTATATAAAATGATTTTAAGAGTCTGGTGACTAAATCTATCAATCTGAGTATGATAAATATGTGCATTATTATATTTTTTTGTGTAAGAATACAGCATTAACATAACCAAATTATTACACTGTTTTAGGAAATACGTAAAGCAATGCAAATGTTAAAATTTTGTGGAAGATTTCTGGTTGTATATCTTTAACATATGTCTATTTTTTTGCAATTATATATGCAAAATGTGTCAGACCTGTGAGTTTTTTTTTTTTCCTTTTGCTGAACTTCATTATTCAGGAAGAGTTTCATGGACCTACTATATCAAACAGGGACTATACACACACAGGCATATTCACACATATATAAGTATTCTTGATAATCAAATCAGTCATATGTGGGTATTGTGAAAGATGAATGTTTAGCACTAAAACTATTTCTGGGTTAATAAAAACAATACCTAAGAAACTAAATATTCTCTTTGGGAAATTGATAAGAAGGGTCTCCTAAATCAATAAAATTACAGAGAATGCTGTTTTACTTCTTTCATAAATATTAGACAAGTTCAGTTTACTTTGACAAATTTAGCCCATTGGCTAATTAAACCAATGCTCTAATTACCCGATATAAAGATTTACAACTAAACTAGGCCCATGTGTTGAGATTCAGTGTTTAGTTTGTGAATACCAGAAACAAAGGAAAAGATTAAGAACTGAAATTTAAGTTCTAACTCAAACTCTGTATTGAACACTCAAAGCATCTGAGCAAAGGGCCCTAAAGGATAGGCTAACAGATGTGGAAACAAAACATTCCATTATTCATGGCAAGTCCAATTCTTTTCACTGTCTGGCTCCTGCATGCTGTAAGTTAATATGAGCTTACATACCTGCTACATGGTATTATCAGGTCCAGTATCTGTTATGTTTGGAAGCCTGTTTGTATCTGTGACTATTTAACATATTTAGCTGATGCTACACCAAGCACAATTTAGCCCAGTTATTACAAAAGTGGTGTGCTATATTGAGGATGCTAAGAACATTTAGAATCCCTGGACTCAATTCTTAAAGAACCCCTACATAGCAATCTTTGTACATTGTCTGGTGGGAGCAACATTCACAACTAAGCACCTAATAAATGACTGTGATGAGAATAAGCCTTATTGTATTATACAGACCACTGTCTTGTACAATCATTCCCAAGGGAACAGGTCACATTAGGCAAGACACAAAGGATAAATAACTATGACAGTGTTACTATTATCTATAAAGTACTGTTAAAGTACTTAAAATTCTTCTATTACCATTGGCAATTAACAAAATCATCCAATATACAGAAGTATTTAAACTCTCTGAAACACACATATTTACAAAGTAGATATTCTTTTTTAAAAGTTAAATCAGAAATAAGAATTAAGATAGAATTATGCTACCCTCAAGCATATTTAATAATGTAAATATTTCTATTATCTATAAGCTTTCTGCTGCCCACAGGATAAATGCCAAGCTCTACTAGTCTGGTATTTAAGAATCTTTATAATTGGGTCCCAACCAGTTAGATGTAGTATATACCACTACTCATGTGAGGTTTGTGCAATAGCAAGGTTAGTCTACTAATTTGTTCAGCGTCTCCAAAAACCACTTTACACATTGCAAGCTCATACTTTTGCTCATGTCTTTCCCCCTGCACCTCTTGCATCTGCTCAAACCCCACAAGCCATAAAAGTACTAGCCAAATCATTCTAACTTTACCATTATAATCTTTCTTTATCTACTACAACTAAAAATTATCTCTTCCTAACTAAATTCATATTCACTGACTCGATCACTCAAAGAATATTTATATATTTAATAATACATCAGTTTTTTGTGTCTATCTACCATCATCTATCTCTATCTCTATCTCTATCTATATTATATCACATTTATGCTATAGCCTACAGAAAAGTGCCTTGTCCATTCTGATGTTCCATAAGCAACTGTTTAAAAAAATGAACTGATTTGGCATGATGAAAAGGCCAACACTAATAATATAAACATGAAATACAAATCCTAGTCAGATCCATATCATATTGGTTTATGCCGTATATGAACCTAGGTAATTTTCTCTGTTCATATATAGATGTAAAAAACTCCACAGATTTCTAATACACAGAAAATGCAAGAGTCTAGGAATTAAAATTATCCCAGATTATTATTATATAAATAAAAGGACATAGTTCAAAAGAATGGAAGGAGATATAAGTGTTAAGTTGATATTAAGGTATAGAAGTATATTTAGTCATTAAATATCTATTGATCATGTGAGGTTAAATCAATTTTGGAAAATATCTTCATATTTAAAATAGTCCTCATAAAAAGCAAAGGGTGAGGAACTATAGAATGAATCCACATTGTTATTTTTGTGAAATAACTTTAAAAACATGGTTAAAATTCCTAAAGCAGATGTGCTGAAAAGCACATTTTAAAATATCATTTTATTAATTTGCTTTCTAACTACTCACATACCAGTTTAGAGAAAAATACCGTTATTCTTTCTTTTTTTACCTGATCCTTTTTACCAGTGTCTATTTCCTTCTTACTTTTAAAGATACTTTCATAATTCCTTCTTTTATTGTTCTTACTCTATCTATTTTATTTCTGTCCCAAACATGTTCCATATTTAGACTTTTTTCATAATATTTTTTCTAATTATTCTTTCCTAATATTCTTTCACTTAACTTCATTGTGATCTAACCATTGTCTATTTCATCACCACGCATTATGTTTTTCTTATCACCTTGTGTGTATTGTGCATCCAGAAAAAACATTCAAAATCATCTACCTCAAGCCACTTTTCCTCAAAGGAGAAAACTGAAGACTGGAAAGATCAGTGGACTTTCTCTGAGTCAAAGCGTTAGTGACAGTGGTAACTGCACGTCATTCTCCTGACTTCCACCAATGGTCTTTCTACTGCATCATGTGCCCACTCAGCCTCAAAAATCAACAACTCAGTCGTTTTTGGATAAGCCCCTACTTCATGCCAGGCCATGTCCATGGTAAGTAACTAAAGGTCTTATTATCATTGCTGTAGTGTTCATGGCAATGATTCTCAATGGGCTGGCATTGGTGATGGCTGTAGTGATTATTTCAGAAGCATTTATGCGACATTTTTTTCACTGAAAAATAATTGACATACTACATTTTATAGGACATTTTAACTGCAGACAACCTTATTTCCTTTCCACCCTAATGGTTCTGACATGTCTTTCTCCTCACAAGAATCACAATCTCCCAAACACAGCCTAAGTTACTGACCTGGAGTAAGATGGTTGTCGGTCACTAATCCCTTGAGTGATTTTCCATTTATGCTCTTACATAAGATAATAACAATAATAACAGAATGAAAATGAAATTGGTGCAATGCCAGAAAATATTTAAATATTAACATCTTTGGGTACCTGTGAGGAAGCTAAAACTTCTAAAACATATGGTATAACCAGGCACCCACAAAATTCTCTTACTCCACAGCTAAGAGCACTTTTGCAGAAAAAATAAAAATGAACTTTTCACTAAATAATATATGCTAAAATATGTATTTTTTGACATTAAGTTTTTCAAAGCTTTGAAAAGAATTGTCTTGATTTGCATAATATCCTTGTGTTGCAATTCAACTTCAAACATTAGAGGGAAAAGAGGCAGAGATTAATATGTTTTTAACACAGATTAAAATGTACCTGTCAAAAAGAGCTCCATAGGAAATGTGTTTTTTCATTAATAATCAATATTTTCAACACTGATATTGGTAATATTTTTTTAAATGAAGGAAATCCAAAATTAGCATTTGACCTTTGGGACTGTGAATTCATCTCTTGCTTTTTATGCTATTTTTTTTTCTTAAATGAGAAAATTTATTTAAATTATATAAATAGAGAAATAGGATTGTGCTCTCAGAAGTCATAATCAAAATATGTCCCCAGGGGCGCCTGGGTGGCTTAGTCAGTTAAGTAAGTAACTGCCTTCGGCTCAGGCCATGATCCCAGGGTCCTGGGATCGAGCCCTGCATCAGGCTCTCTGCTCAGAGGAGAGCCTGCTTCTCCCTCTCCCTCTGCCTGCTGCTCTGCCTACTTGTGCTCTCTCTCTGTCAAATTAATAAATAAAATCTTTAAAATAAAATAAAATATGTCCCCAAATGTATTTTTTTTAATTTAAGGAAAATCACTATTAACAATGATCAAGCACCAACCATTATCTATTATTCAGATTGTATTTACAATATTTGCCTGAACAAAATATGTTTCAACATCAATAGATTTATAGTAAATATGTTGGCATGCAAACAGTGTTGGTATTCAAATTCTTAATTTTTATGCTTCAGAAATTCAGAGAGAGGCTGTACCTACACAGCTTAATTATTGTGTTACTTAAACATTAATTACAGTCATCATGTAGATTCTCTTGAAATAAAATCACTCTGTAAGTAAAAAGTCATCTCATCCTAAAATTCTCCTGCTGGCGTCTTAAGAATGCACCTTCCAAAAGTAGTGAACAGAACAGGTAAGTAAGTCTATAGCAGTTTCTGCTTTCCAGTGTGTTCCCCATAAAAAGTTTATTTTCTTAAGAGTGTTCAGTGTTCTACACTCTTCTTAAAGCTTAAGGACAGGCCATAATATATTAATAGATTTTCTAAGCCAATACAATTTTTTTTAATCAGGCCATAGGTTAGAATTTTCAATTAACTTTACATTTTAATTGAATAGATTTCAAACTTCAGTGGCCACAAGATCATTTCTGTTGCTCATGAAAAATACTGATCCTTGAGCCTCATCCCAAGAGAATCTGACTTAGCAGATATGGAGTAGCATAGGGGAAGCTCAACTTTTAACAAGCACACAATGTTACTCTTTCCAGGTTGTCTTTGGACCACACTTGGAAAAATCTTGTCAAAGTTAATTCTGTGACAACAGCTACCTATGCAAGGATCTTCTGTTATTCACTAAGCATTCATTATATTTCTTTCTCTCCTTTGTCTCCTTTCCATCTCCTCTTTTTCATCTTTCCCTTTCTCCTCCTCCTTCCTGATGATAGTCTCCATTGAATAGATACAAAATGTACTTTATATGAGTTATCTTGTATAGTTTCTCTTGGATGTTAATGCATGCTGAGAGATACTATAACATATACAATTATGACATCTGAAGTCTACCTTGATATTCCATTTATCCATCCATAGCCTATAGTACTTATGTGCAAAATAAGGACTGTTTGGAGGATAAAAAAAGATACCATCTGGATAGTATTGAAAATGAGCTAGATTTGAAAAAATCTTAAATGTACATGCTAGTTAGGAGTAGCAAAAAGGTCTTGAAATTTTTCTCTGACCAGTGTATATGGGTAACAAGCCTGTCAGACTGAGAACTGTTCCAGTAACATTATCTGGACTAGAAGCCAAATCTCTACTTTGTATCCAGCTGACAAGGTGATAAATGACATTAGCAAAACAGGCGCTTCTCCCTTTGATTGTACTTCTGACACCACTAAATGTCAGGTCAGAAACTACCATACTAGAAACCACGGAGCCTGATTTAATTTTATTTGGCTTTATTTTTCCAAGGATAAAAAGGAAATTAGATTCATCTGGCCTTGAAATATTCTTATTGAACTAATTTTACAAATATTTTAGAGCTTTCTTAAAAGCACAACAAAGTTATTATGACTAGATATTAAAGTCAGGAAAAGCAAAAGGGAAGTAGCATACTTAATAAATGTTTTCATAACTCTCAGTCCATTTCATAACTCTCAACTATTAACTAATGATAAATTTAACCACTGAGCTGTTCTCAGTGGTTGTACTTATAAAGTGGCACAGTGTCTCCTAGAAAAAAACTCTAGTAGGTTTTCTTAATGTTTCATAGATTTCTGAACCCTCACTTAAGTGAAATCTACATAAACATTTTTTAAATGCTGTAATCTGAAAGGATTCTGTCTACAAAATACTGATAATAGGGATGATGCTGCCTGTGCATCATTATCACACTGTCTCTACTTTTATTTTGAAATTTATGATCAAGTGACAAACAGAATATATCACTAGTCACTGTCATGCTAAGATGAATTAATAACCATTTCAATGTGATATGAAAGGTACATTTTCAATATAACCATTGTCTCAAATTGTTTATAACTAAAACAGTTTTATTTGAGATATTTTATAATGTGCTTAAGCAAATTCAGCAAATTATGCTAAAGAGTTGGGGTTTTTTTTGTTTGTTTGTTTCTTTTGTTTATTTGTTTTACTGAGATACCACCTCATACCTGTCAGAATGGCTAAAATCAACAACACAGGAAACAACAGGTGTTGGCGAGGATGTGGAGAAAGGGGAACCCTCCTACACTGTTGGTGGGAATGCAAGCTGGTGCAGCCACTCTGGAAAACAGTATGGAGGTTCCTCAGAAAGTTCAAAACAGACCTACCCTACCATCCAGCAACTGCACTACTAGGTATTTACCCAAAGAATACAAAAATACTAATCTGAAGGGATACGTGCACCCCAATGTTTATAGCAGCATTATCAACAAGAGCCAAATTATGGAAAGAACCCCAATGTCCATTGACTGATGAATGGATAAAGGAGATACACACACACCATGGAATATTAATCAGCCATAAAAAAGAATGGAATCTTGCCCTTTGCAACGATGTGGATGGAGCTAGAGAGTATTATGCTAAGTGAGAGAAGTCAAAGAAAATACCATATGATTTCACTCATATGTGGAATTTAAGAAAACAAACAAACAAACAAATGATCATAGGGGAAGAAAAGAGAGAGACAAACCAAGAAACAGACTCTTAACAATAGAGAACAAACTGATGGTTACCAGAAGGGATGTGGGTAGGGGGATGGGTTAAATAGGATAAAGGAGTGCACTTGTTATGATGAGCACTGGGTGTTTGTTGTATGTAAGTGCTGAATCACTAAAACTAATCACCTGAAACTAATATTACACTGTATGTTAAGTGGAATTTAAATAAAAACTTAAAAAAATAAAAAAATAGTTTTTAAAAAATGTTCAAAAAGTCTAAGTTGTGTTATGTCACTGCTGTTAGGAATGTAACTCTGCATAACCTTTTCTTGATGTTGTCCAGTCAACAAATATCAAAGCCTTAAAAATATGCATACCTTTGACATCATTTTAGAAATTTATTTTGAGTAATTAAAAAGGCAACTGCATAATGACAGAGATGCTCACCATAGTATTGCAATGAATTAAATACATTCTTAAAAGTGCAATAATAGGGTGCTACTTTAAAACTATGATATATTCTGGGAATGCTCAGTGGCTCAGTTGGTTAAGTGTCTGACTCTTGATTTCGTCTCAGGTCCTGATCTCAGTGTCATGGGATCCAGCCCCGCATCTTGATCTGCACTCAGCACGGAGTCTGCTTGTCCCTCTCCTTCCGTTCCTCCCCCCGCTCTCTCTCTGTCTCTAAAATAAATGAATAAAATCTTTAAAAAAAAAAGACAAACTATGATATATTTCAAAAAGGAAATACTATACTGATAACTCTGATTTACAGATGTGAAGATTCGTCAAAATATACTATTATAAAATGTCTGATTATAATTTGTGTACTCTTATTATGTGTCATGTGGTTACATTTTTACAAAACAGATTTATATGCACATTTGTATAAAAAGTTAGAAAGGAAGATAGACATTTAAAATATTCAAGATATATTCTAATGTAGTAATAATTACTGTGTCTGGGAAATGGAATTATAAGTACTTTTTCTTTTTAATTCAGGCTGCTTGCTGATTTATAGCTCTGTGATAAACATGAGTATTTTGTAAATAAACAATATTGAGAGTATTGTGTAAATTTTAAAATACCAAATCTCTAGACTATAATACCACAACTAAAATAAAAATTTAAAAGATTTTATCAACATATCATTGATATGAGGAACTCTTAATCTCAGGAAACAAACTGAGGGTTGCTGGAGTGGGGGGGGGGGGGGAGGGATGGGGTAGCTGGGTGATAGACATTGGGGAGGGTGTGTGCTATGGTGAGCACTGTGAATTGTGTAAGACTGATGAATCACAGACCTGTACCTCTGAAACAAATAATACATTATATGTTAAAAAAAAAAAAAAAAGAAGATAGTAGGAAGGGAAAAATGAAGGGGGGGAATCGGAGGGGGAGACGAACCATGAGAGACTATGGACTCTGAGAAACAAACTGAGGGTTCTAGAGGGGAGGGGGGTGGGGGGATGGGTTAGCCTGGTGATGGGTATTAAAGAGGGCACATATTGAATGGAGCACTGGGTGTTATACGCAAACAATGAATCATGGAACACTACATCAAAAACTAATGATGTAACGTATGGTGATTAACATAACATAATAAAATTAAATTAAGAAAACAAAAAAGATTTTATCAACATAAACAATTCTGTTTGGAAAAATGTGAATACACAAAATTGTATGCCCGCTAAGATTTCAACTTTGTGTTAGAAAAGTTATCTGGAATGGTACATAAGACACTGATGCCAATGATTTAGTACTAGGTTCTGGAATTATGAGGGTTTTTTTTTTTAACATTTTAAATGTTACTACTATTATCAAGCTGTCTGAAAAAAAGTCTGAGCTCAGGTATGTACATCCAAAATCATAATTTATAAATATGAAAGGCCTGTCCTAAAGTTCACACATTCAGTAGTTCTTTATTTCTGAATGTCTGGTAAATGGGTAAGGTCCTTACTGAGTATAAAACTAGAATGTGGGCAGTGACTACATGAGCCTAAGTATTTAGATTAAAAGTTAACAAGTGTAATCATATGGATATTTTATTTATATTTGCGTATAGGCAATGACATGATGTCTGTATATTTTTAAAAGGACAAAAGCAAATCCCAGGAGTTGAAAAGTAATCCATTAATATCTTAATTATATCAATCATAAACACTGAATATGAAAACACTCTTAGAATCCTAAAACTACACAAGAAATATCATATAATGAGCTTAAGCATAGAAAATAATTACCATGGCATCATTATTTCATTTGCAAACATCCGTAATACACAATCATTGTGCTAGACTCTGGCACATAAGTTTCTTATTCAGTCACTTAAGACATAGTCCCTGCTGATTGAATGGTATGATCTGGTTCTCCCACAGTTCAATGACCATAGATAATATGAACTTTTACTTCTAGCCTCAAGGCCTTCAGTGAATGAAAATTCCAGACTGTTCCTTGTGGAATGGAAGGTTATTTCACGGGTTAATGTAAAATAAGATGGAATTTGCCCCATATGAGGCTTTCTTAAACATTTAATTGCACTCATTAGTGGGATGGAGTTCAAGAAAGTAGATAAAGTAAAATGAGACTGAGAAAAGAAGCAAGCTATCAGATGAGCGATCAATGTTTTTGGGAGATTAAGAATTTGTAAAATGTTCACACTCTATATTGGTGCATTCAGGGTATCGACTCATTTTAAGATGGCAGTTTTTCAGAACCATGGACTACATACTGAAATAGAATGAGAAATCAGAGAAAAGTCAGAGAAGACAAATCATTCAAGATGAAAAACCAAGAGCTACAGCTAGTATTAACTGAATTGGAATGATCTGACAGGCAAAATAAACATTGCGAAGTATTATACTTTAAAATATTGATTTAAAATATTTAATTTTGTTGTAGTAATTATGATAAATAATTTCCCATAATTACAGCAAATTCACCATTTAAATTGCAGAGAAACTATTTTTAATTCAATTTCCATCATTAATTTCTTTTATGGAGATATGTCATATGGAGGAATATTAATAAAATTCCCCTCACCAAACACTTTGATGGAGGAAAGACTATCATCAAATAAATCAATACTTAGTGATCACTTACACTGTGCTAAGCACAGTGAATGAAAAGATTAATATAGACCCTAACCTAATTGAGGGAATAGTATAATGGGAAATAGAAAAAGTTTTCAAAAGACTTCCAATACATGATGTATAATTACTACAAATTGTAGCGCACTCCAATGGTGCTAAGGCAACGCAGAGGCAGTTACTAATTTTCCATGTAATAGTCAGGGGAAGCAAGTGGCACAGTGGGAATGACATTTGGGAGATAATTTTCAAGATAAGCATGACTTTCTCAAGTTGAAAAGTGTGAACAGCACTGTAGACAGAAAGCAACAGCAGAGTCCAAGGCCTGAAGGTATGAATGTGTGTGATATTTTGGAGGCCTTCTAGTGTGGCTACTAAAAAGTCTGTATGAAAGTTAGACTGTATTAAGACTGGGAAAGGCCATGAAGTTTGTATGTAGGTAACAAGGGGCCACTGATGATATTCAGGAAGGGCGTGAATTATCAGACCTGTCCAATTGAACTTGCGCTCCTAACACACAAGGAAAAAAGAAAAATAGGAGAGGATACTAGAAGATCCATACCCTTAAAACCAAAAGTTGTACTTCATGAAAGAACAGGTGCTCAGTGGTACTGAATGCTGAACAGTGAAGAAAATGAGAACAAAGATGAAGACCACTGATTTAGACTTCAGCACCATCTCAGTAGTGCAGTGGAAGTGAAAACCTGAGCGCACGGAACTGAAGAATAAACAGAAGTAAAGTACAGTCGTGTGTATCAACTAACATTTCCATACACTTGCTCATCAAATAAAAAGCAAGCAATGAGCAAGGTGGCAGTTGTTTGAGAAAGAGGCAGAAATACTGAAAGACACTGTTGTTTAAAATGAACAAGAGCAACGAACCAGATGGCAGGAAGGAGGCAGTGGAAAAGAAGATATCAAAGGTGTGAGACAGAAATATGGCAAAATCCCAGGTGAGGAAAGGAAAGCAACTGAGAACACAGTGGTAAGATTTGGAAGGTGACGCTGCTTTGTGAGAGAGAGAGAAGCTGGAGTGGGGACATGGGCATATTTGGAGGTTGAGGGATATAATTTGGTAGAGTTCATACCTAACAGCTGGTTTTTCAGTGAGTTAGTTGAATGATTGGTAACAGTAGTAGGACTGAAGGGTTGAAAAGAGTAGTGAGATTTGAATTGGCTGCTTGGGGAATGAAAAATGTATGCCATTCTGGCTAGGAAAGGGGACAGCTAAGTGGCCTGGAAGGCCCTATGAAGACAGAGATTACAAGTTGTACTGGAGTCAATAAGTAATTACTGGATTCTCAGATGAGCCGACATTTGATCTGGGTCTTTGAAGAAGTCATAGGATTTCAATAAGTAAAGAAAGATGACAAGGACATTTCAATAAGAGAGAGAAACATAAAGGGCTAGAGGCGACTAAGTATGTGAGGTTTATAGGCAAAATAATTTGGGGGCAGTTGTCCAACAAAAGGTATATAGTAGAATATTAAAAAGAAGAGAAAAAAGATTATGGCTAGAAAGGAGAATAAGAGATACCACTGGAAAGATAAATTGAGGTAGATGGAGAGGACCCTGACTGCCGTATAAAGAAACCTAAAATTCATTCTGTGGCAAACAGGGGGAAGGTTTTAATAAGGGGATTGAATTAAACAGAGGATTTTAAAAAGGTAACTCTGGTAGGAATGTGGAACCCACACTGGATTGATGAAGACCGTATTTATGTAACCATTTACCTGGGAAATCTGATTCCTAGCCATTGACACAAATAAATTCTAAAAACTCTAACACACCTCACAAAAGCCATCGGTTTAACTGATTGAATTGATTCAACAGTCCAAGGCCTGAAGGTATGAATGTGTGTGATATTTTGGAGGTCTTCTGGTGTGGCTACTAAAAAGTCTATATGAAAGTTAGACTGTATTAAGACTGGGAAAGGCCATGAAGTTTATTATGTAGGTAACAAGGGGCCACTGATGATATTTCAGGAAGGCGTGAATTATCAGATTGATTCTGATAATGAATTGATTCATTAATCAAATAATTAGTTCAATTAGGTTTGTATTTCAGCTGACAGTTGTTTCAATAAATACACACCACTGTGAATTTTTTGTTACACAATGCTATTCTCCACAAGATTCATGAACATTCAGAAATTAAATATTAAGATTTTACATTCCTTGTCAACATTTTTTGAGTTCCCCATCCTCTAAGCAGATGTGGTCAAAACTATTGCTTCCACAGTACAAGTGAATACAATTTGAAACTTGAAACACAAAGAGAAATTAACCAAGCATCCTACTTTTCTTTCTGCATCCATAATGTGACACAACCACATACTGCTATGTTTGCTTCCCATCTCAAATAGTGCTCTTGTTTCCAAGAGTATGGTAAAATTAATCCACCTACTCAATGTATTTAGACTGTATTCAATATTCAGTTACTGTAGCATTTGTGTGTGTGTGTGTGTGTGCGCGCGCGCGCCCGCATATTTACTTTATTGGAAAGAGAAACAGTCTGAGATTTGGAGATTTGGGTACATGTCTGAGTTCTACAAAATTGAGCTTTGTGTCCTTAGATGTATCAGTTAAGTTTATTGTATTTCAATTTCTTCAAGTGAAAAATGAAGGAGCTGGATTACTTCCTTTCCTTGCCTGGGGCTCTAAAATACTATTCATTTTTAAAAATCTGCTTCATTTTTGTGGGCTTTCAATGTCTTGCAAATCCCATAATCTATGTGGCAAAAGATTCAGCTTAATCATAGGTTGTGTCCTTTGTGGTGGTTCAGACAGGTCTGGACACATTTGCCAAGCTAATGGGACAGACTGGAGAGGAGTGGATTTATGTATTCCATGTGAGTATCCTTCTTTGGCTTAACAAAGAAAGGGTGAGTGCTACGTTTTTGGTTAATAATTACTGGGGAGAGCAAAAATGGAAAGGATAGGATAGAGACTTTCTTTTTGCTGAGTTTGAAATCTGTTTGAAGTCCCAAACTGAAGGAGAGTGATGCTTACAGCCTCTAAGAAAAAAGCATGACACTGAGCAGGGGAGAGAAACATTCCTGTTAAGGACAGAACATTTGATGAACCCATGCCCTGGGAACTCTTAGAAATAACACAGGGCAGAGGAGCAGACTTTTCCATTATACACTTGGGCAACAAGCAAGCAAAATAATTAAATTAATGTTATACATATTAATTAAGCCTATACACACAACAATGGAGCTAGAGAAAACTGAAATTAAATTTGGTCATGATCTCATCAGCAGCACAGAATCCTTTTGGCTTCTGTCTCAGAATAAAGTATATTACATGGTTTGTGGGGCAAGTAAGTAAGCAAGCCTACTTGTCAAAAGGCATCTCTGGCTCTGAAGTCACCTGCTTTCTCCTGTTTAGACACACATCTGTCTCTGGGGTCCCATGGCAGCTGTTTGCACCCATAATAATATTCTTCCTTTTGTACAATAAGTTCATATAAACTAGTCTTAATTCCTAATTTTTGAGCTAGTTCAAAGGCAGAAGCCTGTTTATTTTTAAAACTCTGTACTAGCAATGTTTAACTTCTCTGACATGTCAGCAGCAATCGACAGAGTTGGTCCACACCCTCTTCCTAGTAAAATGTTTATTACTGAAATTCACAGCTAAGATTCCCCAAATCTCTCCCTGTTTCTTCTTCCTCTCCTTACCAGTGCCCTCCTGATCCTGACTTTTGTAGCATGCCTGCAGGCTCAATGCCTCTCTGCCTGTTTCCATCATTTGTCCTCCTCTAATCTAGGTGATCTCAATTGAAGATATGCTGATGATTCCCACATTGTCTCCAGTTGGAACTCTCTGCTAACTCCAGAGGAAGATAACAAACCATACACCCACCCTCTCTATGTAAATGTCCAAAAGGCATCACAAGCTAAACATACCCAAAAATGAACTCTTAATTTTTCCTCCTCCATATTCCCCCCAAACTTTGCTCTTCCCACACCTTAACTGCTCAGGCCAAAAATCTAGTATTCCTCCTTGATCTTCTTTTTCCACACATTGAATTGAATCTGTCCATATATCCATATATCGATATACACTGAATATAAACACTCCTCAACTCCTCACTGTCTCCCTAGTCCAAGACACCATGATATCCCTCCTAAAGTGCTGGCGGAGCTTTCTCACTAGTCTCTCTGCATCTACTCTTGCCTCTTGCAATCAATTCTCTATGCCCACATGATCTTTTAAAGACACAAATCAGAGCCTGTCACTCTGATGGTCAAACTCTTCAGGATTTCCTTTTCAAATGGCATAAAATCCAAACTCTTCTCTACTACAGGGTCACTTCCTACCTCTCTGAAATTCATTTCTTACCCTACTCCCCACTTTGACACTCTGCATTCCATGCCCAAACTATTTCTATTTCATGGTGTTTGTGGTCACTGTTCACTCTGCTTAAAATGTTCTTCCAGACCTTCACGCAGGTGTCCACTTCATTCATTTCTCCAATTAAATATCACCTTTTCAGAGAGGCCTTTTTCTAACCATCTTACCTAAAATAGCATTCCCAGTGTACATCCTCTCTCTATTTGCTTACCCGCTTTAGTTTTCTTTTTAGAACTTATGATTACCTGGAATTATATAGTTTTTTTTTGCACATTATCTGTTTTCTCTGTAAGTGTAAACTACCTACGAACAGAAAATCCGTTTTGTTTTTTTTTTTATATACAGCACCTAGAGCAATATTGACATATAGTAAATATTCAACGGTATTTGTTAAATTAATGAATAACTATTTCCCCCCAAACCTCTTTATTGTGCATTCCCTCTCTTGGTGGGTGGTACCACTTCTTATTCTTCCTCCACGGCATGAAATCTAGAAGAATGTTTGGCCTCGTTTCCTCACTATTGAAATCCAATGAGCCACAAGTTTCTAGTAAGATTCTCCCTCCTAAATAATCTTCTCCTCCTTTCTCTATGGCACTGCCTTAGTGTAATGGTGTCTATGCTTGTGAGTTTGTGTGTTTCTGTTTTAATATTTTATTACCTGTGTTTGGATTTTGTAACTATTTCCTCACTGGTCTCCCTTATCTAAATCTGCACTCCTTCCCCCTCCTCTTACCCATCACTATATTCTTGAAACTGCACAAGTATTCATGTTTTCTATGCTGTGAGTCTCTTCAATTATCTTTCCTGCTCTAAATCCTCTCCTGTCTTCTGACAGCCCAGAGGGGGATGTCTGAGGAATCAGGTGGATGTCCAAAACTTTTCACCTCTAGCCTGGCCAGGACCTTACCTCCTCCTGAGCTTTCACGCTGGAAATTTAAAGCTGATGGACTTAGCATTCCTGAGCCACACATGACATTTCACCTATCAACATCTTTGTACAGAATATTCTTTCTACTTTGAATATCCTGCTCCCATTATCTTCCTCCTCTTGGAAAACTTTCGTAGTTTTTAAAATGCAATTTTGAAGTTTCTTTCTCCAGGAACCTTTTCCTTAGTCTCTGGACTGAGTCTCTCTTTCTTCATGACAATTTCTGTATTTTAAATGTGCTTCCACTGTTGCACGCTGTATTTGGTGTTCCAATTCATTACCTTAAATGTTTGCCTCTCCTACTAACCTGAGAACCCTTTAGAGGTGAGACCAATGTTTTATTCATCTTCTAAACCTCTAGATGAAGACCTAGAACAGACTTGAAGCACAGAAGTCTTGTGAATACATGAATATTTGCTGAACTCAATGAAAATACTTCCATAAACTTATGTATAGGTTAGATGTTTTTCAATAAACCATTCATTTTAATGAGTTTACTTTAAATTGTATTTAAACGTCTCATCCCTTGACTTGCAAAATAAGTCTGTCACTAAGAAGGGGGTAGCAGGAAGATGTTCTTTAATTTTAAAGTGCATCCTGTAGAGAATTGCTTCACACTAGAAATCAGAACAATAGGAACATCACAAGAAGAAAGTATAAGTAGGAAGAAGGAAAGCATGATAAGAATAGAAAAGGCACATAGGTACATTCACTGGTAACAGGTTAGAACCAGTCAAACTGAAATGCTTTTACATGGTTAACTAATAAAGCAACTATATTACATGATTTCAGCTTTCCTGTTTAATGTCTACTGTTCAACAGAGGTGAAAGCATACACGACTGAAAAAAATCCAAATCCAGATCCGAGGAGCAGGACTTGAGGAAAGGAAGGATGCCTTGTCTCCAGAGAGCTAAAGCAAGCAGAAACATTTGGTAGACCAGGAGCTGGAAGCCTTCGGCTCAAGTCAGTGATGTAATTTAATAAACTGGAGCCTCCATGCCAAGCCCTTAACTACTCTGAAGCTCCATTCTCACTTCCTTAACATGGGGAAATGATTCCTAAAGGCCAAGGGCCCTGCCCTCCAGTGGGGCCGGAGAGCTGATAGGTCTTCGTGAGCGCAGGCATCTCTCTGCAGATTTGCAAGTGCAGCTTTTTCTGCTTGAAAGGTCCTACTTTGTCCCTGCTCCTCAGCTGCTGAGACTCAAATGAAAAATATTCCCAGAAAGCTTTCCTTTACAGCCCCAGGAAGAACTGAACATTTCTGCACATAGTCTGTTTTCTACAACTTATTTGTTCATATGTCTGTCTCCTCTTACTAGACAGTGAGAGAGTAGGAGTCATGTTGTTCTCCTCCTCTATGTACCAGACGCTTCTATCATGATGTTTGACTGATGTTAGACACTTAATGCATATGTGTGAAATAAATACAGAAATGACAAATATAAGGGATTATCATCATGGCTCATTCATTTCTACATACTGCCTTGCTTTAGCTGCTAGATAGGCCTTGAGATAAAGAAGTAGACATTCTAGTCATAGAATGTTTTCTCCAAAAAAACCCTAGGAACTTGAGGAAATAGATACACTTCATGTCTCTGGAAATATTTTTCAAATAGCTTCTGTCATCACTTGTGAGATTCTTTTCTCTCAGTTTTACAAAGGAGGATATATAGCACAGATACAAGGATACATACAAGTTATGGGTTTTTTTCTTTTTCATCTACACTACTTTTTCCCCACAAAGGCTATCTACAAATAGACACCTAAGGAATCTCACCCTAGTGTCTGGCAATTCATTCTATTTTATTTCATTTACAGAAAGAATTGTGCCTAAATTGTTATGAGTGGGCAAAGGTATTCCCTGGACTGATTGTATCAGAAGTTATAGAAGCAGACATTTCATTTCACAGTTTTCTGAATGTGGGTCATAATAGTAGAACTGTCACCAAGACAACCTGGGACCTATGCAGTAAACCTCAAAGATGGGGCAAACATAGTCCCAGAAGATCTGCATTCATAAAGTGCTTAACTGAAGCTTTCAGACAAAATAGGAAATTCTCAGAAATCACTTGGAAAGTCTGATAGCAGAATGAGTACAGACACTCTGGTTTAAACATATGAATAATTCTCAAAAGAATGGCAAAGATAATGAGAATACAAAGAATGGAGGAGTTGTCAGACTAAGATTTAGATTTGTATGAATACAAGCCTTCAAAAAATTGAAGGAAAATTACATCTAGGCAGATTCCAGTCAATAATATAGTATATAGAAGAATATGCTAATAAGTGGTAAAACACAGAATGAAACATCTTGGACTAATAAGGAGTTAGTTCTACCTAGATGCCAAGTGGTATATATATGAGGTATATATACTTCTTCATTTAATTCACTATAACCTTATGATATATAATTATCATTATTACAAGTGAAGAACAATAAGATTCAAGAAGTTTATGAAACCTGACCAAGTAGCAGAGGAAACTGAACTCAAATCTCCCTGGCTCCAAAGCTTCTTTTTACACTTTTCACACCAGTGATTCTTAAGCACAGGCTTATCATTTACTTGGCACCAAAACCAGAAGAGATTCCAGAGGATGGAGCCTAAAATTCTATGAATCTAAGATTCTACACTATATAAAGCCATTAACACATTAGGTATGAAGCCTGCAAGCCTGTCTAGTTCATGGATAGATAAGAAAAGAAGATAGGTAAGAAAAGAAAAAGAAAAATACTGCTCTAGGGAAATACTTATTAAGAATTTTTGGACTCTGTTGGGAATTTGATGAAAGGTACAAACTTTCTCTTCAGAATGCTTTGCATTTTAATTCAAGGTGTTCATGGACACTTTCAAGCTCATTCATGAACATTTCATGTTTACTTAATGCTTAAATCTTAACCTTTTTCCAAGGACTTGTGACAATTTTAGCTTTTAGATTCCCCATAAATATTCAACCTTTAAAAATTAAAACGTGGCTGAGGAAAAATTCTGATGTTTTGATTTAAGGAAAAGCATTGATTTTGACCTCTAGCTAGCTAAGAGCACCTTACCATTTGCATTTTTATCACTGTATCCTGGCATCTGATTATTTTAAGAAGAAATATATAATTGCTCCTGTTTTTTATAGCAACCTTTAGCTTCTTGAATGTTTTATCAATCTTTGTTTGGAAAGAAAATCTCTCCTTTGTTTTGGACCTCTGTGCCTTTCTATATTATATACTTTATTTCATAACAGATACTTTTTTCCTCCAGGATAACTTCATTTACCCATAGTTTATAAAAGATAATTTTAACTTCCTATTTTTATCTGTCTTCTTTTGAAATGACATTGGCTGATTACAGGACTTAGGATGTGTGATTGTTAAAGTCATGAGTTTCCAATGGAATATACATGAAAGAAAGGCGAACAGTATCACTGGACACACCTGACAGTTCAGGGGGCCTGGAGTTTTAACGGCTATATATGCCTTCACTTTCACGTTCATGAACATGTTACCAAAACTCCCCCTTACTTGGCTCCACCTAGGTACCTATGGCATTTGTCAGTATTTTACATAATCTCAAAATTAACAAAAATAATTATGGTTAAGATTAACAGAATTTATGAAAATTTTCATAGAACTTCCCAAGGAAATCAAGAACATTCTGGTTGATCCATGTGAATTGAAGGAGGATATACGATATTCTGCTATCTTAGGACTCCAATATTGCCTGGCATTAAAACTTTTAAATTATCTGGGCACAGCTAAGTCATATAGAGGACAAAATCAAGCTGGATTTAAGCGACAGAACTCCCATACTTTGTGATCCTATCTGTGATCTTATCTGCACACAGACCTCTCAGGGAGGATTATTGGTTGGAGAAGAGCTTCCAATCCTTGATTCAGCCTCTTACTGAATTGTATCCCTAACAGGCATCACTGTAGCTCTCATTTCCTTCAAAACTATGAAGGAAACAAAGCCACTAAAATAGACCACTGGGTTGTAGATGTGCTAATTGCCACATCTTGAGTAAACTACTTAATTTCTTCAGGCCTCACCTTATATGTAAAGTGGGAATAATAATACTGCTTGCTTTATAGGGTTGTTGTGAATATTAAGTAGATGAGCATATAAAGTGATACATGATATGAGCTCAACATGCTGTAGCTATTACCACAGCATAAATTTCTTCCCCACATTGCATCTCATTTTATAGAAGAATAAAACGAGCTGGCTTGCATTTCAAACTGATTCCACAGCTTTAATAATTCTTATATTTTATTAATCTATATTTATGTATTAGTATGAAATAACACACACACATGTGCACGCACACACACACACACACACACACTCTCAAAATATAAAGATGGGTTAACGTCACATGGTTCTCCCTTAAGGGATTATATTTTGATAGCCACATTTGCTTTGGCTATAGCTTTGAATCATTTCCAAATTTAAAGGATACATAAAATTTGCTAATATACATAATTTTACCATCTAGGACTCCCACTGTTGGTTTGGTTATACTGTAAAAAGTAAGAAACAAGATATTTAGGCTGAAATACTGCTTCTCACGTGCAAGTCCCAAACTGCACAGGCGATTTTTAACACTTAGAGTTCTAATGAGACAGCTTTACATGCATCTTGAGAAAGCAGTGGTGGAAAGGCTCACTCTGTCATGAATGGAAGGGCAGTAAATAACACCAACTGTACATAGTTTGCAGATTTAAAATAGGAAGGATTGTTTCAATGATGAATGAGATGGTGACTCATATAAACTAATTTGTAAATAGGGTGATAATTTTATCCAATTAAAAATTTAAAAGACAGAGTATAACCTTGAAGAAAATTATGGATGTCCTAAGAACAAATGCAAGCATAGAGCTAAGAACGTAATTCACACTGTACTATGTAGCTAAAGGGATAATCTATGGCTATAAATAGTGTATATAATGCACACACACACAAGAATTCAAAAGATATAGTAAATTTTATTTTTTATTTTATTTATTTTTTTTAAAGATTTTATTTATTTATTTGACAGCGAGAGACACAGCGAGAGAGGGAACACAAGCAGGGGGAGTGGGAGAGGGAGAAGCAGGCTTCCTGCAGAGCAAGGAGCCCGATGCGGGGCTCGATCCCAGGGCCCTGGGACCATGACCTGAGATGAAGACAGACGCTTAACAACTGAGCCACCCAGGCGCCCCAAGATATAGTAAATTTTAAAGATCGAAATCCAGCTATCACCCCACAAGGGTGGAATATCCCAGCGGCACAGCACCGCAATATACAAACAGCCTAGGAGACTTGTGCCATCTCCCTCTACTTACTTACAAGTAAGTGCCCGTGACGTCTAGCTTTAGGCTTATTAAGGATCCCCAACTGAACCATAAAGCAAATATTTTAAAGAAAATGGAAAATAAATTACCAGAAATAATTCTGAATGTTTCATAACAAGAAATGAGGGAACAAAAACAAACAAATGAAAAGAAGCAGCTATCTAGAATGGCCAGAAATGTGCTTCCTGGAGGTAAAGAATGGTATTTGTGCAAGGATTATTTTTCTGGGTCTTCTTAGTGATGTAGGTATTACATACTGTCCATGGGATAAGCCCTAGGCATTTTCTCAAGTATCTGAATGCAAACACTTCTAGCTGGGGTGCTAAATATTCCAGTTACTAATATAAAGCATTCTATGCAATACTTCTGTATTAACATTTTAAGATCAGAAAAGCGGCTTTTTGGAGGTCCTGGGTCTAAACAGAGGGAGAGAAAGAGAGAAAGAACACTAGAACAGGATGGGAGGGGCAGCCCCAGGTGAGAGCATGTGGGGACCCTTATGATGGACTATACAGTGAGGGATTTTCATGTCTGTTTCACTCCTCCCCATGCTAGTGGTCGTGGAGCTCCACGTAGACCATTTGAAAATCTGACCTGTCCTCCTAGGTGACACAGAGGCATAAAAGGAGAGCAGAGAGCAAAAAGTGCTTCAACTGTGATCCATCTGAGCTACTGCAAGGGTGAGGAGTGGGAGCATGAGTGGGGGGTTGTTGACTGTTGATGGAAAATAAGCATCAGAGTATCCTTGTTTCTGCCCAACAAGAGATATATTTACAGTGAAGACTCCAAGCTTAAACTGCTTCTGCCAAAAGGGGTTTAAAATGCCAGGGCTCTTGACGGTGAGGGGAAACGTTGACTGTGCAGAGCAAATAAAGCTGCCAGGACAGCATAGACACAGACGTGAAAGAATTCAGGTCAGAGAGACGGAGGGCTGCAGAACCACAGGGCAACCATCACTTTAGATAACAGGGAGGAAAAGCAAGACCTTATACAGAATTTAAAGACCACTTAAAAAAGAAGCTAGGGACCTCCTGTGACTTAGCAATAAGGGCCGTGAAATAAGACCGAGCATTCTAGTTCTCGGGACAGGATCACTGCTGGTCACTGGTAAGGATCTTCAACGAACCAGAACTCAGCTCTCCTGCTCGTAGGTTATGGTCTATGCTAGCTCCTCAGGGAGGAAGGCACATACACATTCACAGCCAATAAGCTGTACTCCCGCATCATTACTGTGTGGAATTTGGTCAGTCATTCTCACCAACACACAGACTTTTAAAATACTTTTTGGTAAAATAATTTTTAGAGATACCTGACTCCGGAACACCCTATGTAACTCCTTCAGCCAAGATTCTAGGGCCTACAGGTGGTAAAAGAAGGAAAGCAATATTCACCTTTTTACCAAATTTTTTCTTAGTAAAGATTATTTCTCTGGCTAAGCTACAGGTTATGTTAACAGTGCTCTGGTTGATCACTTGTCCAGTCCTATAGGGATCTCTCAGACTTTGGACTCAGAACTTGCCTTTCTGGGCCTTCCAAACCATCACTTAGATTTGTTCACAAACAGTATTTTAATATCCTTGGCTTGGCTAAAAGGTATATTGTCACGTTCAATGGACTTCTAATTTACCTGATTTAAACATAAAAAAAAAATCACTTCCAACATATAACTTGAATAATACTTTTACCCTGTTCATCAAAATCTCTTGCAGGCTTTATTTTATTTTATCTCCAAGAAACCATTTCAGATTGGGAAGACATGCTCACACTCTTATATATGTGGAAAATGAGGCATAGTTTCATCATTCAAAGCCAGCAGCTTTCTAATGGCACAGCTAGAAGCGAAGCTCAAACCTAACTCGAGAATCTGCAGTGTCTGTACACTGCCCAGCATTCAATTTTTCCCAGTAGGAAACTAAATTTTCCTAAATAGTCAATTTCCAGAGAAACAACAGCAGCCAAAGGAGTGAAAAAAAAAGGAATAAAAATCATCAACTAATTTCTTTAACATTTTATATTGTATATCTTCATCATACTAATATTGCAAAGATATGTATTTCACACACACACACATATCCGCCCAATCTTCTTACTCTTTTTAAGAGCAACAGTTCTAGGGGCACCTGGGTGGCTCAGTCGTTAAGCGTCTGCCTTCAGCTCTGGTCATGATCCCAGGGTCCTGGGATCAAGCCCCACATCCGGCTCCCTGCTCCTCAGGAAGCCTGCTTCTCCCTCTCACACTCACCCTACTTGTGTTTCTCTCTCTCTCTCTCTCTCTCTCTCTCTGTGTCAAATAAATAAATAAAATCTTAAAAAAAAAAAAAAAAAAGAGCAACAGTTCTAGTCGTTACCTACACAGTCATGAATCACTCTGGGAATAGATGTGCATGTGACCACAGTGTGGAAAGACATAAATGAATATTCATTTTAGAATCACGATACTGATAATTTTAACTCTTTCCTCTGAATGAAGCCTATTGACAAGTTTGAAGATATTACTAAGGAAACTACGTTGTCATTTAAGGATCGAAGATATTTTTCTTTCATCAGGCATAAGTCAATTCTAATACAAGCTCATCAATACTAAATTATTTTGTGAAATAAATAGTGGTGATGAAGCTCTATGAGAATCAGAGGGTTTTCCATCCCTTCATCATGTGCTTATTAACCATAATTAAATTAAATTCAGCCACTTCTCTACTCTTTTCCATTCATCTAAACTGCTTTAATCACAAAACATGGCAGTAATCTAGAGAATTTTGACACTTAAGTAAATACAATGAATGCTATTAAACTCTGTGAAGGAAAAGAAAACAAGAAAGGGACACGGACTAGTCCAGTATCAGGAATTCCTTCTGTTCTGCTGATACAAAGCTAGTTCCATTTCATACAGATGATGTATAACTCAAATGAGTGCCTACAAGAAAGTAAAATTGAAGAAGGCAGGAAAATAATTTTTCACCTGTTAGTGAGCAGACCAAAAACGCGTTTCTACCTCTAAAGCACCTTGCAACATAATGGAAACCAGGTGAAGCTAAGTTTAAGGCTCGTATAAAAGTATTAAATAGATTTCTATTTACTGAAGAAATTGATATACTTGACAGGTGACATTTCTGAGAGGTAGATGATTGCCAGTGGAAAAAAATTAAATCCATCATAAAGCCTATTACTGAGAAGTAATAAATGGTATATGGATATGAAAGGGAAACACAATATATAGAAAAATTGGGGGAGTTATATAGTAACAATTCCTATAAACATATACATAGCATAATTATGACAGAATAATGAGAGATAATTTGGCTTACCAGGAAAACTGTGAAAATATGCAAAAGTAACACCAGGTTGAACAAATAGGCCAGTTGATAGTCTTGGCTCTGTTATTTAGTAGGTCTGTGGCAAAAATTTCACCTTGCTGCTCTTCACTTTCTTCATCTTCAAATTGTAGCAAATACAGCTATGCTACTAAACTCAAACAATTATTTGAGGACTATATGTGAAAATATATGTGAAAGTTTTGTGGTAAAGTATAAAACTTTATAGCTACATTTACTCAGATACCATTGTTTCAATTTTAAATTAAATTAATAAAGGGCCCAATCAGGCATTTAGAGCGGAAGCCTGCCCAAATATCAACTTCTTATGTAGAACATCAAATTTTCCATAATTGAGAAGTTCAGAAAGAACGGTAAATGGTTGGAAAGAGCCAGTGGCACTTCGAGGGTACCATTTAAACTCAAGTCCATTTTTCAGCACATCCTCCTAATACTCACTCGGTATCCTAAACAGTGACATGTGCTCTACCAACAGTTCATAAAAGCCACCTAACTCTGCAGGCAGGGTCATATTCCTAAAACAAAACTGGCTACGACTCTCTCCCAGCACACAGTCATCAACAATTTCCCACTTTCTTGCGCATGAAGTGTCTCCAGAGTATGACAGGGCTCCCGCATGATTCTTGTCTCCCTTGCCCTTTCTCTTTTCAAAATTCCTCCTCCCAAACTGCACCTCAATAGTTCTGTATTACCTGCCTGTTGCCATGTTTACCAGACTCTTGGAAAACATTATGCAATGTTGATACTGATGCTCTGCTCTGCTCTGACTATGCTTGCCTTCTGGTCCACTTAGAGAAACCCTCACTTCTCACTCAAGTTCAGCTTGAGCATATGGTCTCCTCTGAAGTCTGCCTCCCGGGCAAATTGGTCACTTCTTTTGTACCTACACTACGTCCTAGATGTAGCAGTAATCCCAGAACTTTGAACACTTATAATACTTAGGGAAGCAATCAATATAGAGCAGGGTAAGGAGCATGAATTTCAGAGTCAGAGAGTCCACATCAGAATCTTGGCTAGTCAGCCTTGTGACCCTTGACCTCTTAAAGTCTCAATTTTATCATCTGTAAAACGGGAATAATAATAAACTGAATTCAAAGAGTGAAATGAGAAACTGTATTTAAATAGTTTTTAAGTAGTAAAAACTATTTAAAAACTGGCATTTAAGTAGTACTAAGAGTTAGCAGCAGTAATAGCGACAGTGGTTGTCATTTACATGATCGTCTCCCCTTATAAAACGGAAAATTTCTTCACAGCAGAGATAATGTCCATTTCATCTTTATTCTCTGTGCTCTGCAACATGCCATCATGTAGCATTTCTATTAAAAATGAGTACATCCCGGGGGAGGAGCAAGATGGCGGAGGAGTAGAGACCTAAATTTTGTCTGGTCCCAGGAATTCAGCTGGATAGGGATCAAACCATTCTGAACACCTACGAACTCAACAGGAGATCGAAGAAAAGAATAGCAGCAACTCTCTGAACAGAAAAGCAACCACTTTCTGGAAGGGACCCAACAAGTGGCAGATCCAAGGAGACTCACCCTCCTCTGGGAGGAGCGGCTCGGGAGCGCACCGCAGGATCTGCTGGGTTTGGAGACTCCACACCGGGTCGGGTGCCAGAGATAGAAATGCTCAGTCATAGGCCGGGTGAGTACGGAGGGTGGCCAGAGACTGGGGAGACGGGAGTGACTGACTGCTTTTCTCTGGGGGGCGCACTGAGGAGCGGGGCCCGAGTTGTCGGCTCCTCCAGGCAGAGATTGGGAGGCCACCATTTTCACTCTCGTCCTCCAAAGCTGTACGGAAAGCTTGCAGGGAACAAAAGCTCCGAGAGCAAACCCGAGCAGATTACTTAGCCTGGAAAGGGCAAGGGTGGAGCAATTCCGCCTCAGGCAAAGACATTTGGGAACCACGGCAACAGGCCCCCTCCCAGAAGATCAGCAAGAACAGCCAGCCAAGACCAAGTTTACCAATCAATGAGAACGCAGAACTCCAGTGCTAGGGGAATACTGCACATAGAATTCATGGCTTTTTTCGCATGATTCTTTAGTCTTTCAAAGTTAATTTTTAAAATTTTCTTTATTTTTTTCTTTTTCTATTTTTTAAAAAATTTTTCTTTTTCCCTTTTTCAACCAACATCTTATCAATCCCTTTTTTAAAAATCTTTTTTTTATTTTTCAGTTTTAGAGTCATATTCTATCCCTTCATAGTAGTTAACCTTATTTTTGGTATATATATAAGTTGTTCTCTCTTTAAAATTTTGGGATACAGTTTCTTCTAACAGACCAAAATATACCCTAAATCTCTAGTGTATGGCTTTGTTCTAGTCTCCTGACTGATCACATTCTCTCACTTTTTTTTTTTAATTTTTCTTCTTTCTTTTTCAACAAACTTCTTATCAATTCCTTTTATAAAATCTTTTATAATTTTCATCTTTACAGTCATATTCCATCCCTTCATAGTATTTACCCTTATTTTTGTACATATATAACCTTTTCTTTCATTAAAATTTTGGGAGGCAGTTTCTTCTAACAGATCAAAATACTCCCAAAATCTAGTGTGTGGCACTGATTTATTCACCAGCCTGATCATATTTGATCATATTCTTTTTTTTTATCTTTTTCTTTTTCTTTTTTTTTCTTTTTTCCTTCTTTCCCTTTCTTTTCCCCTGGTTTCAGGTCTCTTCTGATTTGTTTAGTGTATATTTTTCTGGGGTCGTTGTTACCCTGTTAGCATTTTGTTCTCTCATTCATCTATTCTCCTCTGGACAAAATGAAAAGATGGAAAAAAATCACCTCAAAAAAAAAGAACAAGAGGCAGTACCGACTGCCAGGGACCTAATCAATATGGACATTAGTAAGATGTCGGAACTAGAATTCAGAATGACGATTATAAAGATACTAGCTGGGCTTGAAAAAACCATGGAAGATATTAGAGAAACGCTTTCTGGAGAAATAAAAGAACTAAAATCTAACCAAGTCGAAATCAAAAAGGCTATTAATGAGGTGCAATCAAAAATGGAGGCTCTAACTGCTAAGATAAATGAAGCAGAAGAGAGAATTGGTTCTTTGAAAGAATTAATAAGATTGATAAGCCCCTGGCCAGACTTATCAAAAAGAAAAGAGAAAGGACCCAAATAAATAAAATCATGAATGAAAGAGGAGAGATCACAACCAACACCAAAGAAATACAAACAATTATAAGAACATATTATGAGCAACTCTATGCCAGCAAATTAGATAATCTGGAAGAAATGGATGCATTCCTAGAGATGTATAAACTACCAAAACTGAACCAGGAAGAAATAGAAAACCTGAACAGACCTATAACCACTAAGGAAATTGAAGCTGTAATAAAAAATCTCCTAACAAACAAGAGCCCAGGGCCAGATGGCTTCCCAGGGAAATTCTACCAAACATTTAAAGAAGAATTCATACCTATTCTTCTGAAACTTTTCCAAAAAATAGAAATGAAAGGAAAACTTCCAAACTCATTCTATGAGGCCACTATTACCTTGATCCCCAAACCAGACAAAGACCCCAACAAAAAGGAGAATTACAGACCAATATCCCTGATGAACATGGATGCAAAAATTCTCACCAAAATACTAGCCAACAGGATCCAACACGTACGTTAAAAGGATTATTCACCACGACCAAGTGGGATTTATCCCTGGGCTGCAAGGTTGGTTCAATATCAGCAAATCAATCAATGTGATACAATACATTAATAGAAGAAAGAACAAGAACCATATGATCCTCTCAATAGATGCAGAAAAGGCATTTGACAAAGCACAGCATCCTTTCTTGATCAAAACTCTTCAGAGTATAGGGATAAGGGGAAAAAAACCTCAATATAAAAGCCATCTATGAAAAACCCACAGCGAATATCATTCTCAATGGGGAAAAACTGAGAGCTTTCCCCCTAAGGTCAGGAACATGGCAGGGATGTCCCCTATCACCACTGCTGTTCAACACAGTATTAGAATTCCTAGCCAGAGCAATCAGACAACAAAAAGAAATAAAAGGCATCTGAATTGGCAAAGAAGAAGTCAAACTCTCACTCTTTGCAAATGATATGATACTTTATGTGGAAAACCCAAAAGACTCCACCCCAAAACTGCTAGAACTCATACAGGAATTCAGTAAAGTGGCAGGATATAAAATCAATGCACAGAAATCAGTGGCATTCCTATACACAAACAACAAGACAGAAGAAAGAGAAATTAAGGAGTCGATCCCATTTACAATTGCACCCAAAACCATAAGATACCTAGGAATAAATCTAACCAAAGAGGCAAAGAATCTGTACTCAGAAAACTATAAAATACTCATGAAAGAAATTGAGGAAGACACAAAAAAAATGGAAAAATGTTCCATGCTCATGGATTCGAAGAACAAATATTGTGAAGATGTCAATGCTACCTAGAGCAATCTACACATTCAGTGTAATCCCTATCAAAATACCATCCACTTTTTTCAAAGAAATGGAACAAATAATCCTAAAATTTGTATGGAACCAGAAAAGACCCCGAATAGCCAGAGGAATGTTGAAAAAGAAAAGCAAAGCTGGCGGCGTCACAATTCCGGACTTCCAGCTCTATTACAAAGCTTTCATCATCAAGACAGTATGGTACTGGCACAAAAACAGACTCATAGATCAATGGAACAGAATAGAGAGCCCAAAATGGACCCTCAACTCTATCGTCAACTCATCTTCGACAAAGCAGGAAAGAATGTCCAATGGAAAAAAGACAGTCTCTTCAACAAATGGTGTTGGGAAAATTGGACAGCCACATGCAGAAGAATGAAACTGGACCATTTCTTTACACCACACACAGAAATAGACTCAAAATGGTTGAAAGACCTAAATGTGAGACAGGAGCCCATCAAAATCCTAAAGGAGAACACAGGCAGCAACCTCTTCGACCTCAGCCATGCAACTTCTTCCTAGAAAGATTGCCAAGGCAAGGGAAGCAAGGGTAAAAATGAACTATTGGGACTTCATCAACATAAAAAGCTTTTGCACAGCAAAAGAAACAGTCAACAAAACCAAAAGACAACCGACAGAATGGGAGAAGATATTTGCAAATGATATATCAGATAAACAGCTAGTATCCAAAATCTATAAAGAACTTATCAAACTCAACCCCCAAAGAACAAATGATCCAATCAAGAAATGGGCAGAAGACATGAACAGACATTTTTCCAAAGAAGACATCCAAATGGCCAACAGACACATGAAAAAGTGCTCAACATCGCTTGGCATCAGGGAAATCCAAATCAAAACCTCAATGAGATACCACCTCACACCAGTCAGAATGGCTAAAATTAACAAGTCAGGAAACGACAGATGTTGGCGGGGATTTGGAGAAAGGGGAACCCTCCTACACTGTTGGTGGGAATGCAAGCTGGGGCAGCCACTCTGAAAAACAGTATGGAGATTCCTCAAAAAGTTGAAAATAGAGCCACCATACGATCCAGCAATTGCACTACTGGGTATTTACCCCAAAGATACAAATGTAGTGATCTGAAGGGGTAACCTGCACCTTCAGCAATGTCCACAATAGCCAAACTATGGAAAGAGCCAAAATGTCCATCGACAGATGAATGGATAAAGAAGAAGTGGTATATACATACAATGGAATATTATGCAGCCATCAAAAGGAATGAAATCTTGCCATTTGCAACGACGTGGATGGAAGTGGAGGATATTACGCTGAGCGAAATAAGTTAATCAGAGAAAGACATGTATCATATGATCTTACTGATATGAGGAATTCTTAATCTCAGGAAACAAACTGAGGGTTGCTGGAGTGGAGGTGGGTGGGAGGGATGGGGTGGCTGGGTGATAGACACTGGGGAGGGTATGTGCTATGGTGAGCGCTGTGAATTGTGTAAGACTGTTGAATCACAGACCTGTATCTCTGAAACAAATAATACATTATAATGTTAAAAAAAAGAAGAAGATAGTAGGAAGGGTAAATGAAGGTGGGGACATCGGAGGGGGAGATGAACCATGAGAGACTATGGACTCTGAGAAACAAACTGAGGGTTCTAGAGGGGAGGGTGGTGGGGGGATGGGTGCCTGGTGATGGGTATTAAAGAGGGCAAGTACTGAATGGAGCACTGGGTGTTATACGCAAACAATGAATCATGGAACACTACATCAAAAACTAATGATGTAATGTATGGTCATTAACATAACATAATAAAATTAAAAAAAAAAAATGAGTATGCCCAGCACGACACTCTTCAGTACATTTGCTCTCAGGTCAGTTCCCGACACTTCCCTTCTGCTTAGGAAACTGTTTCCTGGCTTCCTTGACTTTAGGCTTCCAGGTAGGTTTGGCCAGTGGGTGGCACTGGTCTAACAAGATGTCTGCTCACAGGGAGTCAGCAACCACACCTCTTTGTCCCTCCAGCAATTGGCATGGAGACAGCAATGTGGTGATTATTAACCTTAGGATTGCTTCACTTTACTCTACTTGTTTGTTCACCTCTTCTCATTCTCATTCTAACTACCATATTAAATTTTCCACATTACTTTCCTTCTATTGATTTATCTGGCAGAGAATGTCTTTCTGGCTGAACCCAGGAAATTTTTTTTTTTTGGATCTGTCCTTTAGTCTTAGTGATCCACAAAGTTTAAGAGGAGATAAAAATACTTGCTCTGCCTATTTCACAGAAAATACTGGACATGTAAGTATTTTGAAAGTATAAATTGTACATAAATACAACATTTTGCTCTTAATATTTTTGATTGCAAAGGAACAACTTAGTTTCACTGATCTACAGCAGCGATGTTCTAAGTGATCCTGATGTCTTCCACTGACACCATGCCTGTAACTTACATGGTTGAATAAAGGGGAGGACAAAGTCCAAAAGATAACTGAGTTTGGCATAGCAGGAATTTATGAGCTCATAAGTCAGAAGACACTGATAGAAACAGTGAAAATTACGATTTTACTGAAGACAAGAAACCACTTGGACAACAGCCACCTTAGACTTTCCTCCAAGTCTTAATTTTGCAGATGAGCAACCACATTAAACTCCACAAGATTCATGCAATGGCAGGTTATATTACCCATTTACTTGAGAACAACACAAATAAAAACAAAAGCAAAACACAAATGCAGATAGGAAGGCTTTGCTTTGCTTAAGAAATTCCAATTTTCAAGTAAATTTTTGAGTTTGACTAAAGACATATTACAGAGCAGCTATCTGAAATAAATTAATAAAATAATCTAGACAAGATTATTAATCACAATAAAATAATTAAGACAACAATTAAGACCTAAGACATGTTAAATAATGTTTTTTTTAAAAACTGCATAATGGTGAAATACAAATAAGGTCTATAAGTTAGTAGTGAACCAATGTCAATGTCAATTTCCTTGTTTTGATAATGTATTCTGGTTATATAAGATTTTATCACTGGGGGAAGCTAGGAACTCTTCTGTACTATTTTTGCAACTTCGTGTGAATCCAAAACTATTTCAAAATAATTTTAAAAAATACTGTGCTTAGTATGTCAAGAGGATGTATAATATACCAGAAAAAAATCCATTAAAAAGTTGAAGTGCAAATTTTGAAGCCTTAAAAGGACTTTTTGCATGAAATTAGAAATGCAGTTCTTACTCTGCCACACAACTAATATACTTATGCATTTTTTAAATCACTCCACAAATATGTACTGTCAAGCCATTATGCACTGGATATGCTGTCACATTCTCCTCCTGATGTCTTTTATCATTTAGGTGATGTTCTATCTTCTTTGCTGATCCGTTCTTCATTTGGCCATGGGTTTCAAGTAATTTAAACTCCTCTGCTTGAGCTTTATTCATCCCCCACGAACATCCAAGGACAACAAGTTACCAAATCCTCCACAGCTCACTTTTCAAAATGACAAACAGGTCAGGTAACTGTCAGTCAAACAAGAGGCTCTGATCAGTTCCTCATGATATTTACCTCTTGGTTTATATGTATGGTTTGTCTGAGTACTAGAAGTAGAAGAAACATCTGGGCAAATAGAACAGTCCCATTCTTAATTCTGTACATGTTTGCGACTAGACTCATAGATATCTGAGGGATGATTCCACCCCGAGTCTAGGGATCCCCACAATTACGCAGGATGATACCTCAACCCCAGCTCTAACAGTGAGTATGATTATGTAATTTCGCACAACCATTTTGACTTTCCTCCAGATGGAAACCATATATGCATTCTTTTCTTTGAGACAATGAAATTTGTTAACTTCAAAGACCTTCCTCATAAGAAATCTGCTCTATAGGCTAGGAAAGAGTCTGTCCTGGGACTATATCTCCTTCTAAAATGTTACTTCTGTCACACCGGCACAGTTTGAATAAGAAGTGGGGAAAGTAAAAAGTCAATAGACTCTCCCTCTTATTTCTTCCTTCACATGTAAAAAGTTGCCCGGAGTGCACCATCTGTGACATAAATGAATGCTGTCTGACTGGGAACATTCTTAGCCTCTCTATTCCTTATATATAAAAAAAATAAAATACCTTATGTCTAGTGTCTGTGATTAGCTTAGATGAATTTGGAATGGTTTTTGGAACATAAGAAACCCTCTTCCTGAAAACTAGGGAGCTGGAGGTAGGCATATTATTCAGAAAAATACCTGGGCACTGACTCTGCTTTCTTCCCACTGATGGTTCACACTAACTTTAATTCAAGAGCAGGTATGCCAAATATTGATAAATATTCCCTCTAGCAGTACTTCATGGTTTGTCAGAGTAAGTCTTCTGCAACGGAGACATTCTCCCTAAGGGTAATAGAGCTGCAGCACAGCAAGAATTGAATCTTCTAGATCTCCAGAGACCCAACATTGCCCAGGCAGCATCACGTGGGCAGTGTGTGACCCTGTTAGGGACTCTAGGGAGTGGGCATGAAGTGTATATGCTTGGGGAAGGGTCAGGGGAGAAAGCTAGCTCTACCACATCTGCTCTAACTTTCAGGGCCACTTTCTTTCTGTTGTGGTTCTTCTTTACCTTGTCTAATACATACCCACAGACACACACACATACACACATATATATGTGCCCATAATATATGTACATATACATAATGCATGTACATGTGTACACTGTGAATAAATATATGTATACACATATATGTTTTTTTAAAAAAACCTTGACTAATAAAATTGAGTGATCTTGCCAATTCGTTGCCCATTATAATCGGTGCAGCTCCCAGACGGTCAGCTGCTATAATAATCATCATTGCCTCCTCTCTTCACTGTAAGCTTATCTCCATTTGAGACCAGAAACAGGGTTCCCATTTGCTGTACTGCTTCTTTGGAATCCTCATAGAGAAACCACGATTATACAATTTTGATTAGGTCCAAACCAGAAGTGCCTTCCCTGTTCCACCAGATGGCAGTCCCGCATCAGGACGGAAAAAAAAAGTGGGGGGTGGGGTGGTAGTATTTTGGATATACAAGTATGTAATTCTGGTATTTTCTGCTATGGGAAAAACTGACTAATATGCAGGTCGGTTTAGTAAGAAATGAAATGTAGGTGTTTTGTACAAACTCATCACAACTGCTCTACAAAAATAAAAAAGCAAACAATTGAAACTGCCTGAATTAAAATTATTTTCATGACTAACCTAAGGTCTGCTCCATGACACTGCAAGAGTTGAAAACAAACCCACAAAACACAGAATGTGTGCAAGTCTGTGGTTATAGTCACTATCTGCACATGGTTTGTATTCTAAATATACCTCGGCTTCGTAGCTACTAATTGCCTCAACTTTCTCATTTGGAAAGTGGGCATAATGATGCTTTGCTGGTAGAATTAAGTTAGAATGTGTGCACATGTATGAACAAGCTTCAAAGAATTGTCTTTCTATGGTAACAAGGGGATTTAAAAACACCTAGTTTTGCCCAACAACCTGGGGTGTGTAAAGCTTTTTCATCTGTCTCTCATAGCATCTCTCACCAAATACCAGACTAGGTAGCTCTCATCCATTCCCTGGGGAAATCTAGTCAGTCCAGAATCACTTACACAACTCTTCTGTCAGTAGCTTGGCTCTGCTCCAAGACCATGTCATTTGCTGGGAGTAAGTGAGGCTAATGAAATAGCATCTACTTCAGGATGCCTGATGTGATGGCTATGACGGGCTAAATGGCCAGTTCCATAGACAAGAATGGGTAGACTCACACTTGTAGGCTTTTAACTCCTGAAACTAGCATCAACAGGCTTTGTTGCTTCATTGCTTTAAGGATGTGCTAGCTTATTAGATCAGGATGATTTTGCTTTACCTTGCTTATCAAGATAGCTTTTTTCATGGGGCGCCTGGGTGGCTCAGTCATTAAGCGTCTGCCTTCAGCTCAGGTCATGATCCCAGTGTCCTGGGATCGAGCCCCACATCGGGCTTCCTGCTCAGCGGGAAGCCTGCTTCTCCCTCTCCCACTCCCTCTGCTTGTGTTCCTGCTCTCACTATCTCTCACTATCTCTCTCTGTCAAACAAATAAATAAAATCTTTAAAAAAAAAAAAAAAGATAGCTTTTTTCAGCATGCTCCTGACATTAGCTAAATCAAAATTTAGCTTCAGCTTTCAGTTTAGAATTTTTGAAGCAGACAGTGTATATTTCTGCACATGAGTCTTCTGGACCTTCACCTTCTCTCCATTGGGAATCAGCTGTAAACACCTTTAAGAGATAGTTCAAAATCTTTTCCATAGATGCATGTTAGCAAATCTTTCTTACCTTTAGTAGTTTTCTTTGTTTCCGGAGAGATCAATTAATTGACCTCTATTCCCAATTCTGCTCCCCATTCTCTATTCTGCTCCCTATTCCCTTTGGTTCCATCAGCAATTTTCCAGTATTAAAAAGTCTTGAGTTTCTTTTTTAGCCACTTGCCACCATGTTCTATGTGTCCAAAGACATCTTCGCCTTGCTCCTGTGCCTTTTATCACTGGTCATTCCAGTTATCACTGGTAGGTAATATGAGTCTTTACTTGGCTCCCTAATATAAATTTATCTTGCATGACCCAACTATAGAGATATTCAGAGAAGGATAATAATTTGGAAAACATTATTTTTACATTCCTGCCAAAATTTGGGGCAGGCATATTTTTCTATTTAGGAAATACAATCAAAATGTTGATGTCTGCAGACATTTGCTAATTGCATCATTGTGCAAGTGAACTAAGGTCAATGAATTTAACACAAAGTTTGTTGACAATGGTAAAAATACTCTACCACCATGCTTTCAGAGATAAGAACACACACAAGGCATTACAATGCAAGGTTCAATTTCCTCTGCACATAGGGAAAGGCTTAATGATGCAGCTTATCAAAATCTACATTTTATGATAGTTGGATTATATTACAGCACAAAAGCAGATTTCACATATCATATTCAACCTTAGCAAAACAAACAAACAAAAACAAACAAACATATGTAGGTCTGCTAGGCTGTTTTGCAATATTTTCTATAATCAAGCACCTAAATGGGTCATGATGTAACACTTTATATATTTTTCCTAACCCAAAGGCCATGTAGAAATTTGACCTAATTAAAGCTCTGTAAAGAGGTTTTTAATTTTTCCACTACCATGAATTTTACTTAGCTATGAAATGAAGATTAACAATTTCTTTCTGATTATTTCATATAAAAAACTTCAAGAAAATCAAAGTAGATTAATAGCTTTAGAAACAAAGGTGACACTTAGACTATAGCCTTTCATTGTGAGTACCCACTATAATCGGCACTATCATTTCTCTTAGATTTGTTTACTTTCCATTATTCATAACTGCTTCTTTTAATTGGACTAAGCTATCTTCGTTTAGACTCCCCCTGAGAATGATGTTGGCAGAAATGATTGGCAGTTCTCTCTCCCACACTGTGCCATCCTGAAATTGCAAATGTCAGTTAACAGGCTTCTCTCTCCAATGTTTAAGAGTGGGAGTCTGCATTTAGCAGAAAGTAGTCTGGGTGCACATATTTCTGAATAAATGCATGTGAAATTATGCATTCAAATTATGGAATCAAGGGACTTGAAAGGAAGCCAGAGAGGTCAACTACTCCATCCATGCCCAGGCTTCAAGCTCCTAGTCTATTTTTCAGCCACTCCAGGCAGGTGAAACTATATCCTACTTTTAAAAATCATTATATGTAATCCCTCTTCAGTTGTCTATCACTGAGGGTTAAGAAGAACATCACTGACTTAATTTTGCAAGTGATTTTTTCTTTGCATGACTTTTTGCACTAAGGATCTTAATAGAGTTTCTGACCAGGAATGAAATGGCAAGTCTCAGTCCCTTACCCCTTTATTTTTTGTATCCAGCTAAAATTGAGGTACTATTAAGCAGGGAAATGGCCAATAAATGGGGAGTGGGATAAACAGAAGCTATCGCAGTAACAGTCTGTGTTTGTCTCAACCTCTGGATCATCACTGAATATGCACTCTATGCACTAATGTAAGAAAAATACTTGGCCACATTAATTGTATGCTGGAATGACACAGCACAATTCTACATTGACTTCCAAATTCTTACTTATAATACCACTCAACACAACAAAATAAAAATATATGATTTAATAAATACTGTATGAATACACTGTTTTTATAATAAATCAGCTAGGTATTTCTTTGAAAGAAAAAAAAGAAAAGAAAAGTAAGTGGAAAAACTGTTTTGGCAGCTAGGCTCCTGGATTCAAAATGAACTGAGGAACAGGAAGAGAGGAAGGTTCTCATGGTTAGATCATACTTGGTAGTGGCTGAAGTAAAGAAGTCTGTGGCTAGGGCATATAAAAGAAGATGTAAGGCACAAAATAGAGTATTGCTGTTTTTATGTGTTATTGTTGAAATCTTGGAGAAGTCTTGCATTATTTTTATTTTATTTGAAACAGTTACATTGTTCCTACTCCATATCAGACATTATTCTAAGTGTTTTATAAATATTAATTCATTCAACCTTGGACATCAAGGATAAGTGCAAGGCTTGGGGGCCCCTGTTAAAGAGTATGGCATCAAATTTTTTCTGGCCAGATGGTGTCTGGTGGGTATTTGCACAAAGGAGTTGAAGTTCCTACCTTAATCTTACTGTCTTCTCCCTAAAAGAAGGCACTGTCTGCTTTCACTCCACGGCCATGTCCAGTGACCTGCAGAAGCCTGGGGCCCCTTAAATGGCACCCGATGCACAGAGGTGGCCACATTCCATGCTCCTGGGCCAGCAGATAGTGTTCTCTCAAGTCAAAGAAATGCAAGATGGCGCTAACTCCCCCTGCCCGCTTCCTTCCTCATTTTGACTCCTGCTGATCACCCGCAGCTCCACCTCATGTCAGGAGCCACTGAGAAGTGCAGACTGGAGTTGAAGTGGGTTCAGGAAAGGAAACTAACACTACCCCCTCCCCACCAAGCAATTTGCTGTGAGAGATATGTAAGTAAGCATTTATGTGACTTGATTAATCCTCACAACGAAAGTTTCTTATCCCCACTTGACAGGTGAGGCAGTAGACATGAGCCTCTCCCCATCTCCTAGACCTCCATATCTTCTGCTCAATTACTCTCTTAAACAACTGAAATGCCTCTTGCCTATAAGAAAAATGCTCTCTTCCAGAACTCCTCCTCTTAAAACCTTATAGGATGAGGGCATATTTATAGATCAGGATTTTGCTTAGTGTCTGGAATACATTTGTTGAATCTTGAACAGGTTTTTGCTAGAAATGTGTTTGCTCCTGTGATAAACAGACTTGTTGATAAAATGCTACTACTGTAATTTCAATTTGTTTCAAAATAACATATTTTGGGGGCCAACTGGGATGAATTTCTTGGCCTCCTATTGTATTTCCAATCTTGAGAAATGTTTCTCAGAAACAAATGTTACTGAACCATTACCTTTTCCTGAACAGAAGTATCAGTGAAAAAGAAAACAGCAATAAACGTAAAAAGGCCGCATGTCACTGCATGCCCAGTGCCCATGATCTTTCTCCTGCAGTTAAAATATCTGAAAATGTGTATAACTATGAAAACAAAACTGGCAGGGGGGATTAACCTACTTTAATTTGGGGGTTGTTAGAGCTAAATTCACATATTCCTGGAAGCAATCCTAGGAGACCCATATTAAAATAAGTCTGCTCAAGGGGTGCCTGGCAGGCTCAGTCAGTGGAGCATGCAACTCTTGATCTTGCGGTTGTGAGTTCAAGCTCCACATTGGGTGTACAGATTACTTAAAATCTTTTAAAAGAAAGTAAAGAAGTTCACTCAAAACTGCAGTGATTTTTATACCCCACCCCAAAAAGAAAAGGAGGTAAAGTGGAAATTCAGCATTATCTACCTAAAAAGCCTCCAACGTGCACAGAAATAGATTATCAGAATTATTGAATCCAACTCTTAACCCTGCTCTCTCCACCATTTCTGCCCCTTTCTAGGATGCTGTGACTTAATAGGTCATCATATAAAGAATCACAGGGCTACCTCACTTATTCAGGAAATCCTCAGTTCACACAAGGTAATAGTCCATAAAAATAAAAACTTAACAAGAAGCTTTACAAACTTAAAAATGATAGAGACCTGAAATGTATTTGGCATCACTCTGTCTTCTTTAAAGACAATTCATTGCATATAATTTTAGGCCTTCCATCGCCTTCCCCACCTTACCTCTTTTGAGTTTACATGTGAACCACCCACCTTACTGTTTGTTCCAAAACATTCCCTCTTGGCCTTTCCATCAGCCTTTCTTTGTCCCTCTGTCTCACATCCAGATCTTCAGGCCTTGTCGCCTCTTCAGTGAACCCAATTCATCCCACGCCACATTTCTGGTTTTAATTTAGACGTTACTTCCTATAGGAAGTCTTCCCTGAACCTCCAATCTGGACGACATGCTCTTCCTGAGTTCTCATAACGCCACAGACCTGCCATGACATAAGTGGTCACATAATATTCCTAACTGCCTGTTTACTTGTCTGTACCCTTCCCTGAACACCAAGCAGATGAGGAAAGGATTCACTTCCCACTCATTTTTTAAGCTCTAGAGTTAGTATAGTGCCTAGGACACAGCAGAGGTAAATGTCTGTTGAAAGAATGGCTGCATTAGTGAACATAAAGACCTCACTGTGCACTAATAATGGGTCCTGTCAAGGTTCATGAACTGCCCGCCACTACAATGAGTTGGTTATTTTCAGGGTTGTCTCTGGATTCAGAGTTGGGAGTGTTTAGAACAATATTAATTCTGTGAGTACAAAACAGGGTAGAAGATAAACCTGCATTTTGTTGTTGTTGCTGTGAAATGGTAGTAAGAGGAGTCAGACTTGAATCCTGATGCTGCCATGTACAAATTGGGTAACTTTGGGAAAATTAGTTTCTCTAACCTCAACTTCCTTCTCTGTTAAATGAGAATACTAGTAATATTGAATCTACAGGCTGTTGTTGAGGAAAAAATGAGACAGGGTATGCAAAACTTTCTCATTTAACAACCTATAGAGAACTACTTATGTAGTGTTTGTAATTACTAAGTTGAATAGAACCATTTTTGCCAACACTACCCAGCTGCCTTTTTATTTTTATTTTCAATTTTTATTCTGTTTAAAATACCTTGACTTTTCCCATTAGAGTAACTGACAGAATTACAGATCTTTCAGAACTGATTACCAGTATGATAATTAATTATTGGCATGTTTTAAAGTCACATGTTCCAGATAGGAACCGAACCGGTTTTTTACACCGAACATCTCCATTCTTGAATCTGCATCTTGAATTTCACACTTTCTTTCAAAATTCGGCTTATAGTTGCATGATATTCCTGGATATCTCAAATAAAGAGCCCTATCACTACCTCAAAAGCTCAAATCTGAAATTGCCTGGCCTGTCCCAACTCCCGAGACATGCTCCTCTATCCATTTTTCATATCTCCCTTAACGGCTTCACCATCCCTTCACTTAACCTGGTTCAAAACTTCAGAACCTCCAGTCCTCCCTGCCTTTATCCCTGCCACCTACCTCCTCTTGCACACAGATTAGGTTGTGGGCATTTTCAGTTTTGCTTCTGCAAAGATTCACATCAGTCTTCTCCATTACAATCTCACTACTCACTTGCCTGGGGAGTTGCTAAATTTTCTTAACAGGTTTACCTGAGCTGGGTTCTTTGCTATTCCAATTCCTCCCACAAAGTACCCATGGAGCAATATTCCCTGCCTAAGTACAACTCGCCTCAGAGTGATCCTCTGCTTATACATAGAAGCAAGCAATAAACACAGCCATTAAGGGCTTCCCACTGCCTTTGAGGGACACACTCCTTTATCAAGAACTCAAAATCCCATACAGTCTGATCTACTGTGCCTGGGAAATAACCTCTTCTCCTTCAAGTTCTACTTTTTTTTTTTTCAGTGCTACAATCTCTCCGTCCCCTTGCCAATCAGATGTCAAGGTGATCAGAGAACTCCATCCTTACCCATCCTATCTGGCCTAGTACACCCAGGACATGCCATTCTCAATCTCTTTATGCTGCTATGTTCTTCTACATGGCACTTGAAACTGCGTGATGTTGTTAACTTGCTTACTTGTTAATTGTCTGTCTTTCCTTGTTAGAATATAAACTCACTGAGCACAGGGATTTTGTTTCATTTACTGTTGTATTCTCAGAACCTAAACTCAGATTAAGGACCAAAATAATATTTATTGGAGAAATGGATGAATAGGACTGTTATCATATTAGCCTTTAAAATACAATCAGATACACACATTTAAATCTCTTCAATTAGATTGTAATCTATATACGAGCACAGTCACGTGTCTTTTTTATATCCCCTTTAGGACCCAGCATGGTCTCTGACACATTAGAGATGTTCAGAAAATGGTGAATCGAATCAAATTATGCTCATATATTGGGTATTTGATTTTTACTACTGCTCACTTTTCAGTTCCTTAAGAAAAAAAAAAAAAAAAAACAAACCTTTCTGTGCTCAATTACTTTGTTTTTGAAGTCACCAAAATCTGACACATGAAAACTGAAACATTTCCATAATGAAAGTAAAAGTTTATATAACAAAACTGTAAATGGAATATTAAGATCATTCACTATGATCCACTAATGGCTGCACTCTTCACTTGATCAATATAAAAGAACTTACTTAGTGTTGGTGGACGAAGAGAAAGAAATTGCATCTACTGACCACCCATGCTAGGCTAGTCACGCTGCATATAACCCCTCTCTAAATTTATATGAATGCTAATAGGGAGCTCAGAAGGAGTAACTAACTTTTTAATGCATAATAAGGAACTCTTGCACAAATATTTGCTGAAGGAATGAATTCCCCAATGTCACAAAGCAATGACTCTAGGATATAAAGCCAGGTGTGTCTGACTGCAGGAAGGACTCAGCTCTCCCCATGAAGCCACTACCCTATGCCCATTCTCAGGGATCACAACATATGGGTTCCAGCACTAGCCCTCCCTCTAACCTCAACTTCTTGGAACTTCAGTTTACTCTTAGTTATAATTCATGGGTTGGAAACATTTGATAAATACTCTTCTAATTATAATAAAATGAGATCTAAAGAATACCGCTATGTTATATTCTTAAAACTGAGAACAAACCTTTATGCGTTCTTTTAGAAACACAACGAAGATACTCCTACATGACAGGAAGAACAGAAGTCCTCCTTGCATCTAACCACCAGCCCAGTTTAGTAACAAGTTCCCACATGGAGAGAAAATTATTTCATCTAGATTGCTCGTGGGTATGATGTTAGCAGTTATGGATCAAGTAAAAAAATATATAAAAGTCTACCAACTGTTCTATCAAAAAGTTTTAGTTCCTTTTGGTTATTTTTAATTTTTTTTTGGGGGGGTGTCACACAATACATTGCAGATGCTAATAAGAACCAAAAAGGCAACAGATAACACATAACGTGATGAGAAAAGGGTCTACATATTCTCGACTTTATAACTCAAGACAGAGATGTTCATTACCAAAATTACGACATCAGTGATTTTGGCAAACATTTGTCAGACAGTGTTGTTGTTCCCTTAATGTACTCCTTCCAGAGTGCTTGTTTTACTGGCCAAATAATCAATAAGAGCTCTGGGATAAAAATGAGCATGGAGTCTCAGTATCCAATTACTGAGGTTTGTGCATAAAACAGCAGAAAACAAAATATGCAGATTTCTTTTTCTCATTCTATTAGGATAATAAAGACAGTGATTGTCAGTTGAAAACGAACAACAGCCAGAGTAATTCAAAATACAGAAAGCATAAAGATATGCCATGCCATGTTTTTAATGATTCAGCCTCAGTTAATTGCAATAGGAAATCATTAAAAATTTAGGGCATTCTCTCAATGGTGAATTCTCAGTTTCCTCTATCTTGAGTAAGAGGAGAAAAAGTCTAGAAATAAGTTCTTACATGATTGTTAGCTATGCTTCTCTTAATTTTTTTTAATAAATACAATTTCAAATTTTTTATCAGAGCTCCATTTCCTAAATACAGCAAAAGAAATTTAAAGAAACTTAATTCTGAATATTTAATATTCTCAAAAACAATAATGCTATAATTATATTAGATCAAAATTCTTATCAATATAATAGAAATGATTTATGAACTTTTTTTCTAGAGTTCTTAATATAGGCTGAAATATCTTCTGTAAGTTTATTTATGCAGCATATTAATTTACTTTATTTACATACAAATTAGAATGGGGACAAAAAACTGGCATGTGTGTTTTATATATTCATTTTTATAATTAGATGAAGCTTTTTTTTTTTAAGATTTTATCTGCTTGAGAGAGAGAGCAGACTCCCTGCTCAGCGCAGAGCCCAACCAGCTTGATCCCAGGACCCCGAGATCATGATCTAAGCAGAAGTCAGACATTTAACCGAATGAGCCACCCAGGTGCCCCTAGATGAAGCTTTTTAAGTGTTGGCAATGAATACACATTTTTCTTCCTTACCTTCTTTAACCTAAAGGATATTTACATAAAGTAACTAAAAAATAATTTGAAATATTCTAGAATAAATTCAGCTATTATCTTTAGAAAAATAATTTAGTGTGAGATAGAAATCCGAAAATATACAAGCACAATATTTTAAAACCTATTCTTTTTTTTTTAAATATGTCAGTATTTTTAATGTTACTTACTTTGCTCAAAATACATGTGCACTTTCTTCTTCTTCTTTTTTTTTAACCTATTCTCTTATTCAATGTTATATGCTTCATGATGGAACTGCTGTATTTACTAATATTTTCCAATTTTATTTTTTTCTTTATTGTTAATAACTAGAATACGGGTGCCTGGGTGGCTCAGTCTGTTAAGCGTCTGCCTTCAGCTCAGGTCATGATCCCAGGGTGCTGGGATTGAGCCCTAAATCGGGCTCCCTGCTCAGCAGGGAGTTTGCTTCTCTCTCTCTCCCCCGCCCCTCCCCCTGCTCATGCTCTCTCTCTCTCTCTCAAATAAATAAAATCTTTTTTAAAAAAATAACTAGAATATATTGACATATAAAATATAATAGCCATTTATTTTTATTATAAATGTTAACAGTACAAATACTTAAGTTTAAGATTTTTAATTAAAACTTAAAACCCACTTGTTTTTCAGCAAAAAGTTATATTACACTATTATTTAAAAGGAAGCAATTATGTACAACTTTGCTCCTGAAATCTCTTAAATGGCAACTTCTGATTTAACTGCAACTAAGTCGGTATTGTAATGTTATTTATTCTAATTCATAAAATGTGAAAAATGGGCCAACATACTCTGATTATTTCTACGTCAGTGATGTGAATATAGTAAAACAAACAACTGATGTCTCTAGAAACATACAATTAAGAAGCTAAAAGTAATGAGCCTTTAAAAAAGTTTCTATTTTAAAGAAAGTCTAGAGTTATGGAGAAAATAGATAATATAGAAAGACTTTACTTCACCTGGCATTAGGACATATAACTATGTGAGTCAGAATGTATACGAGAACCTAAAGAAGAGTGTGCTGATACAATTTATCTTGGGAACAATGTGTTATAAACCAGTGCATTACAAATGGGTTATTGTCCCTTAATCAGATGTCATTGAGTTGATTTCTATATCAGTAGTTGATTTGTTAATTTATCATTAACAGATAGGATTTATTTGCATCGCGAATAAGCTATAACATTTTTTTTCTATAAAGATACACCTATGGATGTATCTCTTTTGAAGATTGTTCAAGTGAGACTAGTGACTATGAAGGACCAAAGAGGAATGGGGCAAGAAATTTAAAAAGATGTAGTAACTTCTGATTGGGATCATTTAATGTACTTGTTAACAATAGTCTGTAAGAGGAACAGTTTATTAAAACAATCAAGAAAACATTAACCAAGTAAATATAAAATTATGTTCAAAATAGCCTTACCCAGAAAACTTGGTAATCACATTAAAGTAATAATAACATATTATTTTTATTCATTAAACTGCAAATTGCTTCTAAGATCTGTAATTCCAGATCTAGAAATGATATAGTACCAAAAACCATGTGCTTTCATACATGGAGCTGATGTATGTATAAATTGGCATAGTCTCTATAAAATAATGGTCAACATGTGTATGGTCCTAATTTAAAAAGCTCATACTATGTAGGAAGCAGCTAGTACAGTACCTCTGAAAAATATTTAGCCAAAAAATAATTTAACAGAAAACATGAAAAATTGAAAATAAATAATCTGAGCAAAAGGAAAAACATAATAAACACAAGAAATGTAGGGGAAAGAAATAATTAAGAGAAAAAAGTAAATAAATGAAATAGAAACTAACAACAAAAAATACAATTGATATGGTCAATAAAAATAATTTCTTGTTTTTTTCTGAAAAAGAACCCCCAAAATATCTGGCAAGACTGAACAAACATAAAATAAAAAGTCACATGATACAAAAGAATATAAATGGATATAACCACATATAAATTTGTGATTCTAAAATTTGGAAGTTTTGATTAAAATATGTCACTAGATTTGAAAACCTAAAAGAAACAATACTTTTCAAGAAATTTGTAAGCATATAAGAAATACACAGATCATCAGAAATTGACCAAAGAATTAAAACAGGTGCCTAGTCCAGAAGGCTTAGCAGAGATTTTTTTCCGTAATTTCAACAAATAGATAATCCTTATATACATCGTATAGAAAAAAATCCAAAAGTATCCAATTTTATGAAACTAGTATAACCTTGATCCTAGGACTACAAGGCATCACATGTAAATGAAATTATAAGCTTGTCAAACTTATAAATAAAGATGAATTAAACAAGACAAGAACCTTGCAGGGATCAATAATGATAACACACTGTGAACTATGGAGCATAATTAACCAACCTTCTGCTCCAGTTGTATATTTAAAATATTTATATATCACAGACAAGAAGGGTTTTCTCAATGACAGTCCACATTTAGAAAATCTACCAATTTAATTTCATCACATAAAGGACAGAAAATACGATCAATGTTAATAGATGCAAAAAACATATTTGATAAACTTCGATGCCTATTCATGACTAAAAAGCATTATATAAAACCAGAATAGAAAGTAACTTCTTTAATCTATTAAAAATAGTTTTCCCTCTTCCCAAAACAGACAAATCTAAAATAAATATGACCTTTTAATGGTATAACTTTACAAGCATTCCGTAAGAATCAATGCATTAATACCAGCTATTACTTCTGCTAGGGCAAAAAAAGTTTTTAAAGTAAAGAAGGGGCATAAGAATCATAAAGCAGAGTCAAAATTAACATATTTTGCAGAAAACAGACATTTATGATCATGATGCGAACCGAGAAAATCTATAGAGACACTATTAGAATAATGAGAGTTCAAAAAGTTGCTGGATAAAAGGACAGCATGTTAAATAAAACAACATTCTATTAAACCAGCAGTAACTGAATATAAATTTTAGTAGAGAAAAGTTGAGGAATAAAATTTTATAAAATACACTGGAATAAAGCTTACCAAAATGTGAAACATTTTGCAAATGAAATTATACATTTTTATCGAAAGACATAAAAAAGACATGAATAAATGAGGTAATGTAACATGTTGAAATATTTAAAGATGTTAATTGACCTAAATTAATCAATGAATTCAATTCTAATCAAAATCTCATCCGGAATGATCAGAACATTTTTGTGATATAAGGATAATGTTATTAAAGCAAAGAATGGAACATAATTTTAAAGGACAGATTTTTAAAAAATTTGTATTACTGAAGTATAGTTGACATGGAATGTCATATTGGTTTCAGGTGTACAGCATGGTGATTAGACAATTCTATACATGGCACATGCTCACCATGTGAAGTGTAGTTACCATCTGTCACCATGCAACATGTACTTTTCATTCTATGACTTATTTTATAATCAGAAATCTGTACCTCTTAATCCCCTTTACTATTTCATCTATCCCCATCCCCCCACACCGAGCCCCCTCCATCCCCCACAACCACCAGTTTGTTCCCTGTCTTATGAGTCTGTTTTGTTTGTTCATTTGTTTTGTTCTTTAGATTGCACATATAAATGAAATTTGTCTTTCTCTGCCTGATTTCACTTAGCATTTGTACCCTCTGGGTCCACCCCTATGGTCACAAATGGCGAAATTCATTCTTTTTTTTATGGCTGAGAATTATTCCATTGTAAAAATATACTACATCTTTATCTATTCATCTATCAATGGACACTTGGGTTGCTTCTATAGCTTGCTATAGCAAATAATGTTGAGATAAACATAGGGGTGTATATATCTTTTTGAATTAGTGTTTTGTTTTCTTTGGGTAAATACTCAGTAGTAGAATTACTAGGTCAAATGGTATTTCTATTTTTAATTTTTTGAGAAACCCTTATTCTGTTTTCCATAATGGTTGCCCTAATTTACATTCCCACCAACAATGCGTGAGTGTTCCCTTTCCTACACATCCTCACCACCACTTGTTATTTCTTTTTGATACTAGCCATTCTGACTGGTGTGAAGTGATACCTCATTGTGGTGTTGATTTGCATTTCCCTGATGATTAGTGATATTGAGCATTTTTTCATGTGTTGGCCAACTGTGTGTTTTCTTTGGGAAAAAAATCTCTATGCAAGTCTTCTGCCCATTTTTTTGAGTTAAATTATTTGTCTTTTTGGTGTTGAGCTGTGTAAGTTCTTTATATATTTTGGGTATTAAACCCTTATCAGATATGTCATTTACAAATATACCCATTCAGTAGATTACCTTTTCATTTTGTTGATGGTTTCCTTCAATGTGCAAAAGGTTTTTATTTTGGTGTAGTTCCAGTAATTTATATCCTATTTTGTTTACCTTGCCTGAGGAGACACAATTATTTTAAGGAGTTTATGGTTTCAGGTCTCACATTTAGGTTTTTAATCCATTTTAATTTTATTTTTGTGTATGGTATAAGAAAGTGGTCCAGTTTCATTCTTTTTTTTAAAGATTTATTTATTTATTTATTTATTTATTTATTGAGAGAGAGCAAGAGAGAGAGCACAAGCGGCTGGTGGAGGAGGGAAGGTAGGGGCAGAGGGAGAGGGAGGAGCAGGTTCCCTGCTTAGGGGAGGGCTCGATCCCAGGGAGATGTAGGGCTCAATCCCTGGACCCTAAGATCATCACCTAAGCTGAAGGCAGATGCTTAACCAACTGAACCACCCAGACACCCCCAGTTTCATTCTTTTACATGTAGCTGTCCAATATTCCCAGCACCATTTATTGAAGAGACTGTATTTTCACTATTGTAGATTATTGCTCTCCTTTCATAGATTAATTGACCATATAAATGTGGGTTTATTTCTGGACTGTCCTGTTCCATTGATCTATGTGTCTCTCTTGTGCCAGAACCATACTGATTACTATAGCTTTGTAGTATATCTGGAATTGTGATACCCCCACCAGCTTTGTTCTTCTTTCTCAAGATTACTTTGGCTATTTGGGGTCTTTGTGGTTCCATATAAACTTTAGGATTATTTAGTTCTAGTTCTGTGAAAAATACTATTGGTATTTTTACCTATAAAACTTTGTTGAATTTTTGAATCTGTAGATTTCTTTGGGTAGAATGGATATTTTAACAATATTAATTCTCATCAATACCATGAGCATGATATATCTTTCCATTTGTTTGTGTCATCTTCTATTTTTTTTTTATCAGTGTCTTATAGTTTTAGAGTACAGGTCTGTTAATTCCTTGGTTAAATTATTCCTACACCTTTTATTCTTTATGCTGCAATCGTAAATGGGGTTGTTTTCTTAATTTCTTTTACTGCCTCATTATTAGTGTATAGATGCAACAGATTTCTGCATATTAGAGGACATTTTTAAAAGGACTTCATCTCCATCATCCTGGCTCTTATATCTTCATTGAAAACGTGTGCCAAATTCATTTATTTTTTCTAGTGCTGCTGTTTTGGCTCTTCTTGGTGACCTCATCTTCATTTGATTCTGGTCCTGGAATTTCATAATCACTTTCAGAATCAGCCACAGCAATCTGATATCCTGTCGACCCTAGCTGAATTTATCATTCTTCTTTGTCTTCTGTTAATCTTTTGCTTGGTGGATTTTGATCCTCAAGTTGCTTTTATACCCCTGATAGGAGTTATATATACTTCTTTATTCTTTTCACCCTCATTTTGAATAATAGTCATAATATATTTGGCATCCTGAGATGTTACAGCTCAGTTACCATATTCTTCATTTCTTTTTCTAACTAAATCTTGATTTACTCCAAAATTCTGACATGTTCTATCTTTTACTTGCTCCAGAATTTGATTCAACAGAACTAGAAGATCTTTGGTCAAAAAGGTTTTGTATTAGCATTAAACACTGATTGCAAGAATCATATGAGAGAACAATTGGGAGTAAAATTTTATAAAGCCAATGCCTGTTTGTGTCTAAAAATATTAGCTTTTTAAAAAGATTTATTTATTTATTTGAGAGAGAGAGAGTGGGGGGAGGGGCACAGGGAGAGAGAGAATCTCAAGCAGACTCCGTGTTGAGCCTTAGAACCTGACACAAGGCTCTATCTCACAACCCTGAGATCACAACCTGAGCCAAAACCAAGAGTTGGAGGCTTAACCGCTTGGGCCACACAGGTGCCCCTAAAAATACTAGTTTTGTTAAAAAAGAATAGAAACAACTTCCTCAACTAAACAAATAAATAACTCCTCCTCCAAAACGAACAAATCTAAAGTGAGATTAATGGTCAATGTTCAGATGCATTCCCACTAAATTCAAAAACAATATATGAGTTCAAAAAATATATGAGTACCTGACATCATTTCTGATAACATATAGCTAATATTTAAAATGTACATTCCATTTCATCCAGTAATTTTAGAGAAAGAAATCCTTCAATATGTTTCAAAAGAGAGGTATAAAAAATTATCATGCTAATTTATTTGTAGAGGGAAAAATCAACAAGCAATATAAATGTCTACCATTATGACATTAAATGAATAAAATGAGAGTAGTTTATTCTTTTGAATGGTTAAAACACAACAGTTAAAATGATATTTCTCTCTTAAATAAGCACGTGTGTGTGTGTGTGTATCATGAAGTTCATCTCAGTGGCATAAGAGCACTAAAATGAAACCAACCTAAGTGACTACATACTAAGCATTTTCAACAAATGTAAGGAGTCAGGCTAAGGTTTAAATTATGACTGAGAGTTTACTGAGGTATTTGAAATCTAAGCCCAATGCCCTTCTCCTGAAGATTATAAAGATTATAATGTATGATTCATAGAGGATTAAATGTGAAATTATAAGTAAACCACTTATCAGAGTTCTTGACAGAATGTAAGGTTTCAGCAAATGATTGGTACTATTTATATATTTTTATTACTATATTATTATAATAGTGTATAATATTAATCTATATTATATTAGTACTATATTATTATTACTATTACTATAATTCTCATTTTATTATTTATAATTCTTTGAAAATTTTATTTGGGTTCCAATTATCAGTTACCATATGATAATATTATTTAACTTTAAATATATTCTATAGCACTTAAAATTTATGCAAATATGTTTATGATTTATTTCATTGCTTTCTGTTTAGGTGAATGATGAGAAAGCAATCTTTCCCTTGTTACTTTTTTTTTTTTTTACTTTTCAAATAATTAATTTGCCAGTCCTACTTATTGAATAATTCTTTGATTTATCAATTTCTTTGGTCACATTTATCACTCTATAGTTTTATTCATACTTGGGCTTAACAGGGAGTGATTAATTTTCCTTTATCTTGATGCTTTAACTGTACAATGCTAATTTTTGTAAGTTCACAGTAAGGTTTAGCACTTAGTAGATCAAGTTGCTCATTATTACTCACTTTTTAAAAAACAAAACATATGCTATTTCTCACCTGTTTGCCCTTCCATATAAACTCCTGTATTATTTTTCAAAGCTCTTAAAAAGTGGGTAGGGGGGCGCCCGGGTGGGTCAGTCAGTTAAGCATCTGCCTTCAGCTCAGGTCATGATCCCAGAGTTCCAGGATCAAGTTCCAGGATCAAGCCCTGTGTCGCGCTCCCTGCTCATTGGGGAGTTTGCTTCTCCCTCTGCCCGTCACCCCGCTCGTGCTCATTCTCTCTCAAATAAATAAGTAAAATCTTAAAAAAAAAAAAAAAAGTGGGTAGGAAAGGGAAGAGGAAAAGAAGAAGGAGGAAAAAAGAAGAGAAGGTCAAGGAGAAGAAAGAGAGAGAGAAGAGGAAAAGAGATTAAAGCAGACAGGAGGAGAAAGGGGATGAGGTCAACTTTAAAAAGACTGCATCCAACCTATAAAGTAGTTTGGAAAACAGTGACATTTGTACATTACTCAGTTTGACCATCCATGGACATGGCCAGTCTCTACAATATTTACATGTCTTTCTATATTTACTAGGTGGACATTTTACATTAAAGTAGACTTTCAGTGCAGTGTCATGGCTTAAGTCACTCTGAATAATAATGGGAATCTGTCATTCTTATATAAAAATATTATGCAATATAATGGTCATGTACACTATCTCCCAGATAAATGCAAACTTGACACAAGCACTATCTAATTGGCATCATAAGAACATTTTCCATTTTCAACTGTCATGTTGGAAGACAGGCAAGTATAATGATGAGGAGAAAATCTGGCAGTAAAATATATTAGCATTTTCATATTTTAAAAACTTAATCGAAGGGAAAACAAGATTGCACTTGCCTCAAAAATAACAGAACCTAAAGAAAAGGGCGATGAGAAAATAGGCCAATATAATACCAACTACAGTCTATATGAGAGCACAGAAAAAAAATGGCTCCTGCATAATGTGGACCACCGAAGAAACCAAGCAAAGACCACGCAGGTACTGAACCCAGCTGCCAAGGATGCCAAAGTGCAACCTCTGCATGTGTGAGAAATACCAGTGGATGGCCAAGTCTGATTCAGAGGCAGAGGAGCCAGCGCTGTGGGACTAACTGGGCATGCCAGAGACTGCCCACGAGAAGATACTACCCGAGAACCTGTGCAGAGTCGAAAGAGGGAAACAAACAAAAAGGTTTAGGGCATCTGTATAAATACATGAATAAAGCATCTTGTTTGAGAATATTTAGGGCACTGCCTGTCTCTTGTTTCTCCCCTTACATGGAGACTGGGAGATGCAGAATTCACTGCACCCCCAGGGCGCGCGAGCTGAACTGGGACTGCAGGAATTGCACGGCTCTTTGCTGCAGTGTGCAGCTGCTCTGTCCCTTAGGACCACCAAGAAGGAGGGAGAACCCCCGCTGTAGGAGGTAATAGGAAAGGGTGTCAGTGGAATCAACTTTATTTTTCCAGCATGGAAATAACCCAAGCTCTTTAGCTAGAAGGCAAGATTAAAAAGGATGCTAATATATTTTAGAAATTATAAGTTTGGCCAAAAGAAAAATTAGAGTTTTTGAATATTTCCTCTTGGTTGCCACTATATGCCATATAGCTAAATTGCACGTTGAAATGCAGCTGACAAATTTATGCAGAGAACTGGACATACTGCTATTAGTGTCCTGTGGTAGGCTCAGTAATTGGACATTGAATCTAGCTAGGATTCATACCCAGTTAAGTTTTGCTGAGGGAAAATTTATCCTGGCAAATGGCATGATTTTTTTCTAGCTGGAATTCTAAAAGGGATGCGGTCCACCTGCATGGACAGCTGCTACTTCACAGATTCTTGGCCAGCAGCCAGTATAATAGAGTTGTGTGGACATTGTGTTTGCGGCTTTCCTTCGGACAAAAAAGCAAGATGAGCTGGACATGAGTTTTTGCCTTCATTTGCTTTTTCTAGCTCCTCGTTTATTTTTAGGAAACAGTACGTGGTAGGGTCATTATATTTAGTTCTTTCCAAAAAATCTTTTGATACTTTATGAATTACTTATTTTAATAAGGCTTATTAACATGGAAAATTAACCTCCTATACATTCCTAATTAGCTTTTAATAGATTTTAGCTTCTCTGTTAGGAAAAGACCTATCCAACTAACTACTAGGAATTTAATTTGCATTACTGAAGGATATGATAACCACCCCTAGGGAAGAAATGTCCTTGAGATGTGTGTATGTGTGTGTGTGTGTGTGTGTGTGTGTGTGTGTGTAACTGCCATTCTCAGAAATAACTCGAATACCAATTTTTTTTTTTCCCTTCAACATTGACCACATAAGGAATTGGCATGATTTTCAACCAATCAATGACTTTTATTATGAAATGCTGTACAGGGACGCCCGGGTGGCTCAGTTGGTTAAGCGTCTGCCTTCTCCAGGTCATGATCCCAGGGTCCTAGGATCGAGCCCCGCATCAGGCTTCCTGCTAGGCAGGAAGCCTGCTTCTCCCTCTCCCACTCCCCCTGCTGTGTTCCTGCTCTCGCTCTGTCTCTCTCTGTCAAATAGATAAATGAAATGCTGTACATATACATTATATGGTGCTCAAAGGTACTGAATTGCTTGTTTCTGTTTATATCTTATGCTTTCCATCAAGTTTTAATAAAAAATAATGTCCTAATTTGCAAATTATGTCATTTAGCATAATTTTCCAAGGTAAAAACACTTTGACTAGAATGAAACCAAGGGTATAGCACCCAAACTGAAGTAAAAGAAATAATTTCAAACAATTAAGATATTCCTTTAGTTAATGAATAAAAATTTGTGAAATTTTCTTACGTTAAATTTTATAATACATGATAATGTAATGAAATAATTTATTCTATCAACATTCATCTTCTTCAACTATAGCCCTTATTTTTCATCTCTCAATTGACCTAGTTTCCTTGACTTTTCTGGAAAGAAAATTATTTTTTACATATTGAGAGGATTTTCATTAATAGAAGAAATATTCTATATTTAAATTGTGTTGTGTTTAAAGAATATACACGGTAAGGAAATACTTTTTTGGAAACATCTTGGAAACAAATGAATCAATTTGATATAAAGATTTCATGAGCACATTCGATATAAAATTAGGTCATGTAAGGTAAGGATAGGGATTATTCGGTAAGGATATGTGAATTATCTTTCAAGAACTGAATAAAATAACTAAAACAAAAAAATTCACAGTAGTATATAAATCCTTTTTTATTCATAAAGGAATAACAAATTAATTTAAACATTTTAGACTATATCAATTATATTTTCTTTTCATTTTGCCTCAAATAACATAGAAAAATAAAGGCTTTTTATTGTCTGTGAATAGCTATGTACTCTATATAACAATAAGCAGGCCACAAACTAATAAGTAACATAAATTGAAACTATCTAGATCTTCTATAATGCAGTATCTATTATTTTCTCAGCAAGTAAGGAAATTATCAAGGCAGGTTGCTTGTTTTATGATATTTTACCATGGGTGCCTCTTCCAATGGGATGATCTCTCAGGTTCTTCAAGCCCACAAGAGTTCATGACCCAGAATTTCATATTCTAGACACTTAATGATATTTAAATACACCTGAAATTGTGGTATATACTTAAATACTCCCGAAATTATGTGTATAAATTATATGCAGGCAGGTATATGTAAAACTGTCAGTCTCAGAAATCACCCATTTGAGGGGTAAGCTGGCTGTAATTCAAAAATGAATGAAACAGTGTAGTTATCCTAAGTAGCTTTCAGAACAGGGAGAAGGGTGGTCTAACAGACATATAAATAACTCATTATACTACAAAGCAGAATAACATATATGCCATAAAGCTGTAAAAAGTTCTCAATAAACATCACAGGAGGAATATTTAATCATTCATTCCCAAATGGGGGGGGCTGTAAAAATTGCTCTAAGAAGGAGATAATAATTCAGCTGGACCGCATGTGCAGGAAGCATAGGTAAGTAACATTTTGGACTGCTAGGACAATGAAAACTAAGGTGCAGAAAACTGAAAGTATGTGACGTCCTGTGGCTGAAACATGACATGTACAGAATAGTATTTTATAGATGACATAAATGACATATTACAAAGCAATGGGTTACAACCAGAAGTTTTTGTTTTTTGTTTTTTACAAAGAAAGTGACATACAATGAAGCTATTTTCAATACTGTTACAGTTGTTGTGCTACTGTTGATGGAAGCAGATGTGTCAAGAAAGGAATAATTGAGTGAAAACATGACTACAGAGGACCTTGCTGTGTGACAACTAAGGTGATGATAATGATTATATGGTCATGATGACAGTGACAGTGAGGGTGGAGTTAGTGACGTCAGGAACCAGTGCAGCACTGACTACTTACCGAGTTCTTCACATGGATCATGAACTTGCTAAAAGTCAATATCCATTATCACTAATCTTTTTTCCCCCTTTATGCCGAATGTTAATAGCAAACCTCTGGGGACAATTTATCTCCCGCAGATGAATAAAGGAGCCTTGGAAGAATTATATAGCTCTGTGAAGGTCACATAGTATCAGAGACCAGAATGGAAAGACAGGTCGGTAAGGCTCCACAGTCCATATATATTTTTTCCATGTTTCAAGGTTTTATTTAAATTCTAGTTAGTTAACATACTGTGTAATACTGGTTTTAGGAGTAGAATTTAGTGATTCATCACTTACATAAAACACCCAGTGCTCATCCCAACAAGTGCCCTCCATAATGCCAATCACCTATTTAGCCCATTCCCCCAGCCACCTCCTTCCATCAACCCTCAGTTTGTTCTCTATAGTTAAGAGTCTCTTATGGTTTGTTCCCCCCACCCTCTTTTTTTCCCCTTCCCCTATGTTCATCTGTTTTGTTTCTTAAATTCCACATATGAGTGAAATCATATGGTATTTGTTTTTCTCTGACTGACTTATTTTGCTTAGCATAATACCCTCTAGTTCCATCCATGTCATTGCAAAAGGTAAGATTTCATTCTTTTTGGTGGCTCAGTAATATTCCATTATATATATACACACATCAATATTCCATTACACACACACACACACACACAGACCACATCTTCTTTATCCATTCATCAGTTGATGGACATTTGAACTCTTTCCATAATTTGGCTATTGTTGTTAATGCTGCTATAAACATCATGGTGCATGTGCCCTTCAAATCAGCAGCCCATATATTTAGACTTTCACCATGGTGATTCCCATTTGTGATAGAAAAGGGGCACACATTCTAAAAACCAGAGGATGTAATGAGGAGGTTCTATCAAAGCTTCAAGTAGAATCAAGTAACAAGTGTATAAATATGATAAACAAATACTAAAATCAGTCATTTTAGAGGTCATTGGTGATGTCAGAGAAGAGTTTCCCTAAGTATAAGGGACAGAAATATTGGTGGTAAGCCTCCAGGAGTTTTTAGGGAGATAAGAAGAGACAGGATGTTATTTTGAAGGAGGAAAGCAAAATCAAAAGATTTTTTTTCCTCTTTTGCTTATTACAACAGGAAAGTCTCAAGCATCTTCAGGGCTTGCAGAAAAAACTGTAAGAAGTGAGAAGGAAATTTCTGGAGTATATAGGAAAATGAAGTGGCATAGCACTGGGGAAATGAAACTGTGTGTGATTAAAACACTGGTAATTAAGATGGCCAAAGCCACAGATTTAGAAACTAAAGCATTTTATTTTGAAGTAAATAGTCAGGTAGAGAATGAATTTTAGGCTAAGAATTAGTTACAGCAATGGGGTGGAGATAAGGGAACTGCCAAGATTCAGGCACTCAATTCAGAGGCTCTGCTTAGAAAAAGGTAGTGTCCAAGAATGAAATCATTTTTCAAAGTGCAGGCAGATGAAGAGTTCATATGAAGTTGAGAGAGGTAAACAAAACACAGCAATGGGGAAATCAGGAGAGATAATACTCACACATCCGGGCAGGAGGAGAAACAGAAATTATGCTCCAAAAGGGGTTGCATACCTCTTTGATAAAGAATAAAGAAGGGGAGGGATGACCAAACTGGAAAGAAGTTGAAGTAATCCTCAACAAATGGTTTCTAACTTCCCAGACAGTAGGACTCTGGCAGAGTGGAGAAGAGAGTGTAAAGGTGTAAGAAGAACCAGAAGATATGTAACAGCCATTTCGGGGCTATTAAGGCATGCTACAGATGTGAGGTATGGAGCTGGTAACAACCCCATGAACTTGGCTGAATGCTACATGATATTTCACAAATGGAAGGCACATGTTATGTGATTAAATGTCCATTATCACACTGTGAGGAAAACTATACCCAAACAGTTGCAATCACTCCATAAATGTAAAAATGTGTTCTGTGCAGAAGCAGTGTATCTGCAACTATTAAAATACCAAGGGTTTTGGAATTAAACGGTCTCTGTTCCTTGAGGCAACTCCTCCAACATTGGAGGCCATATGATAAACGAAACAACCCCCAAGCTCCCATCTGGTCTCTGCGTAGCATGGACAGCCTGTGTAAACCCTCAGTGATTTTTTTTTTTTGGGGGGGGGGTATTGAATATGGCCTGCAGTAAAGTGAGCACCTGCACTACAGGAAAATAAGGCATGGCCATCCTATCAAACTGATTTCGAAAACAAGGAGACTGTGCTTTTATTTGCTACTTTGCGTATTTATTTAGGCGAAGGCTTTCTTCCACAAGCATAGCTTTCTATATTGCTCTGCACACACCATTCCCCTTGGATTTAAAGTGCTCTGCACATGGAAAGGGAAGTACTGTATGCACTTGAAATATTATCTTATTAAATTGTTTTAGTTCTTAACTCTCATACCCATGGGGTAGATAGGAAGGAAGCAGTGTTATTTAATTATAAAGTAACTCTCTCCTTAACCAAATGTTTTAAATTATACCAAAACAATTTTTTCATTGGTGGCATTTAAATGGAAGTTATGTACAGCCATCTCCTGGGGCATTAGTACTCTGTCCTCTACCCTTAATTTGACCCGAAGAGATTTCCCAGAGCTGAGTTAGCCAGCAGGTGAAGGAAGCGGAAACATGCCAACATGCCCATTAATCGGAACTCTAGACTTAGAGAATTCATATATTAATGTTTTCTAAAAGCTCTTTCTAAAAGGGCCTGGAAAAAGGCAGAAGGGTTTTTCCTTTACCTGAGAATTATCTTCCTTTAAAGTACTTATTTTTAAAAAGAATTTTATTTTAGCAGGAAGCTAAATAAATGGACCATGTCTACATCAGACAGTTGACACAAAACAACAAAACACTGCTTATCAGAAAATGGAAAGTCTTAGGTGCAACATTACAAAGCAAATGCCCTGAGCAAATTCTTCAGAAAAATATTTCCCCTGCCTGCAACCTTTCCACTGCCTGACAAACAAAGCATTTAGTTCCTGCTCTTCTCTCCTCTATCATAAATATTTTTGAATCTCTCTCTCCCTCATTCCTTCAAATACTGAATGTTCAATTTTCCCTGGGCTGATCTGTGCTCCCTTCAAACTCCCATTATCTTTGTTCATCTTTCATTGATCATCTCCCACAGCGTGGCTGTTCTCAACTGGCCTTCATTTCTTTTAGGTCTACATCAACCTCATCCTAGGCAGATGGCCTCACCATCTAATTCTCCAAGAAAAATACAGATAGACCATCAAATATATCATGAGCTCATTCCTAGAGCTGCCCTCTACTTTGACCCATACTTTCTTTATCCTGCTTGGTCAGGCCAAAACTTCCCAGACACCTGACCAACATCTCCTCCTCCTGAGGTGGCCTCTCACCTATCCTCATCAATGGCAGCATATATTTTGTCTCACTTGTCTGTCTCCTTCTTTTATGTCTTTAAACATAGTCATATCTACAGATGAGGAAGGAGCATCCTCTACCATCAAAATGTACTTGACCTTACCGCTCATTCCCGTAGCCATTCTGAGATGCTGTTCTTCTCTCCTTAGTGCCTTCAAACTGGCTTCTGCTCCCACTCATTTGTGTCAAATGCAAACATGTTTATAGATCCATTCAACCACAAACACATGTAGTCACACTCACACACAAAACCTCATATGGGCAGACATGCACACATCTCACCCTCTCAGGATTCTCTTTCTGCTTGACACCATTATATTCAACTTGTCTAGTTTTTCTCCAATACCTTCAATACCTTGTCTGTTTGGCTGGCTGTTCTTGCTCATGATGTCACCCTATGTCTCCTTCCCCAACCCCAAGACCCTTCCAGTCAAGAATACTGCTCAGGACTCAGTCCTCAATTTTCTGCTCTGCATCTCAGTGAGAGCATCCATGTTCGTATCTACAACTCAAATGGTGGTTTTTCAAATTTCCCTCTGCTTCCTTATTCTCCACTCACAAGTGACATCTCACAGGTAAGCATTCTAATATCAAATAAATAGAGTCTCATCTAGATTTAGGTTCTGAGGTACCTGAGTTTAGGAACCATATCTTCTATTTTATACACTTCTTACCTCTCAATTCCCCTGGAACAATACTTTGCAGATAGTGAGCTTACAGTGAAAATTTACTGATCTCCCATTAGTGCTATGTTAAATGCTGAGAAGTAAAGAATACAGATAAAACACAGTGCTTAGTTTTCGGAGTCCAGCAGCATAGGCACAAAGCTGTGAATGGTATAGTAGCATGAGCGCAGCATGCGATAGGAGTGAACGGGAGAGAGGAAGGCCTCGCTTCATTACACTAATGATCCCTTTTTCCAAATTCCCTGCCTTTCTCACTTCCTGGTCTTCAAGATCCTCCTCCTCTAACCAGAGGGTTGGCAGAGAAAGAAAGTGTTCACAGACCAACGAAAGTCTAATTTTCCTAATCCAACATGGGGATAACATTGTCTATCCTGCATACCTCATGATTAACATGAGGATCAAATACACATCGCACCTGAAAGCAGTTTACATATTTTTCAACCTTAGTTTTAATCTTTGACTTCTAGAGAAAAGTTAAACTTGCTTCCTAACTGAAGGAGTGACCCAAACCACAATGTGACACTAAGATTCCCCCCCAGGGACCTGTTCTTTTATAGAACTCACATTTCCTCTGGATTTATATTCACTTCATATTTTTAGCTGTTACCTCAGACGAATAATATAGCCTCTCTGATTCCCAAAGTCCTTCTATTTAAGGTGATTTAATTTCTAAATCCCACTTTAAAATGACCTTGTGCTTTTTAAAAATTGCATCTCTAACAGTCTAGCAAAAATTTCCAAGTTGGTACCCTTCCAAGACCTCAAACCAAATTTGTCATGTTGTCTTAGGGATTCACCAGCCCCTCCAATCAGCACCAGGCTACTTTATTTTTGTCAATGATGTATCATTTTAGAAATGTACCGGGTTAGGAAAATGATTTTTCTTTACTTTCACTATCCTACCCTCACATTGTCACTGATATTTTTGTGTACAAATTCTGTCCTCCCCATAAATCATGTATAGTGTATTATACCACAATTTATCCTATCATCTAGGGTGATGCCTTTTCCATAGCAACTCTTCCTGGTTTTGATGAAAATGTTGATGATGTGTTGTCATTTATTCAGGCTCACCCTGTTAACATCTTCCACGTGTACCTCTGTTTCTTGTGTCCTACTTCAAACGCTATCTCTGTTAAAAGTAAATACAACTCTGCAAAACAAACTGAGGGTTTTAGAGGGGAGGAGAGTGGGGGAATGGGTTAGCCTGGTGATGGGTATGAAGGAGAGCACGTATAATCAAACAACGAATCATGGAACACTACATCAAAAACTAATGATGTAATGTATGGTGACTAACATAATAAAATTAAATTAAAAAAAAGAAAAGGCATAGCAAAATATTAAAAAGAAAAAAGTAAATACAACTCCTTCGCTTTCCATCAGCATCTACTTAAGGATTTCCAGAGCCAACTCCATTCTTTTATGGCCCAAGGCCTACCTGAATCTTCGAGGTTAATTTGCTTCCAGTTTCTCCCACCACTAAAATATTTCACAGGTCTATACCAGATGTACACACTAAAATATGCTTTTATCAACCAAAAACAATTACTCAAGCATGGAATGTATGTGCCTGTACCCTCTGAAGAACTTATATGTTGCCTCTTAAACTCAACCCCAAAGGCTCAGTCTGACACTTAAAAAGTGTCTATCAACTGGATCCATCTTCTCATTTCACATGTTTCCCTTATTTAGTCTTTATAGCTCTGAAACTTGCTAACTCATGCTTTTATATTTTAGGAATATTCTACCATAACTGAAAAGCCATTACTTTTTTGGGGGCTAAGCCAATTCCTATAATCTCTTAATAAGCTGATTCCATATCCCAATTTTAATTTCTTATAATACTCATAATGCATTCCCTTATAATTTATTTATATATACTTACTTTATCACTTCAAATTTTCATACACAAATTTTTACCCAATTAGATCATATATTCCTGAAAATCTAAAACCTCTGTTATAAATGTCTGTATTTTTGACAGTATCTGGCATGGGCTGATGCGGGATAGTTCACTAATGATAATTGAATTGAATTAACACAGAACTACAGGAAATATGTAATTAGTTCCCAGTCATTCATATTACTACATTACATCCTCAGGGCACTTTATGTTATTGTGGACAGAGGATTTACAGGGGTGTCACACACAAAGTTTGTGCTCTATAAATAATCATATATACTTAATACTTGAAGTAATTGAGATATGTCTTCTTCCACTTATATTCTCTCTACATATGAAACAAGATTTTCTAGCAGTGAATGGACCCCGATTTTGACAATGGCTACAAACAGATGGGGGAGGGAGGATACGGTATATTTGTGTTTTCTTTTGAAACGATCAGTTTTTCTTATTTCTCTAACAGGTTGCATTTTGAATTATTTGCATGCAAAATGCTTCCTTGATATGGGAGAAAATTTAATAAGCTTTTGGTTATGTAAATGTGTTAAAATACCTAGGAGACAACCATTTTGCATAATGATATATTTTTAAATAGGTTTCTTCCTGTCTCCATGAACTTATAATTCTGCCGCTTTGTTTTATTTTATTTTATTTGAATATGAAGGCGGGTCTGTGACTGGGCAAAAGGGAGATGCGGTGGAAGTGTGCTTTCCTCTGCTAAACTTTGGCATATTAAGGGCAGTGGGATGGGGTGGAAGTCAAGTGGTCATAAATTGTTTGGGAGATCTAGTTAAGGATAGCCTTATTGAGGTGAGGAAAACTGGCCTATGAAACATGGTTGAAGGCAAAGCAAGGGACCCTTGCTCAACAGAGGACAATGTCTTATCTTATGGAGCCTGAGAGCAGTCATATCTAGAACTGAGTTGTGGTCATTCTTGCCTGTGGCTGGCATTTTCAGTAAGTACTGTGAGATAGTCGAGCTTGGATTTAGCTGTGCTCTGAGGGACAGGTTAGAGGTGCAGCTTGTCCAGGTGGAGGAGAAGCCATCCTACAAGAGGGAAGCTGCACTTGAGGGGCAAGAAGCAACCCCAGAAAAGTGGGACAACAGTCTGAGCAACCCAGGGCAGATGGGTGGGAGAAGTACGAGTTCCTTGGGACTCCCAAAAATACATGGAAAAAGGAGCCTGGGAAAGGACGCACTTCTTGCAGTTCGGCATGCTGCAATCTAGGCAAATGGCTCTTTGGGCATTAAAGGTTGATGTCTGATGTCTGCAACATTTCAGTGAAATGCTTTAAAAATATGCTGTTTTTCTGACCTCTATTATACACATCTTCCATCAACTCATACCACCCCCACCTCTACCCCACACCTCTACCCCCACTCCATCTGCTGGTCACTGGTAGGTTTTAAAACACACAGCAAAAGAGGTTGTTAAAAATAAGGCAGAGATGAATGGAAGTCTTGCAGAATAAAGAAATTGTTGTTAAATGCCAGAAAGAAAAAAAATGTGATAAACAAAGTTGTAAGCAAGATAAAATTAAAAATTAATTGACCAGTTTCTTGTTATTATTTTGCTTCAGTGCAACTACATAGAAGAACTACATTTGATCATATGGAAGAATAAGGGCTAATGTATTTTAATTTATGGATTCATTTATTCACAGGCTCTAAAGAATAGGAATACAAGAACACTGTTCTTGTGCAGTCAATAATGCATATGCCCTATTTTGACTTATCCTCTCCCACAAATCCATCCTACCCCCAAGTCACATAGATTGAAACCGTGTACTCAATACTGTGTCATTCAGAAACATACAAAAGCTTTTATAACAGCTCAGCAATTACAAGAAATCCCAGTGTTTAATAAAAGGCCCTTGCTTTAATACTAACTTAAATATAAAAATATTCTACAAATTGCTACTTCATTCTAGGGCAGTACTTTTTATTCTTACCACAGAATATGTGGATACTGATGTTTATGGCAGCAATGTTAATTGTTGACTTTTAATAAACCCAGTTTTATAATATAGCTGCTGAAACTTTGATGTAATTTGTTTTCACTTATCCAGTATGATCACAAGGTAGATGCTCATTAATCAAATATCCTGGTTTGCAGAGAGATGTTGTATATGGGTCACCAGTCATCCAAGAATTTGAGTACACTAAAATAGTTAATTCCTCATTTGTTATAAACATTCTAAGTTTTTATTGATTCAGATTGTGTTTCAGGAGCTCATGTTATTATAGGGTCATGTATATCCTTACAGCTGTGTAGAAATGCTGCCTATTACACCAGGTACAGAAGGCTTTACTCTATGTTTGACTATTCTGACTTATTCATCAGTGGTCATAAGCCCTGACTCTGAATATCAGAGCCCTTTTTTTGTGTATCTTGCAACTATTCCACAGTTGCTGCTGCAGAAATGTTAGAATAGGTAACCACAGTGATTAAATCATGGTGATTTATGAAATGTAACAACACTCTATTCCTGACAACCAGTGTCATTGGACAGATTCATGCTGACATAAAACTTAATCGTGATGTAGTTATTTGAAACCACTTCTATTCCACATTACAATATGGGACTAATTTACATGCAGTATTGCCCATGAAATAGTAATACTGCTAATGACAATTTTTTGCCAAATGGTAATATGAAGGCTGCGGGCATTTTGTTGCCAAGAAAACTCTCAACTAGATAATTCTATTTCTAGGTTTCATAATCTCCCATAAACTATTCAGACGAGATCGGGCACGTTCAGGGTGGTATGGCCATAGACGTCCCATAAACTATTCAAAGGTTCTTCCATTTCACACTTTCATATCAACCTTCTTCCCTACTCCATGATTAACACCAAATTTACAAATGCAATTTGTTGAAATAATTTTATGTACAGTTCTGAGATATGCTGAAGTGTATGGAAATGGTATATTCACATTCTGAGTCAATTCTAGAAGATTCCTTCTGTTGCCTGAGAAAGGATTCTATAGGTTCAAATGGATAAAAAGAATAATTGATCAAAAAGCATGCCATTTGACTGCAGAGCACAAGGAGTTCTTTTTTTTTCTTTTTTTTTCTTTTTCTCGGATAAGTAACTTCCTCCTTTATTTAAAATAAAGTTACTTCTCACTGGATTGGAAAGCCAAATAAGGTCAAAAAATTGAGTTCACTAGAGGCTGTATGTAAAGAAAGGTATGTGGCACCAGCTTCTATTTTCTAAAGACTTAGATTTAATCCAATGATAGACAGTCACTTAAAAAAAAAGTAAAATGAGTATTTGGAAGAGAAATAAAGGGCAGGAATGAATTCTCAAGCATGGAGAATAAATAATGATGATTCTATGACAGACATTTATTTTATTTAATATTCACATTTCACTCGTGATTATATTTACATGTTCTGTTTTAAATTTTTTTTTTTAATTTTGATGTAGTGATCCACGATCCATTGTTTTCGTACAATGATGTATTGTATGGTGACTAACATAATAAAATTAAAAAAATATATATTTTTTTATCCAGCACATACTCAGTGCTGAGGGAAAGAAGGTGTTTTCTAGCAACTACTCTGTTCATTATCAACCAGTTTGAAGCTTTTTCTTATGCTCTGTGCCTCTTGAAAATGATTTCTCTCAAGAAAGCCTGGTTCTGTAGACACGGTTCAGGAAAGTGAGGTCTTTGAGGTTCCTGTGCCAGGTCCCGTAGTTATGTTTTTAGACCCTAAGACCAAAATCTCTGAGACCTGAGCCTTGCTATTCCAGTGTTACTTCAACAGCCCATCAGGGTAGAGATTCAGAACGTGATACCAACAAAGGGCCTAGGGATAAAGTGCTCTGTTTCAGCTTCCGTGGGTCTGTTGACAATAATCTTGTTTATTTTGCACTAGAATCTGGCAGTTTTAATAACCCTTCTTTTTAAAAATTTTATCTCCCGTAACAAGGAGTTCTTAATCAATTGGTCCATTACCACAAACTCTGTCATGAATATGAACGTTATATAAATGTTTGCCTCTGAGTGATTTCACTATTTTTGCTGTGCACCATGCATGTACAGAGGATTCATTGCTCTCTGAGAAGCGGTGCAGAACATCACATCTACATGAGCCTATTTTTCTGTTCACACAAGGGTCTTCATTCAGATATATATATATATATATATATATATATACACACACACTCAAACATATACTTATATATAAACAAATTTACATATTACATGTGGTTATATAATTTAATTCACAGAAGGCAATTTAGTTTCTGATTTCCTGAGGGGCTCACTGCCTCTTGTCATGCCTACCCGAGCCTTGTGTGAACCATCACTAGTACGTGCAGCCTTAACAAGGTAGTGACTCAAGGAAGCTATAAGATGACTCTGAGCCTGCTGCTTTTTTGACAGATATATTCTGTCCAAAAGACACAACAACCCAATAACGCCAAATCCAACAATCCACTAGGGAAAACAAGTGGACTCTGGGACTAAGAACATAGAGTGGAACATTAGCATATATGAAAATCAAATTATCTTCAAAGAGTATTAAATAAAATTTAAATGTTAGTTTTAAAAGGATTAGAGAGTCAAAAAATTACAAAAGAAATCAAATGAATGCTTTTGGAGAGTCTGGAAAACCTACAGAAGAAAAAATAAGTAAATAAAAGACAGAAAGCCGAAGGATAAATAATAAAATGCTCTATGAGAAAGGAAGAGTGAAAAAGGAGAACAGTTTTACAACCAAAGAAAGGAATGCTCGAGGGCCACTGAGACAACATTCATGTCACAAGACACTATGGCCTGAGCTCTATTAACTTATCTGATTATATAAAAATTATAACAATTTCTACAGTGAGATTCTTCCTTAACAAATCACAGAAAGGTTCTTGTAAATCAATAAGAAAACATAAATAATCATAGTAAAGAAGGAGAAGTTGTCTAGAGATATGAACAAGAGGTATCCAGGAAAAATACAAATCACTAATAAACATAGGAAAAAGTTCTCATCTCACTAGTAATCAAAGAAAGGTAAATTAAAACAATAATATGATCATTAAAATTACATTAGCAAATATTGTTCATTTTTAGATAAATTATTTAAATTGATAATACCCTGTGTTGGCAAGGCAATACCAGAAAGGATATTCTCAAGTTTTATGAAGGTTGATTTGCAGGACTAATTAAAAAAAAAACAAACAGAAAAACAAAAATATACATATCTGTGATTGAGAATTCCAAATACAGGAATGCATCTGTAAGAAAATTTGTACAGAGTCATTGACTGCAGCACTTTTTACCATAAAAATGGCCATCAACAGAAGAATGGTAAACAGTGACTGACAAATACTGTGCTGTCAATAACTGTAACATTATCATCAACATCACTTTTATTACAAACTATAAAAAAAAGCCACAGAAGGAAAGCTGTGTTATACTGTGAAGTGCAAAAGGCCAGCTGCAGCACAAAATAAATAATAAGACCTCACTGGGGAAAAAACAGGAACTAGATATGTTTATATTATATTATATTATATTATATTATATTATATTATATTATTATATTAATAGGTATGTTCCAAATTCATTTCTAAATACATATAGACAGATATATGGACACAGATACATGATGTAAGATAAATATATGTGACATATATGGATGTGATGCACAAAAATCCTGTGGAAGGATGGAAGGCTACACATGGATTTTTTTAAATACTTTTTTATTGTAGTGAAGACACACATAACATTTACCCTCTTAACTGTTTTCAAGTGTACAGTTGAGTAGTATTGAATATATTCACACTGTTGTGAAACAACTCTGGAACATTTCATCTCTGAATCCTGAAAAATCTATACCCATTAAACCATAACTACCCTTTTTCTCTGTTCTCTTTCAAATGTACCAACTCATTTTTCAAAGAAAACCTTATTTGTGAGAATGAAGGGCATAGATACTGTTTTTCTTTTTCTTTCTCCTCTGTCAGAGAGAAATCCCAGAGAAAGTAGGAAAACTGTCAGATTTATTTTTAAATGTGTATCACCTGTTATTGGAAAGGCTCGACTCTTCAGACATTTAAGTTGTGATATACTATATAAACAGTACGTTTAATTAGGAGTTGGAAAATCTACAATGTATGCTGAATTTATTTATTTTTATTTTTTAAAGATTTTATTTCTTTATTTGACAGAGAGAGAGACACAGCGAGAGAGGGAACACAAGCAGTGGGAGTGGGAGAAGGAGAAGCAGGCTTCCTGCCAAGCAGGGAGCCCGATGTGGGACTCGATCCCAGGACCCTGGGATCATGACCTGAGCTGAAGGCAGACGCTTAACGACTGAGCCACCCAGGCGCCCTGTATGCTGAATTTCAACTATCTTACATCATGAAGAAGCTTCTCATTAGCAATGATTTATGATAAGACTGAAAAAATAACACACAAGCAATTCATTTTCCAGGATTTCTCCAAAGGTCAGTTGCAAGGCAATAGTACTCTGTGAAAGACATCATTGACTCTTACAACTCTTATTTCAGAGAAAGTGTTGTTGTATAACTTTCTTCACTTCTAGGCTAAATTCTTCATATAAGATACATGTGTGTTCAGTTTTTTAATTGAACTTTTAACAAAGGAATTTGGGTTCGAAATTTTTATGAAATTTCTCATGTTCCCCTTCTTACTAATGGAACATAATCACTTCTGAATGATGATGAGATAACTTTCACACTTAGCTAAAAGATTATAAGGAAAAGAATGTAAAATAGGAAGATGGAAAAGAATATGTAAAAGAACATTTCATCAGAAGCAAACATTTTTAGGCTCTAAGGAGTTAACAACATGAATTCAACATGCTCCCTCAATAAGCCAGTTTGATATTAGATTACCTGTCCACATATCTGGATGGAAGAGCCACTATGACCCTAGTGGTAAAGAAAACCAGACTGCTTGTGTTCAAATATCAGCACCACCACCTGCTAGCTGTGTAACCTTAGGGAGGTCACTTGGTCTCTTCTGCCTCAGTTTCATAATCTGTATGGTATGGATAAAAACAGTATTTCCTAGAAAACCAAAATATTTCTTTTTTTTTGCAGGGGGTGGGGGTAATAATCCAGATCAACTTCCTAATTCCCTCAGCTAAAATGAAGATAGATCATCATTTGCACAACAAGTAGGAGCAAAGGTGGGGTCATGGGAAGGATTTACTTGACCTCCAATTTCCCCTCTAACTATGTTTCAGTTCCCACAAACTCAATATTTTTATGAGAATAGAAATGAAAGAAAAGGTTGTGTCCCAATCTAAATTCTATAAAAAAATTACTGATATCCTTCTGAAAGACTGAAGCTAGTTTTTCAAAACATATTGATACGAGTAAATATTATGTCTTACTAACAATATAATATGTGAAAAAAATAACTGCAACTATTGGACACATATTTTTTAAATGAAAGTACATTTAAAATTAACACTGACATTGTGGCCCATATCATGCCATGGTTCCCATGAAATTTATGATTCACTCTCACTAGCCAACTTGGGATGTTTTTAAAACACTGTATCACATTCTAAACCCACCCTTCTGCTGTCCCCACCTGAAGTTAATGATACAAGTTAAGCTTTTCTAAAAGGTGTTTTACTTATCTATTTTGTTTGTTGTTATTTGATTTCTATTTATCACTTTATTTTTTTAAGATTTTATTTATTTATTTGTCAGAGAAATAGAGAGAGTGCGCGCATGAGCGAGCTCACAGCAGGGGGAGCGGCAGGCAGAGGGAGAAGCAGGCTCCCTGCTTAGCAGGGAGCCCCATGTGGGACTTGATCCCAGGACCCTGGGATCATGACCTGAGCCAAAGGTAGACGCCTAACCGACTGAGCCACCCAGGTGTCCCTGTTTTCTATTTATCACTTTAAGGATTAGTATAACCAGAGCCCTTTGAAAAGCTTGCCCAAACACATAACACCATGTCTGATTATAAACAGCACAGACCTTCACTCACTTAAACATACCGAGATTTGTTTTGAAAGGAATTCTTTATTGATTAACAGAAAACAATTCATGCAGAAAACATGATATTGGCCTAATCGGGTGCACAGTAACTGGCAGAAGACAGGAGCCAGAACGCTTTGTGTCGATCTACTACATTTGAATGCAGGCACACCTCACAGATATTGTGGGGTAGGTTCCTGACCACTGCAATGAAGCAAATACTGCAATAAAGCAAGTCAAATGAAAAGCTAGGTTTATACTACACTGTAGTCTATTAAGGATGCAATAGCATTGAAAAAAGAATGTTCTTAACTTAAAAAGTCTTTATTGCTAAAAAATGCTAACCATCAATATGAGTTTCAGTAAGTCATAATCTTTTTGCTGGTGGAGGGTCTTGCCTCAATGTTGATGGCTGCTGACTGATCAGTGTGGTGGTTGCTGAAGGTTGAGGTGGCTGTGGCAGCTTCTTAAAATAAGAAAACACTGAAGTTAGCCACATCAATTAACTCTTACTTTCACAGATACTTCTCTGAAGCATGCAATGCTATTTGATAGCATTTTACCCACAAAACTTCTTTCAAATTGGAGTCATCATCTAAATCTGCCACTGCTTTATCAGCTGAGTTTATGCAATATTCTAAATCCTTCATTGTCACCTCAGCAATCTTCACGCATCTTTACCCAGGAGTAGATTCCATCTCAAGAAACTACTTTCTTTGCTCATCCATAAGAAGCAACTCCTCATCTGTTCAAGTTCGATCAAGAGATTGCAGCAATTCAGTCCCATCTTCAGGCTCCACTTCTAATTCTAGTTCTCTTGCTGTTTCCACCACATCTGTAGTTATTTCCTCCACGGAAGTCTTGAACTCCTCAACATCATCCATAAGGGTTGAAATCAACTTCTTCCAAACTCCTGTTCACGTTGATATCTGAAACTTTTCTCATGAATCACACATGTTCTTAATGGCATCTAGAACGGTAAATCCTTCCCAAAAGATTTTCAAGTCATTTTGCCCAGATCCATCAGAGGAATCACTATCGGTGGCAGATGTAGCCTTACAAAACATATACCTTAAAAAATAAGACTTGGAAGAAAATCACTCCTTGATCCATGGGCTGTAGAATGGATATTGTGTAAACAGGCATGACATTAATTTCATTGAACATCTCCATCAGAGCTCTTGGGGGACCAGGTGCATTGTCAATGTGCATATTTTGAAAGGAAGCTTTTTTTTTCCTGAGCAGTTCTCAACAGTGGGCTTAAAATATTCAGTAAACCACGTTATGAACAGGTGTGCTGTCATTCAGGTGCTGTTATTTCATTTATAGAGCAGAGGCAGAGTAGATTTAGCATAACTCATAAGGGCCCTACAATTTTCAGAATGGCAAAAGAACACAGGCTTTTACTTAAAGTCTCCAGCTACATTAGCCCCTAACAAGAGAGTCAGCTTGTCCTTTGAAGCTTTGAAGTCAAACATTAACTTCTCTTCCCTAGCTATGGAAGTCCTAGATGGCATCTTCTTTCAATAGAAGGCTGTTTTGTCTACACTGAAAATATGTTGTTTAGAGTAGCCACCTGTTTATTATCTCAGCTAGATCTGGGTAACTTGCTGCAGCTTCTACATCAGCACCTGCTACTTGACCTTGCACTCTGATGTTACGGAGACAACTTCTTTCCTTAAACCTCATGAACCAACCTCTGCTTTCTTCAAATTTTTCTTCTGACTCTTCCTCACCTCTCTCAGACTTCATAGAATTGAAGAGAGTTAGGGACTTGGTCTGGATTAGGCTTTGCCTTAAGGGAATGTTGTGGCTGCTTTGATCTTCTGTCCAGACCACTCAAACTTTCTCCATATCAGCAACAAGACAATTTCACTTTCTTATTATTCTTGTGTTTACGGAAGTAACATTTTTTGTCCCCTTCGAGAATTTTTCCTTTGCTTTCACAACTTGGCTAGTGTTTGGTGCAAGAGGCTTAGCTTTCAGCCTATCTCAGCCTTTGATATACCTTCCTCACTAAGCTTAGTCATTTCCAGCTTTTGATTTAAAGTGAGAGACCTGTACTCTTCCTTTAACTGGAACACTTAGAGGCCTCTGTAGGTTATTGGCCTAATTGCAATATTGGTTTGTGTCAGGAAATAGGGAGGCCGGAAGAGAGGGAGAGAGACAAGGAACTGCAAGACAGTGGAGCAGTCTGAACACACAGGATGCTTATTAAGTTCGCCGTCTCATATGGAGGCAGTTCATGATGCCCCAAAACATTACAATGGTAACATCAAAGATCACTAATCACAGGTCACCACAACAAATATCATACTAATGAAAACTTTTGAAATATTGAATTACCAAAATGTGACACAGACACACAAAGTGAGTAAATCTTGTTAGAAAAATGACACTGATAGATTTGCTCAATGCAGAGTTGCTACAAAACTTCAATTTGTAAAACACACAATATTTGCAAAGCACAATAAAGTGAAGGACAATAATAAAACGCATGCCTGTAATTGGCATTAATCTCCTATGGTTTCACCTGTGTTGATGAATATTGTTGTTCACTTGAAAGTGCTAACTGAACATCTTCCTTTACAAGCTACAATCTTTTACAAGCAGTAATACAGAAAGTTGAACAAAAGCAAAGAGAGTTAGTTATAACCAAGTAGGTGAGATAATGAAACTGAACGACTACTGATAGCTTAAAGTACAGTGAACTACAAGGGATGGCTTAATGTCTGTTATTCATTAACCTACAATTTGATATGTAAATATTATGTAAATTGTATTTAGTACTATGGATTTTTTTTTAATGTTTTATTTATTTGACAGAGAGAGAGGGAGAGCACAAGTAGGCAGAGAGGCAGGCAGAGCGTGAAGGAGAAGCAGACTCCCCGCTGAGCAGGGAACCCGATGCGGGGCTCGATCCCAGGACCCTGGGATCATGACCTGAGCCGAAGGCAGACGCTCAACGACTAAGCCACCCAGGTGCCCCAGTACTATGGATTTTTTTAAAACTCAGAGCTAAGGAAAGAAAATTCACTTTCCCGGTCAACTAAACCATAGCTCCTTTCTTTCTTGACCTTCAACACCACCCATCCCCACTCACACCTGAGTTTATGGTTACAAAATAAAACAAGCAGAAACGAGTCTCCAAGGGTTCTCACCTGCATATATACTATCCACCTGCGTCTGTCCCGTAGACTCTGGTTTCCTTCCTCTCCTCCATGCTCCTATCTGAAGACAGGTTCTCCAACTGTGCACCACAAACAATCCCTCTCTCACCTACTTAAGGGCAAGCTTTTATCCTCTTGGCTCCTTATGTCATCAAATTTCTCCTCTCTTCAGTATAATTATCACCAGCATAATAAAGCATGTTAAACTTTCTCCCACCTTAAAAACAAATCAAAACAAAGCTCCTACCTGATCACACATACCTTGCCAATATCCAATTCATTTGTCTACTCCACTTTCCAACAAAGTTCCTAGGAAGAGGTATCTTTACTGATTGCTTCCAATCACTCCCTTCCCATTCACCCTTGGTTACTCATGATGCCCCAAAACATTACAATGGTATGATTTCTTCCCTTTAAAACGGCACAGAAGTGAAGAACTCTCAGGAAGGTCATCAATGACCACCATGTTGCTAAGTCATCAGTCAGTGATCTGTCCTCATTTATTTGCCTGATAGCATTATTTGAAACATTTGCTCATGCCATTCCCCTTTCTTGACCTGGAGTACAGGACACCATACTCTTTAGTTTTCTGTCTTACTGATCAGTCCATCTCAGTCTCTGCTGTGTCCTTTTCATGTGTCCAAAGGTTAATGTTGGAGTAACCAGACCTCTTCAGGTCATAGTCCTCAGATCTCTTCTCTATTTACAACCACTTTCTTGCTAAGATAATACAATTTTATTAATTTTAAATATCCATGGACAACCTCCATATTTTTATCACAACTTAGACCTCTTTTGAACTCCAGAGTTGCATATATGATGCCTTTATTTGAATGTGAACTACATATCTCAGGTTTATTAGGAACCAAACCAAACTAGTGCTCTCCTTGCAAAACCTGCTTCTCCCAGGGGCACCTGGGTGGCTCAGTCGTTAAGCGTCTGCCTTCGGCTCAGGTCATGATCTCAGGGTCCTGGGATCAAGCCCCGCGTCGGGCTCCCTGCTCAGCGGGGAGCCTGCTTCTCCCTCTCCCACTCCCCCTGCTTGTGTTCCGTCTCTCTCTGTCAAATAAATAAAATCTTTAAAACAAACAAACAAAAAAACCTGCTTCTCCCATGGTCTTCCTTGTCTCTGAGCAACTCTTAGTTGTGCAGGCCGAAAACCTCAAGATCAGCCCTGCTGATTACCTTCTTACCTTCAATTCCATGCCTAACCATTCATGATATCCTGTTGGTTCTTGCCTGAAAACATAGCCAGACTCTAATAATCTGTCACCATCTCCACCACCTTCTCCCTACCACCATAATTACCGCCCTCATTTGGCACAGGCAAGGTCATTTTCTCTCCTGGGTTACAGGGATACCCTCCTAACTAAGTGGTCTCCCAGCTCAATGTTGTCCTCCCAACTGTTTCTCAGCCTAGGGGCCAAGGTAATCCATTTAAAATATCTGCCAGAAAAATGTCACCCCTCTACACAAAATCCTCTGATGGTTCCTCATCTCACTCAGAGAAACAACCAGAGTTCTTACAATGGTCTGTGTGATGATACGAGCTCTGGATCTCTCCTTACAACTCAGACTTCGTCTGTACTACTCCCTCCCTTACTCAGTTTGTACAAGCCAAAGTGGCCTGCCAAGCTTCCTCCAGCTTGCCAGCAATGCTCTGGTTTTCTATCTTTCCATTTACTATTTCTTCTGGTGGGAACTGTTTACCCCAAAATGGCAGCATGGCCCACTCCTTTTTCCCTTCTGATCCTTGCTCACATTTCACTTTCTTACTGAGGCCCTACTGAACACCCTATTAGAACCTTATTCCATTCTTCCCAGCAACACTGTTCCTTTTTTATTTTTCTCCATCCACCAGGCAGATTACATAAGTAATTGATGAATGTGTTTATTGTAGACTCTCACCCACTAAAATATGGACTCCCATTATCTCTTCTGTACCTTGTGAACCATTGTACCATTAACCCCTAAAGCAGTGCTTGGCCCATAGGAAGCGTTCAATAAATATTAACTGTTGGAGACTTCCAGTTTGACATTTCTTAGCATTAGCTTGAAAGAGTCTTTTATGGGAAGCCGAGCTGATTTCTGACCACTGAGATTACTATTAGATCATCAAGGGAGAAGAGACAATCTCTGTTTGAATCCTCCTATTTCAGAGCCCTCAGCTTCCCTGGCCTCAGTTTCCCAGCATGGATCTCCACTGTCCTCCCCACTCCTGCCTTCCATCTAGTGCCTGACAGTAACATCCATATTGCATATGGGGAAAGTGGCAAGAACTTGTATTTTACGAGCCTCAATATCTGAATTCAAAACCTGATGCCAGCCTTAAGGAGCTAAAGACTTATTATTAAGTAACAGTCCACTTACATTTCAAATGGAGATTTATAAACAAATAACAACAAAAAGCTCATTGAGAAATAAAGAAATGACTTTTAAACATGTGAAAAATGTGTTACGTCACTTAATGAAATAAATGCAAAACAATATTGATATAATTTTTTCACTACTAAATAACATATTAGAAAATACTCCATGCTTTGAAGGTTGTGGGGAATTGGCTCCTCCTGAAGAGAAAATTATTTGATATAACTCCTATAAGAGTATTAATCACTCTTTATACAGTAATTCCAACTATGAGAAATAATAATCTGAGATGCACATAAAGATTTAAGCACGAAGATACTCATTGTCACCTGTTATACTGAAATGTTAAAAAATGACCAACATCTTTTAAAATACTAAGAAAATCATGGTTTGTTCATAGACTAGAGTGTATCATAATCATGTGTAATATTTCCTATTATATAGGAAAGTGCTTAGTATATTGTATTAAGGAAAAATATTCGTTTTTTTTTAAAGAGTATTTATTTGAGAGAGAGAGAGCACATATGAGTGGGAGCAGTGACAGAGGGAGAGGAGAGACAGAATCTCAAGCAGACTCTGTGCTGAGCATGGAAGCTGACATGGCACTTAATCTCATGACCCTGAGATCATGACCTGAGCCAAAATCAAATGTCAGATGCTTAACCAACTGTGCTACCCAGGAACCCCTAAGGAAAAATATTCTTATTGAAAGGTATGGGGTGTTTTAAATTGCTAACATGAATAACTCAAGAATGTTTTAAAATGAAGGAGATAGACTGACAGAAAATGTAACGACTATTAGTAATGAGTGCCTCTAGATGTTGGGACTACTTTAATAGTAATACTATAAAAATTACATTTACTATTAAAAATACTAAGAAAAATTACATTAATAGTAATTTTTAAAAATGTGCCTACTCCCCTAAGGAATGTAGATAAAGTCAAAGGTTCTAATATTAATTAAGCAACTAAAATTATTTATTTGATTTCCAGTCTTTTATTTTCACATAATTCAATCTTTATTCTCCCCAGTCATATAAATGCCCTCTACAAAACATCCTAGTTTTGTTTTGGGGACTTCTCAAGTGTCCCTGTTCCAACTCCCCCCTGCCAACCCCCACTGTTACTTATCCATCCAGAGGTCTTTACCTTAGGGTTAGTATTAAATTTATCTTACCAGTATTTACACAGAACAGTAATATATCTGCAATTAATAAGGCTTCTTAATGTTCACTATAAAATATTGATAAGCTATTTAAAGTCACATCATTCTCTACCCAAAATGCAAAATTCAGAGAAAACAACTGTAATAAAATACTTTTTAGGGGGAGAGGAGTGGTTGCTGTCTTATGCAGATTACAAATCTTTCACTCAAAACCTTTCACCAAAACTGAAGCATTCATCTGTTTGAAGACAGAAATTTGAAAAAAAAAAAAAAAGTAGGTTTTAAGAATTTGCCCCTAATATGGGCTTATGCAATCTCTAGTTCTTTTTCTCTATAAATTAGATCAGTCTAATGTCTTAAGCCTCCACTGAATAACAGTTTCATGAAAGGCATGGTGACAGGGTAACCTCTAGTATCCAGGTTAGAAAACGGGGTAAACCTATTTTTCATGTGAGACGTGTCTGATTCAACTATCTACATTCTACATTTTATTTAATAACGTTAATTCTAGAATTTGATTCTAGAACTTGATCATTCATTCAACTAACATTTTTTATCACATGAAATGTATATACTACATGCCATAAGAGCAGTAAGACAGACTCAACTGCTGAGCAAATAATCTCAGGTATGATAAGTGTATAAAGGAGATGGTCATGGAGCTCATAACCAGTGACCCTAGCTAAAGAGAAGCCCAGAGAGAGGTGAAGTGGATAGTATTAAAGGCAGAGAGAACAAAGACCATTAGGCAGGAGAAGTCAAGGTGAATTTTTAGTAATTAAAATGAATCCCAGATAGCTTGATACAGAATGGTGAATAAGGGAGGAGATGAATAAGATGAGAGTGGAGATAGGAAGATTTACTTCTTTAATCTTTATTTTTTTACTTGAAATGAGAAACTAAAGATACTAAATTAGGAGTGACATGGTCAGTGATATAATCTATCACAATTTTTTGAAATTTCTCTTGAGTATCTGTATCAGTATTGGTCATTTTCATAAGTAGTATTGACCTTGTGTGATCTCTACATTTTTATCACTTTGTTCTCCTCATTCAAGTACTGAACTTCCTAGCAGAAGTCCAAGTTAGACTCTATCAATATGATAGAAATAGGAGACCTTGCAGGTGGCCTGATACACTGATCTCCGAATTTTCCATAAACAGACCTACTCTGAACCCAAACCTGGATTTTCCCATACCACATTCCTATAAACCCATTCAAAGCTTCATGACCTCAAATTCAATATTTTCTTTTATTTTCTCGTTCTACACATGCCCAAGACTTAACTCACATTATTATGGTAAGAGGAATAATTTCCTTTCACTCACCACAGTGTTTTGATCCTTTGTCCCTGGGTTTTCAAAAACCACAGAACTCCACATCCTTGACTTCCTTGGTCTTCTTGGTAAGTTAAAATACCATCAAGTATTACCTTTGCCAAAGGATATCCCCAGAATAGATAAAGTCCAGTCAAGATAAAAGGGAAAATGTAATTTTTGAGTGTGAATGCCTAGCTATGAATAGGGAGTAAGAACCTGACAGAAGATAATTTGTAGGCTTGCAGTGCTCAAAAAGGGAAAATAGAAAAGGAATGTTCAAAAATGAACTGATCAAAACCACTCTGTCTGGGGGAAACTGGGGGGATATCTTTGCTCCTTTCCACCTGTGATTTATATCCCTCTGATACACAGCATCATTAATAGTTCCTTCTCAAGTCCCATGAGACACTTTTGCATATCCTACTCTTTCTTAACTATTTTCTAACACAAAAATATTTCTTTTTTTTTTTTTTTTAAGATTTTATTTATTTATTTGACAGAGAGAGAGCGAGAGCAGGAACACAAGCAGGGGGAGTGGGAGAGGGAGAAGCAGGCTTCCCGCCGAGCAGGGAGCCCGATGTGGGACTCGATCCCAGGACTCTGGGATCATGACCTGAGCCGAAGGCAGACGCTTAACGACTGAGCCACCCAGGCGCCCCACAAAAATATTTCTATAAACTTTGTTTTATTTTCAAGTGTGTATGTTTATCTATCTATTTATGATACCAACTTCTTTCATGGGGGATTTGAGAAAGTACATTTTCTAATTACTAAACAGCAGTCTCTTATATCTTAAAACCAAATTTCTCACGGGATAGTGAGTAGTGGTTCTCAGAGTGGGGTCCCCAGATCAATGGCATCATCATAACCTGAGATAATATCAGAAAGGCAAAATCTTGGTCCAGCCCCAGCCTGACTGAATCAGAAACTCTGGGTGGGGTCCAGTAATCTGTTTTTGGCTTTAGCTGGTTTTAACCAGCTTGATACTCTCCAAAGTTTGAAAACCATAAATAATTTTTCTTAACCCTGATGCACATTAAAAAATATCTGGGGGCTTTTAAGTAATGCCCACCTAGGACTCACCACAGACCATGGGAATACAATCTCTGGGTGGGAGCCCTATGTTTCACAAAAAATCTGATACACAGTGAGAGTGGAACCTCACAGTCTCCTTCACCTCCTGCACAGATCTCCTGCACTTCAACCTGCTTCCTGCTCTCCCTCAGTGAAATACTCTGCAAAGTCATCCTGAACCTCTTGCTTTCCAATTCCTCAGACCTCAGTCCTCATGTTACTCATCATCTCTCCAGTACCACACCACAATTTTATCATTGGGCATATGACATGAGAGCATGTCATATGCCCAATGATATGAGAGCATATGTCTTTTTATCTTCTTTATTCATATGAGAGCATGTCTTTTTATCTTCTTTATTCATTGATGAATTTCAAGTTGTTATAGCTTTTATAACTAGAAACAACTTTCTTTTAAAAATAGTTAACATTAAAATGTTTTAAATAATGGAACAAAATTTTAAGATTAGAAAATTGTTTTCAAATGACCAGTTATTTCATAAGCAATTATTTCAGTATTATAAGGAGTAATAACAAAATTAAATTGATTTATAAAAATACAGTATGTTCATGAGTAGGTAAGCTAAATATACCCATGTAGGTACTGTTCATGTTTTTTCACTTCATTAAATAATAAAATTGTAGAAAAACAACCTGCAAGCATTGAATAGATAAATGTATGTATGTATCTATCTATATACACATACATATGTGTATATACATGTATTTAAGTTATTAAGGAATACTATTTAATTTAATCAAGCCCATTATGTTTATAACAGTGATCAATTTTGGTACATAGTGATAGTATAATCCACATGTCTATAAATTAGTAATATCCAAATATAGATATCTCATTTCTTTCTCATCCCTGAAATTAAATATGATTTTATATTGTAAAGGTAATTAAGATAATATGATTCATTGTTTTACTGCAAATAAAAATAATTTGGTTTAGGCATATGTCAGTGTATGTTTTAAACTATGTCTGTAACTAAAATCTCAGTAATCCAAAATGTGTATAAAAATTATGAGTTTGAACATTAATGATACACATTAGAAAGTACAAAATATATTTATTTGAAGGATACAATCTTTTAAAACATTGATGTTCTAAACTTTAAGCTCTCTAATATAAGTGTCAGCATTGTAGATCATATTCTAATATCATAGATTAAAATTTTAAGCTTTTGTTTTTTCAGTGGCTCTTTTTGTATAATTTGGTTTGTACTCATCTTGACATCTTGAAATGGAGCTTAAGGTATGCATTGAAGTATAATTATGTTATGGTTTATGTTATTGCATCAAAGTATCATTCATATTCCTGTATAAAATTCAAATAGAAATAATGTAAATCAAACCCTAGTGGAGTTAAATTTCTTTATGATAAAAAAAATATAACATATAATAGACCTGTAGTAACTTGCTGAAACAATGCATTGGACTTATTCATTGCTTGGCCATAGTTCAGAAAAATCATTAACTCCTTCTTGTTTTTTCTCTAAAGAAGATTTTCTTTGCTTTTCTGAATAACTAAGATTTTTTCTTCCTTCTGCCATAACCCTGAGGTCTATGAATGATCTCAAAGCAAGTACCAGTGCTAGAGAGTAGTGTACTGTCTCAAACTGTAGATTAACATCTAGAATAAAAGTTACCTATAGATTTATGATTAAGTATGATTAAGATTCTTGAAACCAAGAACACTTACGCATCAAGGAAAGCTACATATAATTAAAAAGTTTCATTTAAATCATGAGTCTTAGCATCTTCTGCTACTACTTCTCTTTATAACTGAGTTGTTGAAAATTATGGAATTGTCTTTCAAGTTTTACTTCCTTCTTTCCTGCCTACCTGCTAGAAGGGTAAGCTGAACAATGGCCAAAAACAACAAGTAAACTGGTAAGAATAAAAGATAACTCTACAATTCACAATCCTTTAATAGCTAGAGTCAATTGCATGTGAATTTCATCCATGTGGATCATTTCCATATTTATGTGTCCATATTTTCTAATTCTTTCTTCTAGGTCCACAGTGCCTGAGTCATCATCTATATTGGATATTTGCTGGCTGTGTGTCATAATTCCATCTTAAAAATGCAAATTTCTAGAGGAAAGAGGCATGATGTTATGTAGATTCTGTGTAGCACTGCAGATACTACACATGAATAAAAGGTTACTTCTTTTAGGGGATTAATTTCATTCTCTGTCTTACGATGGTATATTGATCTCTTATGATGGATGTTTCAAGAAGTTTAGAGAGCCAGAAGACTTGTGTGAGGTCACATGATTGTATGTGGTTAATAATTTACTAAAATTTTAAATACTAATTTACTGTACATTTAATTGAACATAAGAACTTAGATGTCCACCTGATTCAGTTTTGGAAAGGCTTGTAAATGTGCTGGTCCTGTACGTATAAAGAAGAATAGGACACTGGCCCCATTTTGCAATATTTCACTATTTAATCATAGAGACAGACAAGTAAACAAATGGAAGAAAATACAGCCTTATTTTCAAATACCAATTGCCTTATATTTCAAACATTCTTTTGCTACTAGATTGTAAACTCTAAGGCAAAGGCAGTTTCTTATTCATCTTTGTATTCCCAGGGCTGAGAACAGTGCTTTACCAGTTTATAACTTAGCACAATAGATTTTTGGCTTCTAGAAGTGGATCCATACTGTAAGAATATAGGGAAAAAATGTGTATTTGTAAACGGAGAATCAATAAAGCAAGGAGAAAAGCCATTATCTGACTATGCTTCCCTCAGCACAGCACTGATGTTAACTGTTCTGAAAAGTGCCACCATAATAGCAACAGTAATTGCAACAACCACACAACAATAACTGAAACTTTGGCTCTGTTTCTGTAAGTAGTTAGCATGGGAAAGAGATTCTCAGGGGTTCTTCATGACCCCAACCCGGCTCACTGCCCTTAACTGCCTGCTCTAGAGCACAAAAACCCCATAGAAAATTCAGGCTATAGATCTATAAGAGCCAGAGAAATCCTTCCAGGGTCTGCTGCAGACTGGTCATTTGGAATCTTCCTGCTCTGGCCTTTTATCCACAATTCAATCATGCTTTCCAACACTAGATAGAACACTCCCAATCTCTGGTTATCTGGATGAGAGATGACATGGGGTATCACTTCCTTAATATAAACAAGGTTACTAAAAATATAAGGATAAACAATGCCTTACAATTAAGAACAGAAGCTTTTTGATACTTAGGTAATACTTTTTATGACAACTTGAACATTTAGAAAGGATTTTAAGTTCAGGATTACACTTTCCAAAGGGACTCCATATTTTCCTGATTACTTATTCAAAGGTTCTCCTCTGGGTACTGACCTCTAGATTTAGCATCAGTGACACCAACAAAGCTAACAAGAAGAGTTTTCACAGCAGCTCTGCCATCCAAGAGCATGGCTCAGAGCAGGGCAACCAGGCAGAGGGACAAGAACTCCTGTGGGCAGACTAATATGACACTGTTAATACTGTTTATGTTTTGTTCTGTTTTACAATGCAAAAAAAAAAAAGTTCTCGATTTACTTACTAGTTCAAGTTTGGATTATCCTATCCTTACGTTCTCTAAATTTCTTGCCTATTTCAGAGTGGCTTAGCTTAATTTGTCACTCACTAGTGAAAAGGGAAAGAACTTATGTATTTCTTCTTAATGGAAAAAAAAAATTGTACATTGCAGAATTCTGGCTTGAGTATGAACTTCTGATAATTATACTTTCTGGCTGAGAACTACACTCCTACATAGTATTTTGCCCTCTTAAGTCACGGCTGTACAGCACTGTTTATTGGTTAGGTTTAGCAACCCTGAGAGCCAGCTATTTTGTTGAACCCTGGCTCTGCCTCTTTTTGTGGGCTGTGTGACTCTGTGCCTCAATTTCCTCATCTGTAAAACAGGTCTAATAATAGACCCAATATCATAGGGATGCTATCTAGAACAAATGAAATGAATTATATATATAATTAAAAGAGTGCCTGGCACATAGTGCTCTGAAAGTGTTTATATGCATGCATTTGTGGGATTTTTTTTTTTATATATAAAATAAAGAATTTTGTGTAGCTAATTAGACTCTTTGTGTGGTCTGGAAGATTCAGTGGTTGTAGAAGAAATCCCTTCATGGTTTCAGAAAGTATTTTTTTTTTTTTTTTTTTTTGGTTCCACACTGCTAGACTGGGAGATGAAGGTTTGGTGGCATCCACAGAGTGCCAAGAACTCAATCTGCATACATAAATACAGACACAGAGAGATGTACTGCAACACGGTCAAATATCATCTGGACAAGTAGTGGGAAGTATGGCTTAGGGAACTACCAAACAGCAGCAAACATGTTATCAAGCTGCAAAGGAAATAAAAATGTACTTTAAAATGTCCCTTTAGTGTTCTCGGTCAATATTTTATTTTTCAAAGAACATAGCCTATCTTCTAGGAATTTCATTAATGTGTTAAACCATCAAAATGTCAATTTGAGTGAAACTTACAAGCAAAAAGCCATTCTCATAGAAGAGTCAGAAAAATCAAATCAAGTAAGATTCAATAAAAATGCCCAGATAAAATCAAATGAAATATATTTATATTAAGCTTCTGACAAATAAATGCCTGGTTATTTCATTTTCAAAAACTATTAAAAGTTCAACAGTCCTCTTTGGTGAAGGAGTTCAGTTGGACTCTGGAGAATTGTTTTTTGTCATCTGACTGGGAAGAAAACCATTTTGTCACCCAGAAAGGCCCGTTGGCAACTGGCTGGATGCAGTACACTTAAGTAAATTCACACAGATAATTCCTAGCACCAATTTTCTAGTTTTTCATGTGACATTTGGATTTTCAAGGAATGCCTCTATAGAATATAAAGCCCCAATGTTCCATATATAAGACGACTCTTATGAGCCCTTTAAAATTAAATTGAGAATGTCCCAGTGGAAAAAAATACAGAATTGCAGTAACTCTGCAGTTAAATTACAATGTACCACCACAGATTTCCATGTATACCACTTTTGCTTTTTCTCCTTAGTTTACAGAATAGTACTGAAAGTAATTTGGAAAGGCTGTTTAAACACAATCAACCAAGAAAGAATATCCTATTGATCACATCTTGGTGCAATTCCTCTGATAATCTTTGAATTACCTTAATTACATTCAATTATATATATTTCTTTAACCTAAAGGTTAGTTTTTTTTTCCAGGAGTTTGCAAGTATATCCTTATGGGCAACAAATAAGAAGCCAGGGAAACAGTTCTAGGTTTATATTTGTTTTTTGTTGTTGCATATAGTTTCAGTGCATTTGTTTTGACAGTTTCAACATAGTAAATTAATACTTTGAAAACTTGGCTCCAAAAAGCTGCTAACTCTGAATCCTTCTATTGTAGAATCACTGAACGGCCAAACTGAAAGAGAAGTAGACATAAGGGTTCACAAAGCCAAATACTTACCGAGGTCATGACATACTATAAGAAGACTTACGGTATCCTAAAGAAAGCATTTCTGGTTGAGGACATTAAAACTCCAAAAGTTGTCTGGGCTTGACCAAACAACTCTTCAAGGGACTTCAAAAGACCTCCAGTTTCAAATGCTGACCTAGCCCAATAAGGAAACTGAGGCTCAGAAAGCGTGAAGTACCCAGAGGCACAAAGTACCACACTTGGGGTAAAATCCAGGTTACCTGACTTCCATCCTAGTGCTCTGTATGCTTTATCATTTTTCCCTCTAAAAGCAATATTTATTATTTTACTCCAGCAGCATTTTAACATGCATAAAATACAGCAGGTCTAACAAGAAGACATAAAGGTCTAGAATCTTACACAACAGGGAATCAAAGTCAGTCCTCAAAAATTCCATAGCTCTAGGGTCTTAATTTTGTCCTGAATATTTTATATCTCCCATATTCCAGATATGGGAATAACCAAACCCTCCAAATAAAATATTTTCCATGCCTTGTCACATGGTCCATCTAAATGCAGTTCAGCAGTTTCAATTCCTGGGAGTCCAGATTGAGCTTTAAGACAGATGGGAGCAAACCATGCAGAACATTTCTTCAATGACACAGCTCATTTGTTTTTCTCTGCATAGAAATGACCTCTATCTTTCTGTTCACTGAGTAATGGATAAAATACCAGACCAGGAATCGGGAGACCAATCCCAGACTCAGTTTTGCAACTGACTGTGTGCTCATATTGGGCAAGACACTTAAACTTTTTGATTCTGATTTTCTTCTCTCTGAATTGAGTAGATAAAATAATCTACAAAGTCCTTTTCCCATTATCCCTCTTCTTTCTTTTATGTGGCTGTACATACCTTTGGATGAATAAAATTCTCTAAGATGATTAAAAAAAGGTCATGGAATAAAATATAATGTTTGATAGCATACAATATTTGATAAATAATCTTCACCAGGACTAATAAAAATAAACAGCAACCCTCTGACACTTACCCTAACCCCACACTCTGGTTCTTATCCACATATATCATGGAAAAATTTATAGTCATTATTATTAATAGTTTCCTAGTTGCCAAATTGATGGCCTCTTTCATAGTCTTTATCTTTCTTAGACTTTCTGCAAAATTTAACACTGTTGTTAATCCTCCAGCCTTCCTCTGTTTTCTTTTTAACTTCTATGACAACACTTTCCCCGAATCTACATTTCTTTAATTAATTTAATTAATTCCAGAATCTTGGCTCCTTTCCTCAGCCCTTCCCTTCAACTTCTGTCAGCTGTCCCCTTTTTTACTGCGCTCTGTGCTCCTGCAGCCTCATCCCTTCTCAGAATCAGAACCACCATCTGTAGTTGCTAATGGTCTAATCTCCCACTCTCTCTTTTCTCCTAAGATCAGATCAGTCTTCTCAACTGCTCCCTCAGTGTGACACAGGCAACCAAAAACCATCCTTACTCTCAAAACAGTTCTTCAGTCTACATTCTCCAAGTCACCCAGGATAGAACCATGGCACCATTCTCGAGTCCTTGTTTTTTCTTACTTCTGACATCTAATGGGCCATCAGTTCCATTCAATTTGTGGTGTAAAACTATTGAAAAACACACCCTTCTGGGTAAATTCACCTTCTGGCTTAGTTTGGATCTTCGGCACATAGTCTACTACAGTGGCCCCCCTAATTCATTTTCATCATTCTATTTTTCTTCTACCTAATCCATCAAATGAAGTACTGTCTGTATTATCTTTCTAAAGCAAAAATCTGATCACATCATTCCCATTTCTTTAAAAATTCAAGAATCTAAATTCCATATGGGATAAACCCTAAAATTCTCAACATATCCTGCAGCATATTTCAAATCCTAGATTGATACTCCATTTTTGCCTCAGGGCACAGATTTATTCCTTGATGAAACTTGCGATGTATGTTTATACTGCAGTGCTCTTGAATGTCCCATCCCTTCTGCCTAGAATATTCCAACCCCTTGCTAATCGGTGAAGATTTCTTTGGCTCCTAAAGGTGATTGACTGCACAGTTCTCTGGCTCCCAATAGCACAGCCATGAGTTCTGACAAATATAAATATATTTGTGGAGATTGTAGGTCAGATCATTAAGCATTAAGACGGCATTAGAAAGTCTGGTATGTGTGGTGGCTGTATCGGAGCCTTTGTTATACCGTTTATAATCGTATTCCTGTTAAGTGCACGTGTACAGATCATGTCTTGCTCTTGTTTGTATCCGTCATGCCTGACAAACTACTTAAGCATTTTCTTGATGAATTAAGTAAATGGTTCTGGGATTTTTTTTCCCCTAATGACAACAGTTAAAGAAACAGAGAAGAATGAGAAAAGCTCTTTTCAAGAACTCATCAAGAGACATGAGTTTTTACACACAATTCACTCTTGTTTATTTGTGCTTATTTGTTATATGCATTAGGCTGGATATGCCAAGATCATAAATTTAGAAGACAAAAGGATGTGCAAAGTCAGTAATCAATTCTTTTATTTTGGCAAACTAAAATTAAGTTAAAATTAAATTTCAGATTAAAATTTTAATGTTATTTATTTTTGCTTACTTCTAATACAGTTTTGTGGGAATTTTTTTGTGTGTGGAGTGGATTTCTTTCATTATTATTTTAAAAGATGTTGCTAGCATCCAGAAGGTAGAAAAGCTTATTTTCACCATAAGCAAGACGTTATTAAATTAGATACTTCCTAGGACAATAAACTATTGAGACTTAGAGAACTGACTCCTAGCTGACCTATATTTTGCCTATTCCCAAAAGTCAGTAGAAGACCATTGAACCTCTAAATTAATTTCATATTCTCTATGTTACAGTTAAAATCTGTTTTTAGTCAGGAATTTGGAATCTGTGCAATAAAAACTAAAAGGAATCAGTGAATGGAAACTGGATTTCCTAATATGATAACATGACATCTATATGAATCTTGAAAGTACTTGAGGAGACTTCAATATTTCCTGGAGCAGTATGTAATAAGGAACATATAAAATAAATCTCAATTGGGTAAAAACAATATTTCTGCTCAGGCTGCTCCCTTAATGTCATATGTACTTCTGTAAGGACACTAACATGTCATGCAAAAAAATTACTTACATTTGTTTTAACATCTAGGTCAAACTTTCTCAACCTTGGCACTATTGGACTGGATATTTCTTTGATATGGAGGGCTGTCCTGTGCATTGTGGAATGTTTAGCAACATCCCTAAATGGTACCACCCCTGAGATGTGACCTCCAAACATGTCTCCAAACATTTCCAAATAACCTCCAGTTGAGAACCACTGCTGCAGATGGTGAGGACCATGGTTTATATTTTTTTATATATTTACCACATAGCACCTCACCTGGTACACAGTAGGTATTCAATATGTTTCCTGAAAAAATGAGTGTTAATATTGAAGAGTACATGTTGTAGTCTATCTCAGCAATCCTACAATTACATGTCTTAGTTCTAAGGTGTACCTAGTTCATAAGTATTGACGGAAGATGATCACTCTCCCTGCTCCTGAGTGAACTTAGAAGACCAACATCATCTCACTTCCTTATAGGCAAGTTCCACAATTTTTTTGTGTGAAAGAGAACACAATTTACGATCATTCCTTTTCAGGGATTACAGATGCCCAGTCCAAGTGGAAAATAAGACTACTTTCTGAGAGTTAAACTGTCAAGCTGTCACCTAACAGATAAGACAGAAGTTATAAAAAATCATCCTGAAGGGGCCAAATGTTTCCCAGATTGGCAGAACTTGGTTGTAACTTCACTGAACGTATTAACATCTGAAGATAGAAAACACCAGTTAACAGAGAGCTGCTCAACCCAGGAAAAAGAGACAAAAGGGAAAGTCATGGAGGCAAACGTGGGGTCTAACCATCCAAAGACCGACTCCATGTAACACGGCATAAAATCAGAACAATGTAAGTTGGTTATATGACAGAATGTTTGATATCCACAAGCACTGTTATTTGAATACAGCTGTGTCCACAGGCAAAAATTCACTAAAAGAATGCTGCCAAATGGGAGTCTTGAAAGACCTCAGAGTAGCCCTCCAGAGAGCACCACACCTTCAGAAACCTTTTGCTCCACACATTTTCCTCCTTGGAACTTCTATATTTTTTCCTTAACATTTTTGTTTGTTTTCTTGGCCTCATTTCTAAATGAACCTCACCATATGTAACAATTAAATGTAGACAAGATGGGGGGGTCACTCCCTAAAATTATCCCCTAGGAAAGAAAGAGTTGATAGATATTTGAGCCTTCACACGTGCTTCATATTATGGGGCAATCACTAGTCACTTTATTTTTCAAAATAAAGTGCTATTTGGAAACATACATCAGCCTGAAATGACCTCAAACAATGATGGTGTGGGACACAGAAGTAATCTGATAGATTCAGTTAAAAAAAGGGAAAAAAAATTAACACAAATTCATTCATTATTCAAAGCAGTATAACCTCACCTTTTAAATAGCAATAATGTTTTGCAGCACCTATGAACTTCAGGATCAATTTTTTAAATCCTCATTTTATGGAAATGAATACTTGTGGCTTGGAATAAAATCACACATGATTCAAAAAATGCTGTATTTCAACCAATTTAGTTGGAAGTGATAATATTGTAAATCTGCATTATATAAGTCAAAAAAAAAATAACCCTGATGATGATATTGTCACGGCTGTAGAAATGCATATGAAAAGGATGAAAAAAGAGGCTTCATAAATGGGAGTAAAGAAAAATATTTGATAAAATATTATTGTGTAGTTATATTAATAAATATCATAAGTTAAATAAATATTTTAAATAAATGCTTACTCTACATTTCTAAAAGTTTATTCAGTTGTCCTTTTCTCCCCCTCCCCAGTTTAAAGATCTTCACATTGGAAAAGGAGAATTCACCTAATATTGGGGATTGCTACCCCTTCCGGTACATAGATCCATTTAAAATACAGACTTAAAATTTTTTAAAATAATAAAATAAAATATGGTCTTCCCTTCCTCTGCTCTGCTTAGGCAATTTAGAGGAGAGCAGAGTACTTTATTTTAAAGGTATACATAAATATATTTTAAATATATATATGTGTGTGTATACACACATCAAATGATATAGATGTCCCTCTATATATATGATATATACAATATCTATATTTACATAGCTATAGAGAGAGATATATAGATATACTGAGATTGAGGTGATAATTTAAGTGGATGCGTCACCCATTCTGAAGAGTGGGAAACTCTCAGAAAGCTTGAGCACCATATTAAATTAACTACTTAAGACATTAACATGACTACTACAAAGAAAAAATACCATCTTGCTAAACTGGGCTTTGTCTACACTGCTTGACAGGACACTTCTAAGAACTCAGTGAAACAAAATATTCAATGAGTGTTTTATTGTTCTCAGACTCTGCAAGTAACATCACAAAACTTCCCTTCCAGCCCCTACTCCATTTCATCATATGCTAGATAGGTCTCTTGTCTCTGCTCCAAAGCAGGTGTATAGGTTTAAACACATCAATTCACAATCAAATCCTTGAATTGGCACTTTTCCACAGCTGTGGGATTCTTATCAAATATGTGCATATGCACAAGAAGTTTAATTAAAGTTCAATAAACACAAGTGGAGAGATGACAGCTACACAAATAAGTTGGTGAAACTCAAAAGCCCTCCATTGCTTCACTACCAGTGATAATGTCTCCAAAGCCCTCAGCCAACCTCTCCCTCCCGTCTCTCTGTCCCTTCCAGCTACTCCATGCTCAACTTCAGCATAAGCAAACAAGCCCACTTGTAGAAGTGATAAATTCTTCATTCTTCATTCACTTGTATCTTGGCACCATTTACCCTTTTAAAAAAAAAAAAAGATTTATTTATTTATTTCAGAGATTGAGAGAGAGAGCAAGAGAGGGAGGGGACAGAAGGACAGGGAGAGAATCCCAAGCAGACTCTCCGCCGACTGCAGAGCCCAACGCGGGGCTCGATCTCATCACCCTGAGATCATGACCTGAGCCACAATCAAGTTGGTCGCTCAATCAACTGAGCCACCCAGGTGCCCCACCATTTACTCTTTCAATGCAAATACCCAAAGACCATGAGAAAAAATGGAAACTAAAGAGCTTATATCTGTAAAAATTTAAGTCTAAATTTGGATTAGATTCTAATTTTTTACATTCAAACCTTAGAGTACTTAGCCAAAATACAACTAGTGGTTACATATCTTTCCGAGGTATAACGATTAATAAAACAGAGGCTGCAGAGCTCTCTTACAGATTTTATTAAACAATTTTTTTCTCTTTCTCTCACTCTCGTTTCATGCTATTTGTCTTTAGGTGGAATAATTCATAAATCTGTCTATTTTTTCCTCTATCTAAATTATCCAATATGGTATCCACTAGCTATTATATCTTAATTAATTTTATATTAATTAAAATTAAGTTAAAATTCAGTTATCTGGTCACACAAGTTACATGTCAAGTGCTCAACAGTCATGTGGCCCTAGTGGCTTCTGCACGAGGCAGCACAGATAGAGAAAACCTCCCATAATCTCAGGAAGCTCTATGGAAGCACTGAATAAAATCAAGAACAGGGACCCCAAAACAAAGGCAAGAATGGGGGAAGAGTTTATACTTCCTTTATTGGTATAATGAGCATATATTTCCCAACTATTTCTTCATTCTTTTACCAATTATTTTATATAACCTACAGGGTACCAAATCTCTACAAAATATTCCATTAAATGTTAATACATAATTAGTATATTAATACAGCACACATTCAAGTTCAGGGGTTGGCCAACTCTAAAGAACCAGATGGTAAATATCTTAGGTTTTGAAAACCATTCATCCTTGCTACCACTACTCAACTTTGCTGTTATATAGCACAAAGGCAGTCTTAACCATGTGTAATCGAATGGACATGGCTGTGTTCCCATAAGACATTCCAGGTCGTGGGCTGGAATTTGCCCACAGACCACAGTTTTCCAACCTCTGCTCTACTTGATAGATAAGCACTTACATAATAGGTGAAGAACTCTATATAGATGCAAGATTCACTGTGATAAATGCAATATGTTCAATGTCTTATGAAAACACAGGGTTGAGAGAGAGATTCTGACTCAGTGAACTGGGGAAAATTTCCCAGAGGGGGAGAAATTTGAAGTGGGTCTTAAAAAGATGAATATGACCTCAATAAGTAAATACAGAGAGAAGAGAATTTCTGCAAGAGGGAACAACTCGAGAAAAGACGAAAGGCTTAACAGCGTAGGACTTGTTCAATGAGTCCATGGTAGATCATGGTAACTGTAGCTGACAGACGCACCAGAACACATAGTAGTAGGAGGCAATCATTCTTTTGAAAAATATACTAGGATGTTCTTTCCAAAAATCAACAGAAAGCAGGATTTCTCTAACTGGTCCTTATACAGCTGCATCATCTCTGGTGTTTGTTAAAATTTAGATTCCTGGGCCCCAATCCCCAGAAATTCCACTTCAGATTTGTGGTACTGCTTAGAAATCCCCATTCTGAGCAAGTGCTGCTGTGAGGCACATGGACACCTGAGAGCCACTGACATATATGATCAGTTAAACTATCTCTAAATACGTTTCCTTAATCACTTTAGACGTGCTGAAGAGTTTTAACATTTAAAACAAGCTAAACATTTAAGACAGGCTGAATTGTCTTAGAATTTTTATTAGCCTCTTTTCTGCCTTCATCCTCTCTTGAAGTAAGTTTCCAAAAGTTTACTATTCACTGTTTCAAGTGGTTGTTAAGAAGTTCCTTTTCATCCTAATTTATTTCAATTCACTGCATGAGCCTGTGTTCACCACATCACTCCACTAATGAATTTTTATACTTCAGCTATTCCCTTTTCCAGGCCTCTGGAATGAAATGCAATGAAATATATAACCCCTTACCATTATTCTCGCTCACATCTATCCCTCACTTCACATTTTCTTGACCAAATCATCTGTCCAATGGAATTACTCCATATTTCCTTTTGAGACGTATCAATGAAGACACTTTAGCTTTATCAATTTATAAAATCATAAGAAAAAATTTAGGTTACTTTTAACATCTTTGAATGAAGACCTCTCTTATCAATAGAAATTTATCAATTACTTTAAAAAGACAAAAACCTGGGCGCCTGGGTGGCTCAGTCAGCTAAGCATCCAACTCTTGATCTCAGCTCAGGTCTTGATCTCAGGGTTGTGAGTTCAAGCCCCACCCTAGGCTCCACACTGGTCATGGAGCCTACTTAAAAATAAATAAATATGGTAGCTCTATTTTCAACTTTTTGAGGAACCTCCATACTGTTTTCCAGAGTGGCTGCACCAGCTTGCATTCCCACCAACAGTGTAGGAGGGTTCCCCTTTCTCCGCATCCCCGCCAACATCTGTCATTTCCTGACTTGTTAATTTTAGCCATTCTGACTGGTGTGAGGTGGTATCTCATTGAGGTTCAAAAGTAGGGACCCGAAAGGCTACGTGCACCCCGATGTTTATAGCAGCAATGTCCACAATAGCCAAACTGTGGAAAGAGCCAAGATGTCCATCAACAGATGAATGGATAAAGAAGATGTGGTATATATATACAATGGAATATTATGCAGCCATCAAAAGGAATAAGATCTTGCCATTTGCAACGACGTGGATGGAACTGGAGGGTATTATGCTGAGCGAAATAAGTCAAACAGAGAAAGACATGTATCATATGACCTCACTGATATGAGGAATTCTTACTCTCAGGAAACAAACTGAGGGTTGCTGGAGTGGGGGGTGGGGTGGGAGGGATGGGGTGACTGGGTGATGGACACTGGGGAGGGTATGTGTTCTGGTAAGTGCTGTGAATTGTGCAGGACTGTTGAATCTCAGATCTGTACCTCTGAAACAAATAATGCAATATATGTTAAGAAAGAAAAAAAGAAGAAGAATGTAGCAGGAGGGGAAGAATGAAGGGGGGGAAATCGGAGGGGGAGAAGAACCATGAGAGACGATGGACTCTGAAAAACAAACTGAGGGTTCTAGAGGGGAGGGGGGTGGGAGGATGGGTTAGCCTGGTGATGGGTATTGAGGAGGGCACGTTCTGCATGGAGCACTGGGTGTTATGCACAAACAATGAATCATGGAACACTATATCTAAAACTAATGATGTAATGTACGGGGATTAACATAACAATAAAAAATTAAAATAAATAAATAAATAAATAAATAAATAAATAAATAAAAATTTAAAAAAAGACAAAAACCAAAACAAAAAAACTGGATGTTTCCAGTCTTTTCCTAGTACCAGAGCTTTCTGAGACCCAAGTGAGTTGTCAGTAGAAGCACTCATTCCTAACCGCATTACCTTGCACTTCACTTATCTACACTAAAACTCATTATTTCTCTTACCCATTCAGACTGTCTATAAAATAACCTTTATTTTCATCATTTTGAAAATCTAAGATATTTGTAGACCAGAATTTATTATGATGCAGCATTCTAAACTATATCATTTTTTAATGGGAAGGCTTTTTTTTTTTTTTTAAAGATTTTATTTATTTATTTGAGAGAGAGAGAGAGAGAGAGCACATGAGAGGGGGGAGGGTCAGAGGGAGAAGCAGACTCCCTGCTGAGCAGGGAGCCCGATGCGGGACTCGATCCTGGGACTCCAGGATCATGACCTGAGCCGAAGGCAGTTGCTTAACCAACTGAGCCACCCAGGCACCCCTAATGGGAAGGCTTTTATTGACTATGATTTGAATTGGTGATCATAGCAAAAATATACGGGTTCTAAATTTGGAATTATTATAAAATGCTGTGAATTATGTAAGATATATTGTTATAAGGACCTTCTTAAGAGCTGTGTATACTTAACATTTAAAACTGTTGATATGGCAGAAATAAAAATTTCCCTTTAAGATTGTCCTTCATTGAAAGGTTGGTCAAGGCAAATTGAAGCCATTTATTTATAAATATGTTACAAAATATAGTGGCAGTTTTTGAAAAAGAGGGCCTTTTCAAACAAAACATTCTTGGGTAGAACTTGAAGACTGCTGAATATCCCATGGAGAAAGATAAGCACCTAAGTGAGAAACGAAGAAAGCCGGCTCTATCACAAGGTCTCTTCATGGAAATAAAGAACATGAGAAAATTGAAAAATCCTACAATAAAGAAAAATATTTAAATCTTAAGTTTACAGGCTCAGAGGAAGTAAAGAACTTGCAAAAGTCAAAGCTTATCTCTAGGGAACAGGAGGGTAAAATATTTTGCTTAGATGCAGACTCTTCACAAATCTCTCAAATACTTCAGCCGACTTCCTAGTTTAAGAGTTAAAAGCAGTGATGAGTTCGAAAAAGTGTAACAACTGGTTCTCCCAGGGCAGCCAAAGATGGGAGATGGGTAAGGAAGGAAAGAGAAAGCTCTAATATGTAGTGTTTGCCAATTTCTGTGGTATAGATACTCCTGCTATGTGTGACTTCAAGCTACCAATGTGATGTCTCTGAATGTGTATTTGGGAAAAAAATGCTAGGTCTGTGAGCTGGTAGGAGTTGGCTCCACCATACCTTTAGAAAAGAAAGCAAAACTAACTGTAATACAGATTTTACCATGTACAAATAAATATGAAAAAACAGTTTGTATTATAGGACCAGTATAACTAGGTCCACAAATTTAAATTTTATTAACTTCATGATTCTTTCATGATGAGCATGGACATACTAAGAAGTTGCAGTGGATCAGATAGGATAGTAAGATTTCAAATCTACTCAAGTAAACTATACTATATATATATATATATATATATATATATATATATATATATATAAAATACATAAAGATATATAAATACTTATATATAGGTATCCCCATAATATATAAATATATATATATCCCCACAATATATAAATATATCTATATCATATATGACATATCTTCACATAAAATGACATAATGTGTGTGTGTATACACACACACACACACACACACACACATGTATACACAGAATGAGCAAGTCAAAATCTACCCTATAGATTAATGGAAACGGATGAGTAGATCAACTCCAGGTATTCTCAAAACAAATGGAGGAATGGTGGTGTGTTCACCAGAAAAAGCACAGATTTTAAAACCAGAAAAACCTAGATTTGGATGCCCAGATTTGTGTAACCTTGAACAACTCTTTTGACCTAGCTGAACCTTAGTTTATTTATTTATTTAATCTAGATAATACCAATTCTGATGGGATAATGCTTGGCACTTAGTTGGAGCTCATAACGTTTTAAACCCCAAACTCTGTCAACATCCCCTACAACAAAAATATTCCATAGAAGAATAGTTATCAACCCAATAGCCATTCCTCCTCTTACTTTTGGACATACTGTTATGTAAAATAACTTGTATTTTTATTACACAATTTTTAGTTCAGTTATTTTCTGCCAATTGTAGCCAATAGTGTCCTAATGGATACCAATGGGAATAAAAAGGCTAAGAGAGTCTCCGTGAGATTTAACATGATAAATGTAAAGCACCAAGTGGAATGCTTGAAACAAAGTACACTAGCTGCCCACAGAGCTAAGTCGTTTCTTCTCTTCCTTTTATAAATTTAGAAGGATGGTTAAATAGTAATCTTTGAAATAGCATGCAAGATTAATGGAAGAATGAGCTAAGCAATGAGAATGAGCTCCAGAACAGGTACATCATTTATTAGTTCTATGATTGGGGGAAACTACATTCATAGAATTCCAAACTTTCTCCAATCCCTCAGTTGTCCATTCATTTAAAAGGACCTAATTTGCCAAGTGAAAAATATTGCTGTGAGAAGTAACTAAGAAAAGGTAAGTGAAAAGATTTCACAGACAATTGGTGCTTGATAAACATCAGTAAACCTGTTTCTTCACAAGCCCCTACATAGAAGGGGTATAGAAGCAGGATAAAATAAAGAGCAGATATGTCCTAAAGACTCTCCAGAGCTACCAACTAGAGGCTTATAGAACTATTACACCCTCTGGTAATCCATTCAAGTCTCTCATGCAATTTCAATGTACAGAGGTATATTTGTTATTAATATTAAAGTACTTTCCAATTATTTTCTTAACAGACTACAGTTTCATCCTAGTGTCTGTGCTTTGCCATGAAATAAATAGCTCTAGGTCTTTTATGTTTTGTAATAAATAAAAGGGAATTATTTTTTTAAGCTTTATTTATTTATTTGAGAGAGAGAGAAATGCACAAGTGTGGGGAGGGGTAGGGGGAGAGAATCTTCAAGCAGACTCCCCGCTGGGTGCAGAGCCCAACAAGGGGCTTGATCCCAGGACCCATGAGATCATGACCTGAGCTGAAATCAAGAGCTGGACGCTTAACTGACTGAGCCACCCAGGCGCCGCTAAAAAGCAAATTATTTAATGCAAAACTATAATGATGACAAAGATAACTACTACTTTCCGCACTTTCTAATCACTTTATATGCATTGATTCATTTGATTTTCCTTATTTCCTCAAATGAGACATGGGTCATATTACCTTTATTTTACAGATGAGAATACTCAATTTCTGAGAATTTACTTTCCAAGAATTACAAAGCTGGCAGTGTCAGGAAAAATAAAATTCAGATCTAATGCTAAAGTCTGTATATTTTCAAACCTTCACTGCATGATAATAGGAGATATTTAGGACTCAAAACAAAAAAAAAAAACCCAATGTTTTCATATTTCCCCATCTCTTTGAAATGATTCATTGTTATTCCTAAACAAGCCATACATGAAACTATAAAATTGATATCCTCACAGCCTGCCATTTTATAAACTTTTCAGTATTTTTCCCTTGATCCTGATGACATGTACATTTCACGTTGAAACACCTTCAAAACAAATTTTCAGCATGCCAATAGTATTGTGGTACATAGAACATTCAATCAAGCTGTGTTTTCCTACCTTGCCAATATTTGTCATCCTTTTTTCCCCCATATTATCCATGAGGTAAAATAAACAAATGAACCTCGGTGTGGTTAATGCACCCCTGTGCATCAGCCATCCCACTACCACCATATGGTGATAAAACTTTTGTAAACACTGTCAGTCGTGCCATATGACTTGAAGAGAGTGAAAAATATAATATGTGCAATAATGTTATGACAAAAAAACTCTCAGGATAATTGAATAACTTCTTAACTGTTTGGATATGTTTTCTCTTACATGTTCTTGTCTTTCAAAATGAAAAATATTGCCTAGGTTATCCACAGGCTACAGTGATGAATGCTCAATAAATTTTGAAAATAGCATATAATTAATGATTTTTTAATTTAAAGATTTTATCAGAAATTAGAGTCTGAAGTACAACTTAAAACCACCAAGGCATGCAAATATTTCACGGAAATGCCCAAGCAACTGTTTACATTTTATAGATAAGAACATATGTATTATATATATATATAATTTATAATTAATTTCTTTCCATTTTCTAGGAGTAAAAATAAAATTTTAACTTGGATTTAAAGATAGATACCCTTTCCCTGGTGAACTGGATGCCATTCTCTCTTGTCTCCTCAAAGACTATATGCCTGCACTTTACTTTTCCCATCTCTCTTTCACATTGGAAAAAAAATGGGACGGGGGTAGAGAGCTATGTGAGTAACTAAAAGAGGATCTACCTTTTGTTACTCTTGGAGTGTTCAGTCTAAAGAAAAGATACTAGATGGGAAGTTATAACATAAACGTAAAAGAAGGCAATCTGTTAACAAGAATGGTAGACATGAAAGAATCACAGTGGGAAATGACAGTAGAAGTAAAGCTGGCAAAGCAAATGAAAATGTTAAGGCAGAGTTAAAAATTTCTATTTGATTCAGAAAGGAAAGGACAGAGAAACTGAAAGGGAGAAACAAAACAGAAGTCAGGACCTACTGGGCAAAACTGCTCCAGAATGATTTTGTTATCATATAAAATATGCCTGAAATTGAAAAACATGAACTCCAGGATACCAGTGAAAAGGAAATTGGAATTTTTCAAATATGAGGTAGACAGTGTCTACAGTGGGAGCAGGTAGATAAATGGTGGCACTCTGATTATTTGATTCAGAACAACATTCTTTGAATGATTTGCTCACAAAAGTTGAAAATTGTGGGAAAGCTAATTCATTCACCTTTTTGTACCATCAAAGTGTCATCCTATTGTTGTTGTTCATACCATATGTCACCCCTAATTAGACCATAAACCTGAGCTTGATTTGAAAGAAAAGGCTGAGAAGTACAAAATATCTGCTGATTCAAAGTATAACCTTCAACTATTTTAGTATAAGGAAGCCTTAATAATCCAAAAGCAAAACCGAACCAAACCAAAATAAAACAAAAAGAGATCTTCTGCCAGTGTTTGAATGTCAAAGAGGTATTTAAGCATGTGTAATAAATTGACCAAAATCTGTAAAATTCCATAATAAAGTTATATAAAAAATTCTTTCATTCATTAGCAAAACCATCAGTATTCAATAAGATTTATTTAAAAAACATCAAAATTTTGAACTCTGAAAATTAGATGTGGCCAGCCCTTCCACGGAAGAAAGGAGTGTTCTTAACTGTCACACAGTGAGCATTCCAAATAGTAGTGATACAAGTTGAGAATGTTGGGCGCCTGGGTGGCTCAGTTGGTTAAGCAACTGCCTTTGGCTCAGGTCATGATCCTGGAGTCCTGGAATCGAGTCCCGCATCGGGCTCCCTGCTCAGCAGGGAGTCTGCTTCTCCCTCTGACCCTCCTCCCTCTCATGCTCTCTGTCTCTCATTCTCTCTCTCTCAAATAAATAAATAAAATCTTTAAAAAAAAAAAAAAAGAAGTTGAGAATGTTTATTATGCAAGTAAATGGGAGAAAGCAAAATCCAATCAGCTGGTCTAAATATCCAAAGTCATAATTGACTGAACTTCTCTTTCATGCTTTTCAATCTGTTTTTCCTTCTCTCTCTCCAGGGTCTTCTTTCTTCCTAATCCTTCCTCCAGTATTTCTATTTCTTTGTCTCTATCTCTGGCCTCATTTTCCCAAGATTCCTTTTCTTACCCTCTCACTCTTACCCTACATTCCTTCTTCCCCAGATCTCTGAAAAGTGGAAGGTACTATTATCAGAATGTAGATTCCCAGTGATTTTGACAAGGTAGGAATAAAATATGCTACAGGCAAAAATTCACATTTGCATTCTAGTGTTAGAAGCAAAGCTATTAAAATGCAAAAATTAAAAAAAAAAGTTTAAAATGAGTTTGAAATAGTAGCTATTGAAATGCCTCTGGTGTAGATCAAGACCAAAATTGCTAATATAGCTATGCCCTTTGCCTTCTTCTTCATAGTCACCAAAAATTGCTGTCTCTTTATTTATTAAAAGATTTTTATCTCTGCTGAACTCAGATAAGTTGCAAAATAACGATGTTCCCCACATAAATTAAGCCTCTGCTCAACTTCTGTTTCATAAAAATTTTAGTGTACTTTGGAAGTCAATAAATTTATTAATAATATTTTTGGCCTTGGTCATTATTCTTTGAGTTTTGATTCTTATTTTTAAGAATATTCACCCCCAAGTTTTCTTTGATTCTACAGCGTATTTCAAGCCAAGAACAGACAGAACCTTTAAGACGCAGTCACATTAAAACTCTGCCTTTCCAAAAATTATATTCCCCTAAAAGCCACTCCTTCCAACACTACCTCATCCTAGGTAGGTAAGGCATTTTCATGGTGCTGAGCTCACAAAAAACTTCCATGTTAATTAGGCTTAACTACTAGGGGGCAAGACACATGCTTCTTTGAGTCATGTGATGAGTAACTATGCAGATAGAAGTTGGTGGTGATTGAAGCCATGAGTGTGAATTAATCAATTAGAGTGGCTACTGAGAATGAAAAGTGGGCCAGCAAGCATTCTCTGGACCAGGTGGGCTAACAGCTGACCCAGCAGCCAAGTCAGCCTCACTTTTCCTGGAGCTAAAAATCTTGTTGTTTTGCTGGGTTGGCTGAGACCCCAGATAAAAACCGGAGGCTGGCAGGGGAACACCCATGCAGAAAGTCAAGAGGCAATCTCAGGAATTAGGGATTTCTAATCTCAGGATTAGAAAGCACAGTTGGCTCCCATTTCATTTTGAATTAAGCCTTCAGAGGACTGGCATTTCCCTAACTGTCATTATTTGCCAACTTTGTAAATTCAGTTTACTCTCTATGAACTAAACATAAAGACTCATACAAATTAGACATTACTTTATGTGTTGTTTTTGAAAACTGCATTGTAAAAGATGGATTAGAAATTATAGTTTACCAGTGTTCTGAAGGGGAATAGGGCTCAAGACAGGGAAAATGCTATAAAAGGTGAAAGAGAGAGAAAGAGAAAGACAGAAAGGGAGAGAGAGAGAAACATAAGCAGGTCACACCCTTGGCAAGAGGAAAGAAATAAGGTCTTGAGTTGTGGATCTGGGATCTGGAAAGCTAAATATAGCATCACTTGCCCTCACTGCATGAGGATGAAGAGACTGACCTGGGTAGAAAAAACAAAGAATGGAGAGACACATATGGAGACTTACTGGGGTTCAATTCACAGCGGTTTAAGGGAGAAAGGGGATAATGGGAACTAGGATAGTTTTCCTTCCCCCACCAAGATCTTTTATTTAGTTCAAAGAAATGGAAGGGGAGAAGGAAGAAAAGGAGTCTCTCCCCCGCAAAAAAATATTGTGGGAGGCAAGCCCTCAGAAAGATACGAAACTACCCATGCACACCTTCAGGAGTTCAATTTCCATATAGATCATCCTGCTGAACCTAACCTAAGGAAATGAGGAGAAACACTGGACGAATAGTTATCCCCAAGTCTAAGGCTCTGAAACTAGGGTAGGACCCAGGGCGACCTTTTAATCGTGAGTGGTTTCCACAAAGGAATTGTCTTGAGGAAAGTCAGTAGAGATGCATGCTGCAGGGGCCAGGGTGGTGCACTGGGACGGTTTCCCATGCATCCCTTCAAGTTCCTTGTGGCAGGAGAGAAGGTTCTGCCTTAAAACAGAAACATTATAGAAATAGTGTAGATGTAGGAAATGGAAGCTGGTTCTTCTTTAAATGCTCAGTAAAAGCAAATCAGCAACAAGGAAAGGGATCAGATAAACCCAAATAACAGATGGCACTAGTTACTGAAAAATGCCAAACTCAATACAAAAGTTAGTAATAAAGGCAGGAGCAAAATACTAAGAACCACCCAGAATAAAAGATGTGGCTGTACGTACAAGCATGGTGAGCCAGAGGCATTTCATAACATCCGAAGAGAATCAGGGGAGGAAAGGGACTTCCAGGAAATGAGGTTTCCCTGGTTCTTCTGATAAGAGTGTAGGTTAAAAGATAGATTCAAAATGCTTTCAAAAGATACTACCTACATCTTTTTTTTTTTTTGCTTATAGAATACAGATATGATCATCCATTTTACACGTTTATTGTGAGGATTAAGTACAGTAATCTTTCAAAGCACTAAGCACAGTGTCCAGAACCCAGTGAGCGTTCAGCAGGTGTTAATCCATGTCAGTTATTACTGTTATTATCATTATTATTATTTAAAAGTAACATTTAAGACAAAAGAAAGAGAAAAGCAATAAGGAACACCATAAGTAAGGGCTAAAAGGAAGGGCAGGAAGAACATAGTGATTTTCAGTTTCTCAGAAACCAGAGAGCATAGTAATCTTCACCGAAAGAGAAATCCATCTACCTGAAATAGTTCTTTAAGAGAAATCGTAAATTTAGGTCATTTCTATAAACAGAAACTTCCCTTTGCGTATGTAGTTTGACACAAATAATGTATCCCAGTTTAATATTTTAATATAGTTGTGTCCTTGATGGAAATGATATTCCTCTCCCCTCCCCAAATCACACTATTCAAAGAGAAGAGCTGCTCTCTCCTCCTCACACAGCCACCCCCACATCCCACCATGTCAACAGGCTCTGCACCTCCACTGAAATGCTGAGGCACATCTTAAACACTGAAAGTTTCTGCAGCTTGAGAGAACTAATCAAAAGCCCCCTGATTTGACCAACAGATTCACTAATGGGAAAACATGTACTTACTATTCAAGTAATCTTATTGTTATGTAAAATTATTTTCTTAAATCGGATGCATATTTGTATGGGATGAAAGCATCGTGTCATATAATTATTATAATTTTTGTCAAGTTAAATTAATTTGAAATAGTGTGATAGAGCTTAATACACATTTTACCTCTTGTAAAATGCATTAGAATACGATTAGTATGCAGTACTCCCTCTCAACTGGAAAAGAAAGAAATCAGTGTGACCAATGGAAATGTTATTCGCTATTAACTAGCTGAAACAGTGGCAGGTCTAAAGTATCTGCATCTCATTTTGGATTTAATTATTGCAATAACATCTCATTTGCTTCAAGGTATTACAATTATCTCCTATTTTAAATTGAAAGGTATTTTAGAATGAATGCAGTTAATGAAGCAAAAGGTTCAAAATGTCCAGAGCATTGAGCTTTAAAGTAGAACAACCTACATTTTAAACAAATCCTTACTAAAACAGTGCATGTGAAATGCATTTCCTTTCATCAAAACCCCAGTGTATGTGCCAACGAGTGAAGTATAATGATTTTTTTTTCCTGATTTCAATGCTATTAAGCAGGAAAATGACATTAGGTACAGATTGATAATAGGCATTGACATTAATCAAGCTCTAAAAAAAGCTCACTTTCAGAAGTTCATAAGACACCATTTGCAAGTATGAAATATTCACTTAATTTTCTGTAAGACAAAACTGTTTAAAAAATGAAATCAAATGAAGCTTCAAATCTGATATATACCAACAGCAAGCCATTATCTTGTTCTTAATTAGCCATTCTTGAAATAATTCAAAATATTTTTTTTTTAAATATTCGGCACAGATGTCAGTGGTTAAGATCTTTTCAATTCAAGACCTCTTTAATTAGAAGTATCTTTAGTTCGTGTGTTTTAAAGACCTAACAATGTAAGATGATTCAAACTTCTATTAATTTTACAGATTGTACGTATCCATGACCTGAGCCCTTTAGAAATCTCACTGAAGAGCGTCATTTTCTTTGGTAGGGACATGAGGACAGGGACAGGAATTCACTGAAGCAGCTCAGGTCAGGGTGGACTTGGCCACTGGGCACAGGGGGGAATGGCTTCAGGGCCCAAGAAATGTTTTAATTTCTTGTATAATCAGAAGGAGAAAAATATAATCTAGCTTGGGTTATCTCTCTCTCTCTTTCTCTCTCTATCATAGAGAAAGAAAGACTGTGATGGCTCCGTTACTCTTTAACCCCACTAAATCTGGGGCTTAACCCCATTTAACAGGGTTAAAGAGTAAGGGAGCCAGGTAGTCAAATGTGCCTCGGGACAAGAAAGATATGACTCAGCTCTGGAGATTTACATAAAAATCTCATGGATCTCAAGTATAGAAGGTACCATTGGCCTCAAACTAACCAGAAAATTTCCAGATATTCTGTCTCTTTGGCCCTTGCTCAATCTCCAAGGCTGCCTTGTCTCTTTGTCTCTGCTTCTCTCTGTGACTTGACTTTCCTGCATCGGGGCACAGCCCTCCACTTGCACAGATTCTTTGCCCCTGAGGCTTTCTAACCTTCCTGTTCAGATCTCCAAAGAGAACTGACTTAATCTGGTTGTTCCACCTGGTGTCAGCCCCATCCCTTTGGCCATCCCTCTTGAGGCCCTGGGCAGGCCCATTCTCTAATCAGGGCAGAGGCGGGGTTGGGGATGGGAGGGTCAGAATAATCTCTTATAGTTTTACATTGCTGGGGTTCTTCCTAAAAATAATTCACCCCATTTTATTCTTCCACTTACTGTACTAGTTAATGTGATTATAATGACATGATGAATTTATTTTGAATGAGAACAAAGATTATTTCTCAATAATTTAATTTCTCAATTTACTCAATTTCTCAATTTATCTCATACTTAGATGAAATTATATTTTAATCCTTAGCCCATTTGATTAGTTATATTAATTGAACACTCAAATTGGAAGCAACTGATACATGGGCAAAAGTAAACTAATTTGTCTTTTCACTATGATTTTTATAATAATAAATTATGTATATTTGAAATATTTTCCATTCCAAATATACACACACATACATACACACACAAATGATTTTATCTCACTCTAACAGAAAATATTTAACTAAGGAGTTTCTTACATTATATGGATATATAATGCAGACATGGTACTAGGAAGGAAAATATCTACAGAACACTATCAATTCAAGATGTGATTTAAACTCTATTCTGACTATTTCAAGACCAGTTATAATAAAATCTAACAGATGATCAGGTCAAACAGGCTATACAAAAACAAGCAGATGAGCTTTTTGTCACTAGTATAGTCACTGTCAGCAAATTCTTTGTTCAACACAATTGTAATTATAATTGAAATTATGGGTCGATGTAACATTACATATGCATTAAAAAATTACATATCCCTGTTGTAATATTAACATTTAATAAGTCCTTATTATGTCCCAGGACTTGTTCCCAGAACTTAATTTATGTATCTCATATTATCCCACAACAAACAATATCGTTATCCCCATTACATAGATGTGGAAGTTAATGAACAGAGGTATTATGTAATTTGCCCAAGGTCATAAAGCCAGTAAGTAGCACAGCCACAATATGATCATAGCCATCCTCACTCACAGCATATATTCCAACACTGCTGCCACACAGAGAGAGATACAGACGTGCTATACACATACAGTCATCTCCATTATTCACAACAAACTTCTCTTCCTTGTAGGCTAGGTGTAGCAAAATTTTACATTCACCAAAGTAAATTTTTTTCTGCTTTAACTACATTGCCATATCTTTTACTTCTTTAGCTCATTCTTGATATATTCAACTTATAGATTAACTCTCAAATCAGAAGAAAGTTCAAAGTTTAGGAACCTGAGAGACGTAGTTTTTTTGGTCCATACCCAGAACACCAGAGACAAGGAAATTACAGGGACAGATATATTAATGTAATATAATGTGGCTTATATCTTTTCTTCCCTTTAATCTTGTACTTAGGGATTAGGTTTTATTGTTCACATTTTATTAATGAGAAAATAAGTTAAGAGAAAATGAATAACTTGTCTAAAGGTAGGTACCTGCAAGGTAGAACATGTGCTGATTATTATCCATTGATCCCTGCAGTCTCCATTTACCCTCCTCTGTCTTGCTCTATGCCTGGGAGATTGACCTCTACACTTGGGCTCCCTTGCTTACTGGCTTTCTGGTGGGTTGACCAATTGGGGTATTTATTCTTCACTGCCCAATCCTCCCCATGTCCAGCTCGCTCCTTACTGGATCACAATTTTAGCAATGGCTGCATTTTGTAAACCCTAGCTCCTAAAATGTCCTTTCCTTTTGCCTAGGACTTAGGGATAGCAACAGCTTCTCTATGGCTAGTGACAGGCTCTCTCCTTTATCAAACTGTAGTCAGGCTCCTCTAAACCCTCTGCTCAATTAGGCCTCAACCTCTAGACTTCTCTATCGTTGCACTGACCAATTTTTCTGCTATCTCAGTTTACAGGGAATCCCCCCCCCCCACCTTGATATCTGATCAAATTCCTTAGCCTCACCATGCCCCAGGTGATATCTGATCACCCTAGCCTACCTTCAGCAAGAATCCTGTTGAGTCAGATTAGCTAAATACCCCCTTTCTCCCTCTCAGTAATATTTCATCCACTGACACCTACCTTGCTTCTTAGTTACAAATTCCATGTTGTATTCGGAATTAAGCCCAGTTCTATACTGAGGTCCCACTTTCTCTATTGCAATTGTTCCTCAATAACATCTGTTTTTGCCATTTTAACTACTGTCCAACTTTGTTTTTCTTTAATACTAGTTCTCAACTTCTTCCAACCTCAGGCTGATAGACTTAACCTTGCCCACTTCTCTAACTAACCCTTTTATTAAACGTTCTTCAGCGGAAACTTTCACATGTCCATCCGGCTGATACAGAATAATTAACCTAGACTGGCTGCATTGTGATCCTTCAAATAAACATATATTATGAAAAAATAAAGAAGGGGAGACCTTGAAATTAGTCTGCTCCCTTTCAAGACAACTGAAATGCTGATTTATGTTAGAATGACCCTTAGAGAGAGAAGCTTCAGAGAATAAGTCAACTATGCCAATTATTGAGCATGGGGGGCCACAAATAGCAACAAATGACCATTAAACAAATCCTTCCCCGATTTGAGCTTCGATTCTAGTGGAGAAAATATGCAAGTAAACATTGTAGAAAGTGTTATAGAGCGCTATACCTGGGGTGGGGGGAAACATAGCTAAGCCAGTCTTCAGGTACAGGGAAGTGGTACAGCTAAGCTGGTACCAAGGAGTGAAGAGTAGCTGGGCCAGTAAGAGAGGCAAGAACATTCTAGATAAGGTAAACGATAGCTGAGAGATCTGTGATCTGCTCCAGACATAATATGTCAAAAATGCAGCATTCTTTTGTCTGGTAACTATTCTTAAATGCATTTGTAATCGTAAAAATATTTTTCTGGTCTTTCTCTAATTTATATTGATATAATTAAGAGTTGTACATACATTTAAAAATATATTAAGTTTATGACATAGCTAAATTACTAAGAAGATGTGATATCTTTCAAGACCTGTTTTTTTTTCCAGTTAAATTTAAAACCAGATTACACCTTATGTCATAGGATTTTATTTTTTTAATGGAATTTTAAATTTCCCATTTTATTTTATTTTATTTTATTTTATTTTATTTTATTTATTTTATTTTAGTAGGCTCCACGCCCAGCGTGGAACCCAATGTAGGAATTAAACTCACGACGTTTTAATCAAGACCTGAGCTGAGATCAAGAGTTGGATACTTAACCAACTGAGCCACCCAGATGCCCTTAAACTTTCACTTTTAATGAAGTGATGTTTTCATATGGCAAAAATACTTAGCAGCCATTTATCAAATCAATGCATCAGTATACATACTTGTGTGGACTCCCAATTAAACTGAACATTTTGTTTTTCTGCCCGTTTGTTTAGAGCAAATCTGTACACGCTGCTTCTCTCTTTAGCCTGTTCTTGAAGTGAAATAATTTGTTCCTCATGAATTCTGTCAGGAGGCAAAAATGTCAGATCGTTGCAATGAGAGACTACAAACTGTGACCTCAATAGACTTGTAATCTAAAAATTATTGATAGAAATATTTTCTAAAAACAGTGAAAAGCTTTAAAGTAGGTGAATTCAAATTTGGTGCTGTTAAAAATAGCTGCTTCCTAGAGCATGCTGTTCTCTTCTTAACTTTTAATGAACTCTTGAAAGCTCACTTGAGAATGATAATTAGGTTGGCATTATTCTCTAAATGCCCCAAATCTAAAAACAGAGCAAAACTTCTACAACAAAGATACATATGAGTTTAATAGCCTTGATGCTTTAATAATACTATGCTTACCTCAATATTCCAGGGAGTCTCTTTCATATATTTTATAAGAACAAAACAAAACAAACAAACAAACAAAAACTTGGAATACCTTTAAGTTAAATGCAGACATATAGAGAACAGTATGAAGGTTCCTCAAAAAATTACAAATAGAACTACCATATGATCCAGCAATCCCACTTCTGGGTATCTATATCCAAAGGAAATGAAAACAGGGTATCAAAGAGATATCAGCACTTTCATGTTCATTGCAGCACTATTCACAATAGTCAACACATGGAAACAACCTAAGTATCCATCAACGGAGGAATGGATAAAAATGTGATAGATAAGTCCTGGAGATCTAATACACAGTACAAGGATTATAGGCAACAAAACTGTATTATAAACATTAAACTTGCTAAGTGACTAGATCTTAAGTGTTTCCACCACTAGAAGAATCAATAATCATGTGACACCATGGAGGTATTAGCTAACCCTACAATGGTAACCATATTGCAATATAAATGTATCAAATCAATACATTGTGCATCCTAAAATTACACGATATGTCAATTGTATGCCAATTTAAAAAAATTAAATGCAAACAGTGCTTTATAATAATTTACACTTAAAATAATGAAACGCTATTCAATGGTAAAATATATATGATCAAATAGGTTACTAATAGGTATTAGGGACTTATATATTGACAATACTTAATAAGCTTCATGCAAAGGCTTCCTTTAATGGAGTATTTCAAGGGCAATATACTAATCTTAAAGAATGAGGCTTCTTGTATTTAATATTTTAGTCATTTTGTCAAAATATCAGTTAAATCTTTACAATAGAAAAGGTTCCCAATTATAGTCATAATTTATTTTAGAAAATTAGTGAAGTGAATGATAACGATAGTTTTTTACATTTCATGTCTGAATCTGGCCCTTATGACTGTAAGATGATGCTCCTAAAATTTCAAAACTATAGTCCTTGGATGACCCACAAATAATGGTAGTTTATGGGAGAAACTATTTAAATTTTATTTAAGCTTCTTGTTAATTTTTACCAAATTAGTAAGAGCAAAAATATTGAGACCTCTAAATCATTGATTCTGATGTCAAAAAAACTGTTTTGAAATCCACAAAATTTTATACTTTTCCAAAATTTTATTTGGAACATTTTCAAACCTATAGCAAAGTTGAAAGAATCTTACAGTAAACAATTTTATACCTACTACCTTGATTCTACTATTAATGCTTTCCTATACTTGTTTTCTAAATACCTATCCATTACTAATCTTTCTAACCAATCATCAATCCATATTATTTCTGATGCATTTAAAAATACATTGGGGCACCTGGGTGACTCAGTCCGTTAAGTATCCAACTCTTGGTTTCTGCTCAGGTCATGATCTCAGGATCATGAAATCGAGCCCTGCACAGGGCTCTGAGCTCTCAGCATGGTGTCTGCTTAAGACTCCCTCTCCCTTCCCTCTGCCCCTCCCCACCCCCATGCTCTTTCTTCCTCTCTCTTTCTAAAATAAATAAATAAATCTTTAAATAAACAAATCTTTAAATAAATAAATAAATAAATAAAAATAAAAATACATTGGGGCGCCTGGGTGGCTCAGTCGGTTAAGCGTCTGCCTTCGGCTCAGGTCATGATCCCAGGGTCCTGGGATCGAGCCCCACATCGGGCTCCCTGCTCCGCGGGAAAAGCCTGCTTCTCCCTCCCCCACTCCCCCTGCTTGTGTTCCCTCTCTCGCTGTGTCTTCCTCTGTCAAATAAATAAATAAAATCTTAAAAAAAAAAATAAATAAATAAATAAAAATAAAAATACATTGACAATACTGAATTGTAAATCTGTTTACTGCATTTATTCAATTCTTTAAATTATTTTTAAAAAACCTATGGCTACTTAAAAACATTTTCAATAATACTGCTAAAAGCCCAAGTTTAAAATATTTCAAAAATCATAGGTCTATCTTAATACTGTGTGAAATAATGGCCAAAAATGATACAAATAGCATGCATGTTCTAATCACATATATATGTATCCAGAAAATAAAAGTAAATCCTACTTATTTTATAATTCAGTCAAATGCATCAGCCAGAGTCCAATTAGGAAAACAGAAACCATTCTGAGTGATTCCAAAAGACCAAAATATTACCATGAGATCTTTATTGTTGTTGTTTTTTTTATCTTGGTTGATTAGAGATTATCTCAGCTTTATATGCATTCTTGTTAATAAAATTAAAATAGTAAGAAAGACCAACATTTGGCAAAAAGGCATTCATTGGTTTGCTTTTTGAGCCTCAGATCCCATCCTAGACTGCTCCTGCTCTATTCGGTGGGGCAGAGGGACTGCAGACTACCTTACCTACACTCAAATCATCAAGAAGTTTAAATATAATTTGATGAATTGAGTAAGTTCACTTAAAGACTATATCTAAAATTAAGTTGTGCAGACTCTAAGACTATTTATCAATCTTGTCAAACCAGAATCAATTTTCCCTCATCTCTTTTGTTTCCCCTAGTTCAGGAAAAAAATTAACACAAACTAAAGACCTCAAGTGCTTATCAACACTATTTCTATCTTTAAAGAGAGATTGGGTCAATGAACAAATGTGAAAAAGGAGGATTGTCCTGTTGCCATTGACTGTGGCATTTGATCTGGGAAACTTCTGATTTCCTTCTTTGAGGCAGAACAATAAGGAACAGCCAATTTAAATGGCTTTCAAAGCACAGGAGAAAAATGAACCTGTGTTTTGCAAGCAGTACATCAAGAGCCCTGAACCAAGATGTGGTAAAAATGAGATCATTAAATAAAATAAACAAGTTTCAAGGAGATATTCTGTTAATCTGAGATGATGCAGAGCTATAATCATAGTCACAAACACCTTGCATACAAAAGGGTTTTTTCTCTGATTATTTTACTATATACATAGATATCTATATAGTATTTTATATATTTACAGATATAGAGTATTTTATACACATATAAAAATATGAAGAAGGTGAATAGGTTTCATCTGATGTGCCAGTTCAGCCTGGGCCCTCTACGGAGTATGACAGTAGGTCCTCATTTGGGCCAGGTGGGGAAGAACCCCTGAGTGGAGATTGATGGCTGTGGTTAAAAAGGCTGGAAGGAACTAGCAGAGATTCGTGTTTATTTGTCAACCCTGACCAACGCATTAATCTGAAATTACTCTATAGTCATTGACTGTGAAATATCCAAGTAATAGAATTGATTTCTTGGTTTTAATATTGTACCCCTTTCAACACTGTGAGATTTATTTCAGAGACCATTCTCTTGCTGACAAAAAATTAAAAATAAATGACAGTTTCATAATGGCAAGTTCCACTGGTTATTCAAATTATTTCAAAGTGCTTTTCATGCTTCTTCAGCATAATAAAGGTATCAATTAGGATACCTACTCCTTTCATGTGATCTGATCTATAGAATTCCTGGACTAAATCTAAAAAATGTTAAAACTATTTATGTTAGTTACAAAGGAGGAAAAGATCCAAATGTTGCTCAATTCCATGAAAACTAACAATTGGTTTATAGAAGGGTTTTCTATTTGTTTTTCTTATGGTGAACTGTTTAGATGTTGGTGGATGAGGAAAAAAACAAACACGTTCAAAACAAAACAATGTAACATTGACTATAGTTCCATATTTGTTTTAATGGCAGAAGTTAGAGGAGAAATATTACACCAGATCTCTTTTATAATTTCCTATGATTGGGAAACACTAAATTGAATCCAACTCAGCATAGATTTTTTTTTTTTTTTGAAGATTTTATTTATTTATTTGACAGAGAGAGACACAGCGAGAGAGGGAACATAAGCAGGGAGAGTGGGAGAGGGAGAAGCAGGCTCCCCGCGGAGCAGGGAGCCCGATGCGGGGCTGGATCCCAGGACCCTGGGATCATGACCTGAGCCGAAGGCAGACGCTTAACGACTGAGCCACCCAGGCGCCCCCATAGACTTTCTTTTTAATCTCTTCTCATATTAACTGCAGTAAGTAAAAACTAGAAATTTTCTGTTTTGAAAATAGACCTTACTTGAGGGAAAAAAAAAAAAACATGTATCATTTGCCTTTAAGAAATATAAATATTTGGTGGTATATTTATGAAATGCCTACTTGAAAATTTGCTATGAGCACAATTATTTTGAACTTGGAACTTTTGCTGGGTCTCCACACTAAAGCCCATTCAGGACCATGCTCTGTCCCTGCTCTCTGACCCACACACCTATATGGGCTTTCATGTTATTTATATAAATATCCGACTCTGCATTACGGTGATCATACCATGTTCATTGACTTTTTCTCTTACCTCTTCATCTCCTCTAACTCCTGGTTTGTTTGTGTATGTGTGCATTTTACAGATTTCCTAATAATGGCTAGTGGACATCTTCACCATTAGGTGATAAAAGGAACAATTTGAGTAACAGGTCAAGAGTGGAGATGCCTTTGAAAACAAGAGGCAACTCACATATGCAAGTATTGAAGACTGCCCTCTGCTGGAAACACTAACTCCTCCTCCCTCTGCAGAGGGGGACTCAGGTCTCCTATTTGTCGATGTCCCCACAGCTGGGAAGAGAGCTTAAAGCTGGGCACAGTGTAGGAGGCTATGCTGTCCTGCTCAAGGGCTCTGGGTAGTGATGTGCTATCATTTTCTTTCCCTTTCTTATTTTTTCACTCTAATTCACAGCTATGGGGCTTTGTATTCTTTTTGAGATTGTGTCCATGCCAACAGGTCTGATTTGGGTATCCAAATGAGAGATGCCCATTTAATTCAAAGGAACTTATGGGATATTAAGAGAAGAGATTCTCTGATTAGAAGCAAATGTGATCCAATACCACCAGCTACTGCAGACAATACATTTTCAGCTTCTTCTAAAATTATCCGACATATTAAAACTCTCATCACCCAAACTATAAAGGTTCATTCCCTTATGCCAGTATTAAAAATAAATCATTACATACCAAGAATATCTATTTGGCTTTATAAAAGTTTTTGAAACACTGATCTCTGAAAATTTCTAGGAACAAATTGGTTGGATTTACTCTTAAAATTATCTCATTTACATGGCTGTTTTTTCTCTCTATAGCAGTAATTTATACAAGTAGATAGACCAATCTGATAAGATTTATTAGCCTGAAGTAGCTGCAAATTGGAGACTCTTCATTCAAAGAATAAGTTTTCCCTGTTACTGTTAAATAGGGAAAAACTTATGTCTCTGTTATAGGACTCAACTTTTCAGGATTTGTGGTCCAAAGTACACAGTGTGTAAGAAAATGCTTTTATTATAAATAAATGCTTCTTTGTAAAACAATATTTTTATATTCATTTTATGAATTTCTTTTCTGGAAAAAAAACTACAGAAAAGTTAGAGACTTTTGTTGAAGCAACAATAGCACCTGATAGCCATCAGAATCCCCTGGGAAGCTTTGCACAAATAATACATGTGTCCAGACCTACCTATGCAAGATTCTGACTCAACAAGTCTGAAGCAACATCTTTGATCTTATCCCCAGTTCCCTGTGTCCTTCTTGCTTTGTATTACCTGGACATCACAAAGGCAGATTACATCATCATCTCCTCAATGAATCTTACCCAAACCCAAAATACCTCTCCTATTTGTTTTCCTAGCATCCTCTCTTGAACATATTTTCATCCCATTTCTCTTTATTACCAGGTTTTTTAATGCCCCTGTGCCCTTCACTAACCTTCAGAAAGGTGAAGATGATGCTTTATGTTTGTCATGTGGTAAGACAATGATGTCAGTCATAATAAACAAGAAGATTTAAAAAAAATGAATGAAATAAATGAAGTAAATGAGCTAAGATGATTAAATAAACTAACAAAATAGAGCAATTAATAGACAATTTTATCTATGAATGGAAGTTTTCTATTTATTGTGAAAAACTCATTTCAGTTCTTCATGGTGTAATTGAAGCTCTTTTTTGGTCTTTTCTCATTGGTTTCTATTCTTTGTGTTACAATCTTTCACATTCTTAAATGATTACCGCCTCATTTAAACTTTCTCTAAGACTTGCTTTTCTTTGATTTGCTGACCTTTCCCAGTTTTGCTCACCATCAATCAAATAAAAAGCCTTCAATTTAAAACTGTTCTAAATTGGAAGACAATTCAGTAAAATTAAAATATAATTATTAATCCATTTGTTAGTTATAAATTCAACACAATGACAAGCATTATAATATTTTATAATAGTTACAATATTTTATACTCAGTAATTTATATTAATCTATCTGTATCTATATCCATATTTATCTCTGATCCTAAATAGCCATTTGATCTTTGTGACAACCCTAAATAGTAGGTATTATATTACTAATCCAGTTTTATAGACAAAGAAAAAGAAATTCAAGTTTACATTATAACTAATCTGCAGAATATTTGAATATTAATTGGTAGAGCCAGAATTCAACCTCAAGTTCCTCTGCCTGCAAATTCTATGGCCTCTGAAAATATTCAATAGCAAAGAACTAGTCATGTGTCTAAGAATCAGGACAATATGGAAAATGCTGAAAGGTATCTCTCTTCCCAAACGTTAAAGATTAAACGACAGGTGGCAAGCAATGGCATTGCCCACTAGAAGAATGAACAACCACGCTATACAATATTTTTCACTGAATAGAAGACAAGGAAGACAAAGGATGGTGGAACCCTTGCTTTCTAAACAGTGATCACCATTATGCTGAAACAAATAGCTAAGTCATTCCATTAGAACGATTGAAATTATTAATAAAATAACCCCTATGCCCCTATTAGAAGGGCCAAAATCCAGAACACTCACAACACCAAATACTAATGAGGACATAGAGCAGCAGGAACTCTCATTCATTGCCAGTGGGAATGTAAAATGGCTCAGCAACTTTAGAACACAGTTTGGCAGTTTCTTACAAAACTAAATATACACTTACCATATGATCCAAAAGTTGTACTCCTTGGTATTTACCCAAAGAAGCTGAAAACTTAAGTCCTCATAAAAACCTGTACACGGATGTTTATAGCAGCTTTATTCATAACTGCCAAAACTTGGAAGCAACCAAGATATCCTTCAGTGGGTGAACAGATCCAGATAATGTAATATTATTCAGCACTGAAAAGAAATGAGCTATCATGCTATGAAAAGACATGGATAAAACTTAAATGCATTAAGTGAAAGAAGCCAATCTGACAAAGCTACATACTGTATGACTCCAACTATATGACATTCTAGAAAAGGAAAAACTATGGAGATAGTAGAAAGATCAGTGGGGTTGCCAGGGTTGGCAGGGGGAGGAATCAATAGACAGAACACGGAAGATTTTTAGACCAGTGAAATACTCTCTATGATACCATAATGATGGATACATGTCCTCATACACTTATTTAAACCCACAGAATATACAAAACCAAAGTGAACCCTAATGTAAACTACGGACTTTGGGTGTTTATGTTGTACCAATATAGGTTCATCAGTTGTAACAAATATATCAATTTTGTTGGGGATGTTGACATTGGGGGAGGCTATGCATGTGTGGGGGCACTGGGTTAATATGAAATCTCTGTATCTCTCAATTTTGTTGCAAACCTAAAACTGCTCTAAAAAAAAGTCAAAAAATTATTTAAAAAACAATATAATCAACACAGAAGAATGTTATTATGAATGACTTAGCCTCCTAAAACAAAAATAAAAGAGAAAAAAGCAAACCAGCATGGAAAGATATTTCATGTTTTTAAAAGAATAATGTGAGTGAATGGTAGTTTATATGCTCAAAGAGAAAAAGTCAGTCAGCTGCCACTTAGATTAGGATAAACAAACGTATCAATAAAAGATGTTCAAAAGCAGACCATATATCAAAATTTCTAACTTCAAAAAATATCTAAATCCTTTTTTAAGAGGTCCATTCTAAAATGAACCAGGAAGCAACTGGTTAATTAAAATGGTACAGTGATTTTATGAAATTTATCTTTGTCAATATAAACTCAAGAATGATGTCCCACAAAAAAAGAATGGTGTTAATTTTGAGATAGAAATATTAAAAGCTGTATTTTTTTAACATAAAATCATGGTTGAACATTTTGATCTCAAGGTTTGATCCAACCAACCCTCACTCAGTTCCTCAGAGAGTAGCTGCATAGGATTCTTTGTGGTCACCGGAGGTTTTTTTATTTTTCTCCTACTAACTAACCTGACTAAAGAGAACAGGTGGTAATTCTTCAAGAGTAAAAAATAACCACACTGCAAGAGATTTACAAAATGCAATCAATTTATAGGAGAATGAAAGATCCCTTTGGTTAATCAAAAGGACCTGGGGCTTTCCAGGCTTTCTTTAAAGCAAATGCACAAGTAATGTTAACTACAATTTGACTAAGTTTACTTCATGTTGCTCTTCTATAATATACAAAAAATGGCTAATTTTCTAGACTAAGGGACCTATACACTATGATCTCTAAAACAATTTAACATTCAACTATTTGGAATCAGATTAGAAACTGCTCCTTAATTACTTATCATCATTAGAACAAAGATTACATAAGTGTTTATAATCAGAATTTTTCATATAATGTGAAATATTATACTCTTGTTATAAATTTAAATGTCTTTAAACGAAGTTCATGGGGAGTTTTCGCTCTGTCAGAACAATAATATATCATACCCAAGAGTTTCTTTATCCATTAATTCAGTTGTGATTTGTATTTTTACTTTTAAACGTGGTTCTGTGACATTTCATAATTTCCCCTTTTCGATTTTGTTTTGTTAGGATATAAAAGTAGCAAATGTCAGTTTTCAAAAACACAGCAAAGTATAAAAAATTTAAAACCTCAAACTGATAGATGACATTATTGACATTATTGTATATATCCTTTGTATTTTTAATGCAGGAAAAAATCAATATTGACTTTTTAGTTTCAAAAATAGGCAGTTGATTCCAAAGTGACACAATAATCGTGAAAGCCAGGCTTTGCTTAAAGAGAAAATGAGAGATTCTGAAAGTTCCCTTTTAAATATTGAGATTCAAGCTTGACTAATTTGGATCATAAAAGCTTACTGTGAACCATTGATAACAGGATTTAAGAGAAGTTCTGCCCAGGCAGGAAGAGGAATGGAAAGCCTTCAGAGGGGAGGTAGGGGAGATTCAGATAAACAGAACCTGAAAAAAGACTAGCACTTTGGGCCTCAGCCAAATACAACAAGAGGCTGAGAAAATCCACAACAGAAATTCCAGATATGCAAATGGAGAATCCAAGAACATGTGAGCATTTGGCTCCTTTTCCCCACCACATTTAATGTGGCACAGGCAGCTATTTTGCATCTGTAGAATCCAAAGCACTGAGAAATTGAGCAGAAACTATCTGGGCTCTCAGAGATCTTCATGAGAGCCAGCAGTTTGATCCTGTCAACATTATGGTCAAATCGGAAGGGGACACCCACAGCAAGAGCCATTAAAAACAGACCAGGAGTCCTACTTATGATGGACTGTTAATAGCAGGCGTGAAGCCATTCCCCAAACATCATACCTGCCCAACCCCAGTCTTTAGCAGAACAGGAGATCCAGAGAATGGTATGCCATCAAGCGGCCCCTTCCCCATCACCAGAAGGCATATCCATGGGCTTTCTTTTACAGCCTGATGCCATCATGGAAAAAGAAGGTGAGAGTTCTCATGAAAGACTGAAAATTTACTCAGAAGAAATCTTTCCCCGAAAGTTTAGGGTTCCCCCCCCTTACAGGCAATTTGAGTTATAATGAGTAAAATTCAAATTCAACATGCCATTCAATACTTCCCAGATATGATTTTAGGAATTTGTGATGTTTTGCAACTATAGCATTTTTTAGAAGCCTCATATTTCTCCCCTTTGTCATTTCTCTACTTTTAAGCAGCTACTTGTGCTATCCAATACAGTAGCCATTTGCCACATGGGGCAATTTAAATTTAAATTAATTAAAACTGAATAAAATTAAAACTTCAGTTTCTCAGCCACACTAGCTGCATTTCAAGTGCTCAATAGCCACATGTGGCTAGTAGCTACCACACTGAACAACAGAGATAGAGAATATTTCCATCATCACAACAAATGTTATTGGACAGCATGGACAACAGGCTACACTATGCCTATTGCCTCATAACAAGAGTTACAAAATAGCCCAATGCAGAAAAGGAAGGAGTATTCCTGAGTTTCGTTTCTAAAAGCCTAAACTCATAGGGATATAGAGAGGAGTCCAGGGCATAAACCCAGTTTAGAAGAATGGAGTTTAATAGACTGAAACTTCTCCAAAGACAGGAACTCTGGCCTGGGAAGCAAGGAGATAGTGGTTAAAGGATAGAATCCAGAGATGGGGGAGTGAGCAGTTGTTAGGATTTTGGAAAGCGCAAAGTACCCATTTCGTTTCCCCTGATGTAGCCTGGAAACAACAAAATTATTGCCAACCATGAAGAGGGAGAGAGCACCAGACCTTAAGAGGCCATTCTGACAAGAACACAGAATGTCTCTCAGATTATCTACAAGAAAAATAATTGAGGGCCACAGGGCATGATGGACATCCCAGCAGAAATCTATGTGCCTACACAGAGAACTTAAAACAAGATGGATTAGTTCTCCCACACACATTTTCCCCTTCCCCACTTTCATGACAGTGCTTTGACAGTGGTTGCCCCTGAACTTGGATAAATCCTAAGCAACTGAGGGAGAAAGGTCATATCAGAGATTCACTGAAATTAGGTTTCTGCTATTCTTCTGGATTGCAAATGGATATATATGTCTTACCACCCAAGTTAGGAAATGATATTCATATCCTTTATACTTTCTTATAAATAGGGTTCAATATACCAATTCACAAGGTCCCTGGCATCAAGCCTTGTGCAAAGAAAAACTGCCCATTTTGTCAACAATCCCAAATTTGCAAATGATACTTTTGAGTACTTTCCAAATTTGGGGGTAGATGCCATGTGTTCCTGGTGATTAATATCCATCTAATTTGTCAATTAGTATAGAACATCCAGTCCTGCTGATATCATAAGTTCAGGATGAAAAAAATGTTTTGGTAATTCATAGGCATAAATATGCATGAAAATCAAAGAGCAATTCATATCAGAGAAAAGAAACACTAAGAATGTAAGATATCATGTATTACTTCTAAGCAATTCTAAAATTCTTCCTAAGGAATCAGGGAAAAGTGATGTATCACTTATATAACTGTTTTATGTTATATAACATGGAAGGTTCTAACAATATCTTTTCAACAATTTGAAATTTCTTAAATATGGAAGACCATGTCTAAAATATATAGCAGTGCAATGTTTCCTCACTAGATTCATGATACACTTGGGCATGTTTCAATAGATGACCACATCCCAAGCTTGACATTTTATTCACTCTCTTTGTTGTGCAATTAATTTTCATAAGTCTAAAACCTGCAGTTGGAATTATGGGGACATACTTCAATGAACTGTATCATCCATTGAACTCACCAGAGTAGAGATTTCTATCAGGAAAAATTTGACTTCAAACATTTTCCCACTATTATCTCCTTCCTTAAGCTCACAGTTACCTTTAAAATTGAACATGCTGTTTTTAGCTTCTATGTATCCTTAAATTGATTCTATAGAGCTGAGGAGTCAAAGAAGTCTCAATGACTTTTTTTTTCAGTATATGTTTTTAAGTGTGTGATTTTAAGAGCTCTTTTTTTTTTTTTTTTTTTAAAGATTTTTTATTTATTTATTTGAGAGAGAGAGAATGAGAGAGAGCAAGCACATGAGAGGGGGAGGGTCAGAGGGAGAAGCAGACTCCCTGCCGAGCAGGGAGCCCGATGCGGGACTCGATCCTGGGACTCCAGGATCATGACCTGAGCCGAAGGCAGTCGCTTAACCAACTGAGCCACCCAGGCGCCCCTTAAGAGCTCTTTTAAAAACATTATTTCATTATTGACATTTTTAAGGAGGCAACTCTCTCCACACCAATAGCTACCACTTTCATTTCTCTTTACAACCCCCTATGCAGTAGGAAAATCATTTTCCCACAGCTCAAAGTAGAAGAGTCAAAAGGCAAACTTTTTAAAACAGTGATATTGAATTTCAAAATTCTATCAGTTTCAAAATTGTACTAACACAACACAGCAATGAAATGTTCAGTGACCTCCAGCAGACAATATTAGTCTCAAACAACCACTTCAAAATATCCCTAAGGCTTCCCTTGCTGGTTTGATTTTAGCATTAGTTAAGGACCATTGCTGGTGAATGAGTATTTCATGGGCTTTTGCGCAGCTAGAGTACAGGTTTAAGTAACCCATGGTATATTTTACTTTTTCTTTTTCTTTTTTTTTTTTTTTAACCAAGGTCCAGAAATGGTGTAACATAGGTAGTATTTAAAAGTATTGCCTCACTTCTTAAAAGAAGGAAGGAAGGAAGGAAGGAAGGAAGGAAGGAAGGAAGGAAGGAAGGGAGGGAGGGAGAGAGGGTGGGAGGGAGGAAGGAAGGGAAGAAGGAAGGAAGGAAGGAAGATAGGAGCACATACTTTGAGCCACATATATATTTTTTCAGTATCCTAGCTTGCTGTACTACTATTCTTTTTTTCCATCTGTAATTTTGAATGTGGAAGAAAGCAGATTTTATTGCTTTAAACACCAAATTAACTTTCTAGAGAATAATCAAAGTAGTTATTCCATATGTAAACAGCATTTTAAATGACATGAAAGTTAATGGACTCTAAAAACTGATTTCAAGAGATTTTGTAGTTATTTCAAATGTTAGAAAATGTTTATACAGTTTTAAATTTCCTAGGGATATATCTGAAATTATTTTCAAGAATAGATATTAAATCTTCCTTCTTTCATACATATGATGTGGTCCGAAATATTGAAATTAATTCATCATAGATTTTGTGTATATAAATGTGCATATACACAGTTGTATAATTGTGTAAATATGGTCATTCTTTTGTCAGTCCTCTATATACTAACAATATGTTTGTGAATTAAGATCTAGCTTCTTTTATTGAATTCATTGGTATCTGTTAGGAAAAGATAATGCATTTGAAATAGATAAGCAATCTAGATGTGTATTTTTTTAAATGGAAGCTAAATTTATTTAGATATTTATAAATCATGGTTATTTTAATTAAGGCTTAGTATAGTACTCTCAAGCAGAGTAGAAATAGAAGTTGGCACTTTAAATGTTTACTATTATTATCGAGTTGTCAACTTTAACACCTATTGTAACTAGCTATGTAACGAAATAATCTGTGATCTGAAATGTATACTTACACATTTATTTTAATGATGTGAAAATATGAATTAAATAAGACTATATTAATGTCTTTCCAATGACTGCCATAGTCCCTAAAATTGTTGGAGAAGAGAGTGGCAATTAAAGAACCAATGCATTTAAAATCATTTACACTTAGGTGGGTGTATAATAAATTATAAATTTATATAATTTTAAATGTCTTCAATCTGGGGAGTCCACTAATTCAGATACTTTGTAATAAAGAAGCTTCCAACAGTGTGTGTCGGTTGCTGCTAGCCATAGCCACATCAATTTTAAAATTTCCCTGGAAGGGATAAAACTCAGACACTGCACATTCATCTATCAATCGACCAAATGCCAGGTCCTTGTTTCAAGGCCCTGGTACGTTCACGCAGCTGTGACTTAGCACCTTACAAAGCCAGCAGCTATTTTCAGAAAGAAGAAAGAAAACATGATGAGAAACCTACTGCCATGTCTACCACAATTCAGGCAGTTAATTAAGGAAAAAAATCATGTACTCTATAAAACGCATTCAGTTTTGTTAAGTTCCAATCAAATACTTGACTGATGCCTCTAGAACCAAAATGGGCACGTGATTACACCTAAGCCTGTATGCATTTTAATCTATTTTATCCTAAAGTCTGCAGTAATAACAAATGAAACAAAATCAGTGAAAAAAATTTTGGCACACATTTATGAAGTCCCTAAAATGTGTAAAATTATGTGGCATTGTTGGGTAAAGTAACTAGTTGTCTGGAAGGACTATCCTACTCATTTTATGAGATGATTATTGTTTTTTTTTTTATTTATTTGAATAATTTCCTCCTTTCTTTAAGAAAAATGTAGCCCAGAGTGGGTTCTCTATGAAGTAAACAAAAAAATAAAAATAAAATAATAAAGCAGGAGAAAAGATGAAAGAAGGGAACTGTTATATTTGGAGTGCCAACCATATGCTAGATACCAAATCAGAATTAGTTTAACCCCTGTATATGTTTTTATCCCTTATACCAGGTAGCTGTTATTCAACCTCATATTATGAATGAGGAAAGTCAGACTTCCAGGTTAAGCTTAATTTTACAAAACTAGTAAAGTGAATCTAAACCAAGGTTTTCTAAATCAAGAATCTACCTTTCATCCTTAACCCCATGAAAATTGATGCTAGAATTATTCAGGACTTAGAAATGCAAACTTTTCTTCTTAGTTTTTCTGTATACTTAAAATATAAAGGGATTTGATCCTGTTTATGGAGAGCACACCAGTATGCAGAAATGTTCATCCTGACAGCTACAAACCTAGTATCATGTCACACAAAAAGAAGTTATTCCTTTCACAATTTCAATTTTATGAGGAGAAACTTGTAGCCCCTAAACATATGTTTAAGTTGTGCTTTGATGCCTCAAAAACACACACCAACAAAGGGACATGGTACTATGTCCCCAGTTTCAGGTGCAGATTCCCCCTCACACACCAGAGCTGTGGTCGGTCCCACCTGTTGCTCCTGTCAGTTCACTAGCACCTAAAGGCTATGATTCGTAACCTCGTTAATTGCTCACTTCATTTCGATTGCAGGATCCACGAACTCAGGGAAGGAAAGGCAAGGCTGCCTCTCACTCACTGAGAAGGGCTTCACTGTCACACCCTCTTAAGCTGTCACCACGGACACGCTGGACAGGGACTATGCCAAGAAATGGAAGGAGTGATTCTAGGAAGTCACTGATACAGTGGTTGTAAATAGGACGATCAGGAATGGCAGAATACGTGGTGAAGAGGCAGGCTTGTGCATGCTGCAGGCAAGGAAACTGTTCTGAACTTTTGTTTGCAGAATGCTTTATTTTGTGCTTAAATTACAATTCACCCCCCTTTGATAATATGTACTTTTCACAAACATGTGTAGCAATAAATCCCCGAATATCACATGACTGTATGATTTCACAGCACATTATGGACTTTTTTTTTTTTGATGGTTCTGCTTCTTTTAATCCCCATTATCAAACAAGAGAACAAGCAACAAAACCAACCAACCAAACAAAACCCCTCTAGCAGTTTTCCTTTCTTTTTCATGGAGTTTTAATTAGTGGTAAAGAGATTTCTCATAATGTTAGAAATTCATATAAACATGTATCCAGATAATCAAATAGTAAACTACATAATTCCAGATCTTATTTTAAGGGCATTTGGGACCTGCACTGGTTAATCTTGGTTTGTTTCCCCACTACATTCGTTGTCTGCTCTGCTTTGTACCCTATGAACTGCAACACCCAGAGTCCCTTCCCTATTTGCTTCCTATTTGCAGCAGTCAGCTGGGAGGCACCTCCACGAGACCTAAGGTGGGGGGCTTAGGGGCTTGCTTCGGCCTGAACTTTTTCAGGCTTCAAAGCTCAACTTCCTTCATTTTCCCTGTCAGGTCAGGCGTGGGGTAGCTGACAACTTCCCACTGCTGCTAGTCCCTCATGCATACATGAACGCTCACCACACTTCTGTAAACACGCCCTTCCTTAAACTTTCCTCAGGGAAACACTTGGAAGGTGGTGTTTGTTTTTTGCTAGGACTCCAATACAAAGTTCTTTGGGAAAAAATATACATTGCAACAAAATAAAATAAACAACAATAATAACAATGAAAAATCATTAATGGAAGGAGTAAATAATGCCAGAGAAAAGATTAGATTTCAGAAATATATTCGAATCAGGTCCTTCTGCTGATAAAGGTGGATTGCAAATTTGATTCTAAGCTTTCAGAAGCCAGAGGCTCAGTGCAGTGAACTCAAGAGAATCTTAAGCTTCAGGGCCCCTCATTTGCAAGGATCTAGTAAGGCCCTGTGAGGGAACCTAGCAACAAGTTTATATGGTAATTTATTTTGTAAAATTTGCATACATTAGATATTTTTATTGCAATCAATTAACAGCATTGTCTCTTTCCAAGACAACTTTGTCTCTATCACTTTGTCTCTCACCACATCCCCTCTGTGGTGTGTTAATACAATGGCCATGGGCAATTTGAGATCCAGCTATCCATTTAGTTTGGGTTTTGTGGGATCTATTTAAGTAGTCATAGTCATTTCCATAGATAATCAATCCATTATTGCTATCTATCCTTCCCAAGGTAAGGATGGATTCCTGGAACCCTCCTACTGGTTAATTTCCAGCTTTGTGACATGAAGGTTTTATCACAATAAGAACATCTCCTACCATGCCCAGCAGTGGAAGCATGTGGTAGTGGGGGAGAAAAAGACTAGGAAAGGTACAGAGCATGAAGTGAGTTCTGTGGGAAATTATTCCAATCTTCAGGCCCATATAAAACTCCAAGTGGAGATCTGGTTCTCATCAATGCCTAGTCAAAACAGAAGTTCTCTGCTACTGGTAATACACTTACTTGATAAACATACCATATTCTCTCTCTCTCTCCTCTCTCTTACCGTTGGGAATTGTATAAAATAGAATTTATCAGAACACTTGAGTTTTCAGAGCAAAAAAAAAAAAAAACAAACTATAGAAGTACCACAAACAGCAAACATGTTTTTGTGCAAAGTTGTATGTTTTATTAATCTCAACTATGAGTAATAAAATACATGCTATTGGGAAGACTGCATTAACTTTCTATTTTCCTTAGGAGAAAAAATATAAAGTTGATGTCTTATGAAGAAGTGATTAAAATGTATGCAGTTAAAAATTTAGGGAAAAAATGTTTTAAAGAACTATCTCAGTCACTTTTCTAAAATTTTTAATGTATTGTTTTGTGTTTCATAATGATTATGGCATTTATCAATTTTTAAAATTTGCATTTTCTTATGAATTTGTTTCCTTGTCTTAAATGTTCTCTTTATACCTATACTTTTGTATTATTTCTTTTTAAAAAGGACTTTAAAATTGATTAAGGTTTCAGATCCCACAAAATCTGTTTTTTTTTTCCCTTGTGTTTCCCTGCTAATGGCCAAGTAGAGATCACCAACTGGATTAACATTAGCCCTAATATTAACAAAATATATATTTTTGTTAAGAGGAAGTAGTATATATTTCCTTGCACTCATGTCAAACCCACAGCTAACAATGGTATGTTAATAAAAGAATATAAAATTCAGATGAGTAATAACAATTATGTTTTTAAAATTTTAAGGAATGAATACTTAATACATGGAAGAAAAAGAGTTTTTCAAAAAAGTTAAACACTGAATGCTTATGTTTAGTGCATCCTCTCTATGTAAACACCCACTGCAGAGTTTACTTTACTGGGATTATTAGGGATATAAATTTAGAACAGGCCCTTCATAGAAAATCAAGACCGAAACACAAGATGTATTGCTATAATCATACTGTGAAGCATGTGATTGCATAAAAATCAGTGGAATGGATAAATAAGCTATAAACTTAAGTGGGTATGAAATATCTTGGCATTTTGGAAAGAACAAATTGGAATAGGTGAGGTTGTATGTGCTCTCTTTCTCTCTAATAGAAATCCCAGCATGAGGAGAAAGATAAAATCATGATTCAAGCTAAATAATCTTAAGGATTTCGCCTTTTGAGAGCTTTCATGTTTGGGTGACTATCAAGTATTCGACCAATTAAGCATAGGTAAGTAAAGAGAAAATCATCATCTCTTAGAGTATGGAATTTTTAAATTTAAAGAGAAAGTAAAACTTTTAAAAATTAGACTTAATCCAATCTAACCTTATTGGAACACCTGGCTGGCTCAGTCAGTAGAGCCTGTGACTCTTGATCTTGGGGTTGTAAGTTCAAGCCCCACACCGGGTGTAGAGATTGCTTAAAAATCAAATCTTTAGGTGTGCTTGGGTGGCTCAGTCAGTTAAGCATCTGACGTTTGATTTTGGCTCAGGGTCATGATTTCAGGGTCCTGAGATGGAGCCCCTGTGATAGGCTCTGTGCTCAGTGGTGAGTCTGCTTGAGATTCTCTCTCTCCCTCTCCCTCTGCCCCCCCTTAAAATAAATAAATAAATATTTAAAAAATAAAAATAAATAAAATCTTTTAAAAAATACAAAATAAAGTTAACCTTATTGATCAGAGCACAAGGTCAGGGAGTAAAGACAACATAAGGCTTAGAATCGAGTCACCTGCATACTAGTTAAGCTCCTGCACTTTTCTGAGCGTGGGCAAGTTCATTGATCTAAATTTTATCATCTGCAAAATGATGAGGTTGGAGTAGAATTTCTTAGGTTCTTTCTCTATCTATAAGCCAAAGCTGACAATTTGGTCCTGTGAATAGTGCCCAGATGTTAAGAGCTCCAGCTTTCATGACTTAGTTTTCTTTGACAAGTTACTCAATCTGCCCTTGACTCAATCTCCCCAAGGGACAAATAGAGATAACAATATATTTCTCTTTCTGCATGTATTTAGCAGGAAGGGTGAAAAATTACATTGTTCTTACACTAAACTTAAGCGTACCTTAGTGAACAATGTACTTCAAAAAAGCCGCTTTATAAATGCTAATACAGGGGAAAAATGAGCTTGGGAACTCCAGGTATTCTACACATGAAAATCAAGCAAATTAAAGTACATCTGCATTCTCATAGTGCTCTCTTTCTCCCTCACAGAATTTATCAAAATTTCTACTTGTATATTGTTTCATGTAAGTTACGTACTCATCTTCTCTGAAAGTTAAGATTCATGGGGAGTGTTATACAATAATTACAAAATACAGTATGCATTTGTTGATTATTCATGAATCAATGAATGAATGCTGGTTAATAATGTGCAGAATTTCACTAACAATATAAAACAAGTGCGGCTGCATAATTTTTTTCTTTGACAAGAAGTTAGCTAGCTCACTTCCATTGCTTAGGCACAACTTTTCACAAACATACATGGTTGAAAACATATTATATTCAAAGACCTACAGAAAGAGAAGTCCCCACAATCTTCCACAATAATCCAATTAGCCAAAAAATGTTTTCAAAAATTCTTTATCCTTAAAATTAGGGGTACGGACATGTTAGATTTCCACCTTGAACATAGCAATTCTTATATATCTCAATAACAACTTTAAATATATAGTCATCTATTCCTAATGTAATCTTTAATTACATATGAATTCTTGTACTCTCCAAGGAACCAACAAACTTGTACTTAGCACACACTAAGTTTATTTATTCAGTTCCAATCTTCATGAATTATTTGTAGCTTGCAGAAGAACTGTGGATAATATATCCTCTCACTAAAAAGATTCTAGTTCTTAGGAAGATATAACTTAATCTATGTCTAAAAATTAAAAAGTGATTTAAAAAAATATATGCTTTCTGAAACATTAGGTGCATTCAGTGACTTTTAGTAGATTGGGGTTACATATATACTTATACACAGTAATGTGCTTTATATCAGGAAAATATTATAACAGGAAAATGTCCATATACATGTGGTAAAATTTCTAATAGTCTAAATATATGAAACAAGGCCTAAATATCAATTTCAAGTCAGAGAGAAGTAAGATTCTATTAGTAGTAGTAGTTATGGAGAAAGACATTTAAACTTCACATCACATATTTTTCTTTTGAAAGTTTTATCCATATACACATACCTATATTATATACACATACTGGTACATGGAAACTATTAACATTTTCAATTTTGAGTCAACATCATAATATAGAATCTGCCTTATATAAAAGAGTTAGCTATTGTGGTTAGTTTAATGAATATAAAATGAGCTCTGTTTAAATATTCCACAGCAAAATATTTTCTGAAGTTGAAATAACAGCCAAAGACTTTCCAAATACATGCTCTCCAGCATGTAGCCAAATTTTAAAGACCTATCATACCATTATCTCTCTAAGAAGCACTGCAGATGTGAGGATAAATAAAAGGAAACTTCTATTTCTAGTGACTTAGCATCCTGTGGATTAGGTATGCACACAAAGAAGCATCTTAAAGCCATCCAGTGTTATATGACCAACTATGATGAATTAGTAAATACATGGAAGGGATGAGGGGTTATTAATTTGTTTCTAAATTGGGGAAAATTAGACAGAAATCACATTTGAGCTAGGTCTTAAAATTTTAAGTTGGATTTCTGTAGTTTTAGGTTTGTTCCAATATCTAAGGTATTCTTCTTCTCTTAGAGCAATCCCTTCTAGGGATTTCTTTCAGAGTTGACTGCTTGCTAGGCTTGTGATACAGATTACCATATAGCACTTCCCTTTATCATTAGTCTGGAAAATCTCCTTAGTGCTCCCTGAATTCTCTGTTTTCTGGATCCTATACCTTCCTCTTTCTTGGTTTACATTGCATTCTACTCTATACCACCTAGTTGCTTTGTAAGAAAGAATACTGGGAGGCGAAATTTTTATTTTTATTTATTTATTTTTTTTTTTGAGAGAGAGAGAGGTGGGGAGGAGCAGAGAGAGAATCCCAAGCAGGCTCCATGCCCAGCGCTCAATCCCACAATCCTGAGATCATGACTTGAGCCAAAATCAAGAGTCCGACACAACAGACTGAGCCACACAGGTGCCCTTAGGAGGCAAATGTTTGCAGTGTTTTGGACTTAATGTGTCAATAGTCAATCTTTATATTGGATTATTATTTGGCTGGGTATGGAATTCTTGACAAAAAATCATTATACATGAAAATTTGAAGGAATTTATTTTATATCTAGCCTATAATGTCTCCATGAAATGAAATTATAAGTCCCTAGTATCCCTACTGTGTGTGCTACCTGTTTTTCTGTTTTGTTTTCCTGGAAACTTTTAAGATCTTTCTTTTACTCACAAAGTTTAGAAATTAATAATGATGGGCCTGTAATTCACACCCCCCAATTTACTGTGCTGGAAAACTGGGACCAAATCTGGATACCATGTCCTTTACTCTTCATTTCTAAAAAAAAAAAAAAAAAATTGTTCTTTTTTTTTTTTTTTTTTGCCCATGATATTTTTCTATTTTTGGAACTGCTATCCAGTTTTGATTTTACATATTTTTAATTTTTTTCTCACTTATAGATTGTGATTGATTTTAGATTGATTTTACATATTTTTATTTTTTTTCTCATGTCTATATTTGTATTTTTTCAACTTTCTATCACCTTTAATTTTATATTTCAAGTTCATATATTGAAATTTTATTTTGCTTCTCATGTTTTTAGTTCCTAAGAGTTCTTTCTTGTTTGTTTAATTTTTTAAATATTTCTCATTTTGTTTCAGAGATGCAATATATTCTTTTATTTCTTTCAGAATAATAATTGACAGCTTTTTAAATATGTTCTTTTGTCTCTGAAATTCTTCCTTTCCTCTGAGTTCCCTTTCATGTGGGTTCTTAATATTGGAGATTTTCCTTAACTTATGTAGAAGTAAAGCACTGAATAAGTTGAGTCAACACTGCCTGTCTTTGCAGGGAGTGTCCAATTAATGGGATTCACAGAAATACAAATCCAACTTTCAGACTAGAGACATTCAACATTCAAGTATGTGAAGGTCTTTCATCTGAGTTGTTTCGGTTCACTCTTTCACTGATGCGTGTAAGTGGTACCAATATTTGTGTTCAAGTGGAGTAAAAGAGTGAAGCATGATCTCTTGCTTCACATATTTTCATCCCGTTTGTCCAACATGTCATCCCAGCCTCCTATGACTGTGGGAGCCAAGTCCAAACATTCCTTGGTCCCAACTTCTATATTTTTAAAGTATACTCTATTTTTTTAAAAGATTTATTTATTTATTTATTTGACAGAGAGAGAGAGCACAAGTAGGCAGAGCGGCAGGCAGAAGGAGAGGGAGAAGCAGGCTCCCCGCTGAGCAGGACCCTGGGGTCATGACCTGAGCTGAAGGCAGATGCTTAACCAACTGAGCCACCCAGATGCCCCAAAGTCTACTCTGTTTTTTAAAACTATAGGCTCCTATTTAAAAGGACTGATTATTAAAAAGAATTTTATGGTGATTTTAATGATAAATATTAACTTAAAATTAAACTATATGGCAATATGGTATATGGCATCAGCTCTACTCCAAAAAATAATCTATTTATGTATAACTAGTCTCTTATCTACTGTACACACATCCTCAATTTTTTTTTCTGGAAAATTCCCCTATATTGACATTCTTATTCTTGCAATTTATATCATATTGCTCTCATTTTTCTCCCAATGGAAATCAAGTCCCTCTTAATAAAGCCTATATTAAAAGAGAGGGCCTAATTAAAAGTAGGCCAAACATCTCAATTCAGATTTCAATGACCCCATTATGAAATGTAAGATCAACTCTTAAGAAATGGCCATATTCTGCATTAGGCTGTTGAGGGTCTAAAAAATACACCTTCTTTTTACCTTTTTTTGCCTCTGAGCTAACAAGATTTTAAAAATACTGATTGAGCTTTCTTTTCCTTCTTTAAACTAATTTAATATGAACTGTAACAAGCAAGGCAGTGGAATTAAAATTAAGAAGCAAATAGTCAGGAAAGGCATTGTATAAGGGCTCAGGAACAGAGCATATCAATAAATAAGATAGGTAGATAAACGAAGTAGATGAAAGCCAGAGTGACAGAGAAAACTGGAAGGCAGACATGAGGGCTATCAAGAAACGATACTGGAACATTACAGATTTCTAAGACACTGTGAATGAGAACAAGACAAAGACTGAAAACTAACACTGCAGGGCTGGACTTATTCCATGTCTGGACTGCCACATGTTACAAAATTTTTAATTCATATGGAAGTCTAGGTTTTTAGCTTTTCTTCATAACATGTGAGATCAGGTAATGCTTGCCCCATTTCCAAATGACAGCAATCATTCGGATGTAGGAAGCAGATGCCCCCTCCAGACACTTTACTGGAGTCCCCACCACTCATACAGTGTAGGCATTCCCTTACACTTACACCTGGCCCCTTCACCCAGTGTTGTGCCTGCCTAGTATGTACAGTCATTGCATTTGCTGTGCCTTGTATGAGACATTTCGCAGACAGAAGAAATCACCTTAAAGGTTAAATGCAGGGAAGTGTTAGCAAGCATTTATAAACGTAAGCCAGAAAATATCACTCCTCTGCTCACAACCCTCTATTGATGCCAGATCTTTACTCTGAGTGGAAATGAAAGGCCCTGCAATATCAACACAACCCCAGCCACCAGGCCACAAAATTAGTCTTGAGTCCAGTGACCCACTCAATAGTCTTAATATAAAAATGTATTTCATATGAAGTGAGGCAAAGCCACTGTGGAAAACTTCAAAAATAGAAAACATGTAAAAGAAAAAAATACTCCTAATTCTACAGTCTAAAATAATCACCATGCTGGTTTTTAATGCACATATCTTTTTGTTATTCTGTTTTTTAAAACTTAATAATGATGATGCAAACAAATCTACCTTGTCTATAAAAGTTTTTGAAATCATCTTTGTTTTGTAGCTGTTACATATTGCCTTATGATATATCATAATTTAATTATTGTCCAATGTTTGGGTACTCAATTTCCAAAGCAGTAGATTATAAATACTACCATCACAAAAATATTAACATCTCAGATTATTTTTGTAAGAGAAATTACACGAAAAAGAACTATCACCCAGCCACCCCATCCCTCCCACCCCCCACCACTCCAGCAACCCTCAATTTGTTTCCTGAGATTAAGAATTGCTCATATCAGTGAGATCATATGATACATGTCTTTCTCTGGTTGACTTATTTCACTTAGCATAATACCCTCTAGTTCTATCCACACCGCTGCAAATGGCAAGATTTTGGCTTTTTTGATGGCTGCATAATATTCCATTATATATATATATATATGCCACATGAAGAGGGGGGAAATTGGAGGGGGAGATGAACCATGAGAGACTATGGACTCTGAGAAACAAACTGAGTGTTTTAGAGGGGAGGGGGGTGGGGGGATGGGTTAGCCTGGTGATGGGTATTAAGGAGGGCACGTATTGAATGGAGCACTGGGTGTTATACGCAAACAATGAATCATGGAACACTACATCAAAAACTAATGATGTAACGTATGGTGATTAACATAACATAAAATAAAATTTAAAAAATGTAGATAGGTAAAGCAACTTACATATTCTAGCAATGTGTATTTTAAGCCTTAATCTAATCAGCATTGGATATTTTTATTTAAAAATATTTGATTATTTGGTTTTTAGAAACCACTGAGTCAACTACTTATGAGTCATCTGTCATTTATTTCATTTAAGGTGATTGGTATACACCAAAAAAATTTTTAATTTGTAGAGTCAAATATAAGTCAAATAGTTAACTATTTTGTTATGACTTCTTCCTTTGCTTTTTATGATAAAAAGTCCCACTGCCAGATAAGCCAGATAAGAGCAGATAGTCACATAAATTTCTTGAGAAGTTATAATTGTTTATTAATATTATATTGTCTATTATTGTTTATAATTGTGTATTATTATTTGTTATAAATGTTTATTATTAATAACTCATTAATACTTCTGAAACTTCATCTGGTACATGATAGGAAGTGAGTTTCTAAACTAACTTTTTTTTCCTGTCAATTAACTTTTGTAGTACATTGCACAACTGAAAGAAAGTTACCAATGTAAATAACAACATTAAAGTAATTTAATGTTCTGAATTTATTTTCTTAGGTTTAATTTCAATCTTTGGCCACCCTGATTATTATCAGCATCTATATAATAGCTTGTGTCTTCAAGGATATTCCTGAGTTGGGGGTAAAACAAGATAAGATAAAATGACTTCAAGTAAAACAGACAGCATTAACGGCACACTTTAAGTACTTCTCTAGCATAAAAGTGTTTGAAATCTCACTTTCAAGTGATTCTTGTGAAAGATGGTCGAAGGTCAGTAAAGATATAAGTGACCCATAATGGGTTCAGGGAACAGAGCTTCACCTGTTAAGTGTTGAATAGAAAGACACCCATTTGCCCCTGGGTTCCCCAACTACACTGCCCAGTGATTTCTTCCTTAAATCCTTGGTGTCATGGTCAGCCCTGACAGTGGAACTTCCCTCACTTGACTGACAAAAATCTCCCAATAACTTCCTACTATTTGACCTGCCTGCCTTCTCTAGCTCTTCTTTATATTATCAGCGCCTATTTCTTCCTCACCTAGAGCCAACTCTTCAATCCAGCTGTCACACCAGACAGGGTAAATGCATAGGTTCCTAGGACCAGCTTAAGAATATGGCATTTATCAGATGAACATAAGGGAAAGAGGGAAAGAGGGAAAGAGGGAAAGAGGGAAAGAGGGAGAGGGAGAGAGAGAGCGAGAGAGAGAGAGAGAGAGAGAGGCAAACCAGAAAACAGACTCCTATATATAGAGAACAAGCTAAGAGTTGCTGGAGGGGAGGTGGGTGGGGGATGGGTTAAATCATTAAGGAGGGCACTTGTGACGAGCACTGGGTGTTGTATGTAAGTGATGAATCACTAAATTATACACCTGAAACTAATATTGCACTGTATGTTAACTAATTGGAATTTAAATAAAAACTTGAAGAAAAAAAAAAGAAGCCTATGGGGGGAGGAAGAATATGGTACTTGTCAATAGCTACATTTGACATGGACAACTATAGAATCTCTCCTGGATTAAATTAAAATAAATTCTAAAGTTCACTAATCTAGTGCCAAGTTTGATCATGCCCTGATTATTGTTGCTTTCGTTGTTATAATTACTATTATTTACCCGGCTATAAGGCCAATCTGAATCTAGTTTACTTCTATAATGAATTTTCTGATCTTGGATTTGTAATTTAAAAAGAAAAAACAATGAAAAAAATAAAGCTGGATAAAGAAAAGCATTTTTAAGTAAAAGTGGTGAAAGAATTAGAGCAAGCCATCCTTTATTTGCTTTGAAAACTAGTTGGTTAATTATATTTTTGATATATGTTAAATGTTTAATACAGTTCTACAACTATATTAGATATATAATGACTCAAAAACCAGTACTGATGCAAATTTTCCTAGAAATTTTGATGGTTAATTTTATGTGTCAACTTGACTGGGCCACAGAGTGCCCAGATATTTAGTTAAACATTGTTCTGGGTGTGTCTGTGAAGGCGTTTCTGGATGAGAGTAACATTTGAATCAGTAGAATAAATGAAGCAGATTTTCCTCTCCAATGCTAGTGGGCTTCATCTGGTCCATGGAAAGCCTAAATAGACAGAAACAGAATTTGTTCTTTCTGCCTTACTGTCTCCAAAGTGGGACAATTTCCCCTCCTGCTCTTGGACTCAGACTCCAGTTGGAACTTATACCATCTGCTCTCCTGCTTGCTGACTGCAGATGCTGGGACTTCTCAACTTCCAGAACTGCATGAGCCAATTTCTTATTATATATATTCTATTGGTTCCATATATATACAAAATTTACATATTATGTTATATATTCTATTGGTTCTGTTTCTCTGGAGAACCCAGACTAATAGAGTGAATAATAACTCAACATGAAAGTTTATTGAAAAAATAATAACCAAGAGAAAATGCACAGTAGTTTTCTGACTGAGTCCTTGATTCTGTGGTTATAAATGTAGCAGTTATGAAATGTGTTTTTCCATCTATATAAATGTTCCAAGAAATTGGAATTTTCTTACTTAAGTGCCAATAGATTGTACTTAAAATATGTTCTCCAAAAAGTTCTTTGGAAACACATTTGTTTTTAGAACTTTGCATATAAAATATATCATAGATACTTCCTTCTTACTTAGTGTCACCATTTTGCCCACCCAATAACAAACTGATCTGCAATGTGACTTGTTCTGTGACTAGGAATCAGAGTGGTGTCATTGGAAGAGTTTAGGTTCTGGGTGCAGACAATCTTTAGTTCTAAGTCCAAATCCAACCCTGTAATTTAGGAAGTCACTTACTTCTGGAATGACCCAGTTTTCCCTTCAGAATTATGGAAATTATTCATCCTACATAACTGAAACTTTGCACCCTTTAACCAACAACTCCCATCATTCTCCCCCACCTCCCATCATCTGGCAACCACCATTCTACTTTCTGCTTTTATGAATTCCACTTTTTCAGATCCCACACACAGGTAAGATCACATAGTATTTGTCTTTCTGTGACTAGCTTTTTCATTTAGTACAATGTCCTCAAGGTTCACCCATATTGTCACAAATGGCAAGATTTCCTTTTTTTTAAAGAAGAATATATGATATTCCTAATAATGTTCATTGTGTCTATAATGCACATTTTCTTATCCATTCATCTGCCAACAGACATTTAGGTTGTTTCCATATCGTGGCTATTGTAAATAATGCTGCAATGAACATAAGAATATAGATCTCTCCAAGATATTAATTTCAACAATCCTGGAAGTGGGATTATTGGATCATATGGTAGTTCTATTTTTTATTTTTTTAAGAACTCTTAAGTAGTTTTCCACAGTGGCTGTACCAAGTTACATTTCCACCAACAGTGTACAAGGGTTCCCTTTTCTCTACATCCTCACCAACAAATTATCTGAAAGGGAAATTAAGAAAAAAAAATTCCATTCGCAATAGCAAATAAAAAGTATAAAATACTTAGAAATAAACTTAACCAAAGAGTTGAATGACTTATATACTCAAAATTATAAAACATTAATGAAGGAAATTAAAGGAGACATGTGTAAATGTAAAGATATCTCTTGTTCATGAATTGAAAGAATATTATCAAAATGTCTGTACTACATACAGTGTCTACAAATTCAATATAATCCCTATCAAAATCTCAATGGCATCCTTTACAGAAACAGAAAAAAAACAACTTTAAAATTCATGTGGATCCACAAAAGACCCAGAATAGCCAAAGCAATCTTGAACAAGAACAGAGCTGGAAGCACCACACTTCCAGATTTCAAAATATATTACAAAGTCACAGTAATCAAACCAGAATTGTACTGGCATAAAGGCAGATATACTGACAGAATAGAAAGCCCAGAAAAAATACACATCTACAGTCAATGGATCTTAGATAAGAGTACCAAGAATACACAACGGGGAAAGGATAGACCCTTCAATAAATAGTGTTGGGAAAACTGAATAACTACATGCAAAAGAATGAAACTGGACCCTTATCTCACACCATATGTAAAAATCAACTCAAAATGGAGTAAAGACTTAAGACATAAGATCTGAAATTGTAAACCAGTTGAAGAAAACAGGGGAAAGGTTCTTGACATTGGTCTGGGCAACAACTCTTTTAGATATGACACCCAAAGCACAGGCAACAAAAGCAAAAATAGACAAGTGAGACTGAATCAAACTGATAAGCACACCGATGGAAACAACCAACAGAGTGAAAGGGCAACCAACAAAATAGGAGAAAATATTTGCAAGCTATATATCTGAGAACGACTCAATCTCCAAAATACATGAGGAACTCAAACGACTCAATATCAATCAATCAATAACCAAATTAGAAAACAGGCTAAGAATCTGAATAGATATTTATACAAAGAAAACATACCAATGTTAGCAGGTACGTGAAAAGATTTTTCTTTTTGTTGCATTCTTTTTTCCTCCTCCTATACTTATCTGACAACAATATACCTATCAAGAATATATTTCATTATTTGTTATAGCATTTCTTTAAGTGTTTTGATGATGCCTTTCTTTTGAATGTATCCTCAAGTTGTTTTTACTAGTTTCTCTATTGAAAATAATGTTGACTCTTTGCTTAACAGAGCCACTGTGATCAGTACAGACTTAGGTTTCAAATGGAAGGATTCACTAATGCTGGAAGATAGGGTTGACTAATTTTTGCCAATAAATATGTGAGCAGAAGTGGCAATTCTAGTCCATAAGAAGCAGGTGTGCCTTCTCTGCAAGCTTTCCCCTTTCTCCGGTTGGATGCAAAAGGCACCATATTCCAAAGGGATGCAAAGCCTTAAAGGAAGGAATCTGAATCCTAGTATCACCTCCTGTAGGAAAGACACCCACAAATCAGGAACCCCTTCACTGAAAAGTTACATGAGCAAAAAATAAAATTCCATGTGTTCAGCCACTAAAACTTTGGAGTTTGTTTCAACACACATGTTACCCAAACTACTTTACTATCAATCTCAGGGATTTTTCGTCTAGACTTGAATATTTTCATAGTTATCTAACAAATATTTGATTTTATACAAGGGCCTCCTATACAATTTGAAAGTTAGAGAATCCCAGGATAAATATTTAAAGAAGGTTCATGGGAAATGTAAAACTCTAAACAATGAATTAAACTGGGATATAAATTTAAAAGAAATGGAGTTAAGAAAACTATTACTTGCATTTATATGCCTAACACCAAAACACCTGCTGGGTAAGTCACTGGGCAACTTGAAATAATATCCTTTTGAAATTGTTTTTATTATTACTATGTTCCTTTGATTTTGTTATTAGAATTGGTAGCATTATTTTAGTTTGCCAATTCTAGATTTTAACTGAATCCTGGAATTAATGGAGTGTTAAAATTGTTATAATAATAACCATCTTGCATATTAAAAATCATAATAAAATTAATGAAATGAGGAATTCATAAAAAGGATAGAGTCAGAACATGTTAGATCCAACAGGCAGGGATCCTGAAAATAATGGTCTGACCCTGGGTATATTCCCCAATCTCCTATCTTCCCCTCCACTTAACCTTCTTCTGAGCATACCCACACTCCAAATGAATTCAACCTTTCTTTTCTTAAACCACAGTTTTTTATTCTATATACTAACTTTACATGTTCTACAGCAGGGGTCACAGAGGGGTGGAGTAGCCAGGCCTTTGGGTTCTACTCACTGAGACTGGTGGGCTTGTTAGGCATTGGAGGAGGGTATGGCCCCTTTAAAGGGAGCACATGTTCCATGCTCCAGTCAAAGCTTTGTGGGAATAATGGTCTAGTGTTTCTGAATCTTTTGATTTTTTTTTTCAGAAAAAGTAACAATCCAGAGCTACATATGAAATGAACTTAATTTTTGAAACACTGGGAGGCAAACAAAATACACTGTGGACACAGCCCTGATGTGTGTTCTAAAGATTCTATCTCTATGAAAATAACTGAGAGTATATTTTAAATCGGTGAAGAAAATAAAAAGCAAAGATCATGCAGGAGTAAGGATACTCTGGCCCTTCTTTTGATTTAGCATGCCCTCAAGAGACAAGATGCCTTTTTCTATGATGGTTTTATTAATGGATAGATTATCAATATTATTTTTTTTAGTATTATACCTCATGCCATCACATTTTCTTTTAATTTTTATGTAAGTGAATAAGGAAAAGGAAAAAACTTTGGATGCTTCTTTTTATGTAGCCCATTTATAGCAATAAATTCTGAATGCTCCCTTGAAACATTCAGGGGAGGAAAAGACATAAAAGGTAAACAGTAGTGATGTCCCATGAAAAAGCTTCTGAGCTAGACCCTGTAGACAAGAAGAAAATAACTTAAAAAAATAATTCTTAAGAAAACTGAGAGTTATCAAAGATTTGTATTGAGGGGCGCCTGGGTGGCTCAGTCATTAAGTGTCTGCCTTCGGCTCAGGTCATAATCCCAGGGTCCTAGGATAGAGCCCCGCATTGGGCTCCCTGCTCCGCGGGAAGCCTGCTTCTCCCTCTCCCGCTCCCCCTGCTGTGTTCCCTCTCTCACTGTGTCTCTCTCTGTCAAATAAATAAAATCTTTAAAAAAAAAAAAAAAAAGATTTGTATTGAACCAAAGCCAGTAGAAATGTACTGAAGACAGCACATCTTTTATTATTTAAAAAATCTATATGCGGCATAAAAAAAAATAAACTTTCAGTTTCACATAATACACACACTGTTTTGGTTTGTTGTGAGGATTTTAAGAAATACAAATATCTAAATAAAAGAAACAAAAGAGCCTTGCCAATATAAAGTAAGCATTCTTGCCAAAATTTAATGTATGGAGTACTTACTCTTTACGTGTACTTTTTGCCAAAAAAAAAAGATGGCACTAAATAGGATTTGTTTAAGATTTCTAGAATCAAACAGCAAAATGCAATTAGAATAAACAATATTCTAAAGTGGTTGGCTCCTGAGCAACTGCATCACTTTTGCAAACTGAACTAGAAACTATCAGAATTTAGAAAAAACTTGTCTTTTTGAGGAAGCTCTTTCCATTTAAGTGCAGGTTTAGTAAACTTAAAGTCCTTAGTAACTTAGAGATGTCACATGATTCAAGTTATATGCTCATAAGCACTGTGTCATTAATTCAACACACAGACATTAAAAAGCACATTGTACTCAGCACTACACCAAGAGCTATGGAGAACATAAACGTGGCAAGAGACTGCCCCTGTCCTGGGGGATTTTACAGTCTAGCTGGAATAAAAGACTACAGAAATAGAAAACAAAAGCAAGTGCATAATCATGTAGCTTGAAAGAGATTCACAACGTAAGTAGGTGCTTAAACAGCAGTTCTTTGGCTATGAGTTAGTTTTATTACACTTTCATTACAGCATTAACATCGTAGAAAGATAACACTGTCCATAAAAATGGCACACTTTCATTTAGGGAACAAACAACAAAATGTTGGAAAATAATTTTAAAGGAGGGTACTATTTAGGTCAAAACATTCTGAATAAATACATACAAAGTATTTTTATACAAATGTTAAAATGGGATAAAGAAAATAAGCATTTTTTGGTTAGTGGAAAGCAAAAGGGTGAGGTGGCAAAGAGAATGGACCTTTTCATAATTCTATAAAATTTTTAAATTAGGATGAATCTAATTGGAAAAAAAGAAAATCATCACGGACCAGCACTGGCTTTTATAAAACAACAGGTTCTACAATTACTATTCATTTTGGGTTTGGGTGATTAGAACATGTTCCAAATTACAAAGTGACTGAAGACCTCACCTAAAGCTCCTCCTTTAGGAAGAAATGGGTACAAGGTAAGGGGACTAGGTCACTGAGGGTGTTCCACAAGGATGGTCTCCGGGTGCACCTCCAGGGAAGGTGAACTGGAGAAGTAGCTGGCGGCCAGAGGAAAGCCCAGAGCATTGGTATCTCTGCACATCTTTTGTCTCAGTCCCCTTTCTCCTGCTGTTTCTTTCCATTCCTAATCTCACTTCTGCTAGGTTCTCAGCTTTTCCTGTGAGTTGTTTTACACTCTCCACCTTAAATGCATGTTTCAGCCTCTAACTTCACTTTGATTTTTCTTATTTTTACTTTAACTTTTATCTTTTCTTCTTAGCTCTATTGTATTTTTTTTAAAGTAAGCTCTACGTCCAATAGCGGGCTTAAACTCACACCCCTGAGACAAGATCCGCATGCTCTACTGCCTGAGCCAGCCAGGTGCCCCAAAATACTGTATTTTGGATTCTAAGCCCAATTGTCATTTTTCTTTTTCTCTTTACTTTTGATCTTTTATATCTCTTACCTTAAATCTTTTGTGTACCTGTTTCCTTCATTATATTTTATTTTGGTTACTGGTCTTAAGCCTGAACCCAAATTTCCTAGCAATAATTTATCAATTATTCACATCCATCATTTTCTCTTCTTTTCTGAAATGACTACCAGCTTTAAGATGTTAGCTGGGAAGATGGAAGGTCAATGTGTCAGACTAAGGAGGATGGGCATTATCTTACTCCCAGCTACCGTAGCATCTTCTAACCATGGGTTCAGAAGTTAGTACCTGACAATATCAATTACTTGCAACTAAACAGCATTGAAGTTAGGACTGATATATATTAAATTTCAATATTTGCAAAATTAACCAGAATGAGGACATCTTCTGACACAGAGTCCAAAACCTTAGCTTCAAACTAAATTTCTTTTTCTCTTACTCTTGATCCACACTCTGTCCCAGACAAAACCTAACTAATCCTAGGAACCCTGAGAATGTTCTCTGCTCTACCAATACGGTTTTGGAAAAACATGTTTTTTGAAACTAAAAACACTTATGTTGCCTATTTTGCTTAACTAGTTCTCGTATTTGAGAGAAGTTCCTCACCTGAGCTACTATTTTCATGTCTGGTGTCAGTGAATGTAGTTCTCTTCTCTCTTCTGTTCTTTGTGCTTCCATACCACTGCCTAGAAGAGTTTCTCTTTACTAAATACATTGAAATCACAGGTGTCTTTCAAGTTCTATCTCACACATCACCTAAACTCTCCCCTTGCATGATAAACCAAGAGATGCATCTTAATCACAGCTCTCTCAAGGTGCATTTAAATGCTAGTCCTTTGTATTTGCTTTTTCATCCCTAATAGATGATAAACGTTTCAAAAATACAAAAATAAGATTTTTACTTGAATTCCTTCTGTGACACCAAGTATTTATTTATACATATTTGTATAATGGTAATTTTTAATTTATAGCCATTTGTTTTTATTTACCACTATTTCAGGAGGAAAAAATAGTCCTTTCTACCAAATCTTCTATGTCTCACATCTTCTAAAATGATTTGCTTTTATAATCATGTTATACTGCACCTGGTGCATATTTTCATCTAAAATATTTGACAGAATTCCAAACAAAAATGAAAGAAGGCACATTAATATCAGAAAACCCTTCCTTTTATATACATATTTTAGGATATAAAGAGTCCAGTTATTTTACATTTCCTTCCCCAAGGCTACTCTGACTTTGGCAACTCTTCAAGTAATTGTTTCTACTAATGGCTACTAATTCTTAATAAATAGAAAGTTCCTAAACACCCTCCATTTGCAGTGTAAAGCTTTGTTGTAGGCCAGCCTACATGAAGTATCAGAGTGTGGGGCCTGCTTCAGGGGAATGAGACAATAAATTTGAAAACAAGGGGGAAAAAAGAAAAAAGAAAAAAGAAAAAACCTTTTCCAATTCACCAATGGGGGTGATATAAAAATATAATAATAAAGGTCTAGAAAGATACTACTCTTTTTTTAAACTGGGGAATTTGTTTTGTCATCTCTGAAACCTAGGGTAGTAACAGGAAAGAGACTGCTAGTAAAACCCAAGTGACGATCTTGTTAGGTTCCAAATAACATTTAAGAGTTTATCTTTTGCCCTCTTCTATTCCCAGAGCTCTCTTACTTTAGGACAACTGCCCTCTCTGGCTAATCAAGGATCCACGTCCATTCCTCCTAGGGAGAGCAAGCAGCAAGATAATCTGAGAATAGCAGTGCCTGAAGACTGATACAGCGGGATTCTCAGCATGGCTTTATGCTGTATACTGCTGCACATCCTCCCTTCTGTGGGACTGAGTTTTTCTTCTGCAAAATGGCAATATTAGTTAACTCACTTCCCAGGGTTTCTATGGGAATTAAAATAGCTAATAGTAAGTAGAAATCCAAGCAGAAGTTCCCTTGCTTCCCTCCATTTGCTCTCTCTGTATTAGTCAGGGTTCTCCAGAGAAACAGAACCAGTAGGATGTGTATGTGTGCAGAAGAAGAGGAAGAGAGATTGGGAGATTCAGTTTAAGGAATTCGTTCACGGGACTATGGAGTTGGGAAGTGTGAAATCTTCAGGGCATGTCTGTGGCTGGAGGACCAGGACAAGTTGATGTTGCAGCTCCAGTCTGAGGATGATCTGGAGGCAGAATTCCTTCTTCCTCAAGAGACGTCAATCTTCTCTTTTGGAGCCTTAACTGATTGGATGAGGGCCAGCCACATTATGGAGGGAGTAATGTGTGATTTAAATATTAATTGCATCTAAAAAATACCTTCATAGCAACATTGAGACAGGTGTTTGACCAAAAACTGGGTACCACTGCCCAGCCAAGTTGACACATACTATTAACCATCACAGTCTCTAATGCACAGGCAGTAACCCCATTCCAAGGCAAGCTCAACTCAGAAACCCCATGTCCTTGTATACCAAGCCGCTGAGTCCTTCACCGACAGAGGCAGATCGGAAGATTGCAACTCCTCAGGATACAAACAGGCCTTATCCATTCATTCAGGTAAATTTTATTAAATAGTTTCATAGTGCTAGCCCCTTTGGTAGGTATTTCTTTTCTAAAATTAATGGACCTAACCTTTTCCCCATCAGATCATAAGGAAGTAATATACAAGCCTACAACAGGAGACCTTGCCAAAGTTAAGGAGTAAAGGAAAGCCTTCCTCAGAAAGTGATATTTTGGGGTGCCTGGGTGGCTTAGTTGGTTAAGCATCTGCCTTCAGCTCAGCTCATGGTCCCAGAGTCCTGGGACCGAACCCTACATCAGGCTCCCTGCTCAGTGGGAAGCCTGCCTCTCCCCCTCCCTCTCCCTCTGCTGCTCCCCCTGCTTGTGCTCTCTCTCTCTCTCTCTCTGTGTCAAAGAAACAAACAAACAAACAAATAAATAAATAAATAAAATCTTTGAAAAAAGTGATACTTAGACTAGGAACTGAAGGATGAGTATATGTTAATTATACTTTGGAGGTGGGGAGAAGGGAAACTAGAGATCTTAGCAGAAGGAATAGCTTACATGTGCGCTCTGAGATATATAAAGGAATTTAGCAATAGCTAGGCAGACGAAGGGGATGAAGACTGAGTAAAAATTAGCCTTTCTCATCATTTCAAATTTAAGAAAATTGCAGGGAACCTTGGTCCTAGAGAATAAGTACTATGTTGCTTGGTATTTGAGTTAATCAATTTAAAGACAGATTACATCCTCTCTTATATCAAAAGTATAATGAGTGTTGATATATTCCTTTATCAAACTGTATAGAAAATTAGTCTTCAAATTCACAGAAGTGAAAACAATTACCAAAAGGAAAAAAGAGCCTATGCTTACTGTGGTAGATAGGGCGGATTATAGTGGAACATTTATTATACCTTCCAAATAGGTTCTAGTACCAATTCCAATGGAGTGGGCGGTGGGGGTGGGGTGGAGGGTTCCCCACACCAACAAGCGATTCTCAGAACACAAGCTAGGTGTCCTACAATTTGACTCAATTCTGACACTATTTACCCAGAGACAGCATCAGATCCCACAGGTTAAAGGGTTCTGTCCACAAGACTGTCCCTGATACACAAATTTGAGATGCCAATCACAAACCCAGGTTATTATCTATACTTCTAACTGGCTATAAATCAGAGAGGTTCCCAAGACCCCCACCTCAGGTTTGATAATCTGCTAGAGCAGCTCACAGAACTCAGAAACATTTCACTTACTAGATTGACTTAAGTTTGATTATAACATTTTCTAATATGTATAATATGTATTGTTTTTTCTTCCTTTTCTTTTTTGGTAGTCAAATTTATCAAGAAGTTCTTTTGTATTTTCATTTATTTTTCCCCTAAGGTTAAATATCCTGAAATTATTTAAATGTCAATATTTTCTTCCAAATTTTATAATTTTAAATTCACATTTAACACAATGACACATTTTACCCATCCAGATTTTTTTTCCTTTTAGCGTAAGATTTGGCAGGAGAATTTAAACTTAAGTTATAGTTTTCCAAATAGTCTTCCAATTCTCTGTGTTGAATAGTTAATTCCATCTGTATTTGTTTGTGAGATTTGCCTTATCAAATATTAAGTTTCAATTTATACTAGGGTCCTTAGGGCTTTATATTAAATTTCACTGACATGTCATTTCTTGGGTAAATACTGATGCTTTTTACTTATAGCTTTATAATCACTTAATAACTGAGTTCCCCTCAGAGCTCTTACTGAAAAAAAATTATCAGAATAAAATTTTCAAGACTTTCCATTAAAAAAATACACTGAAATGATGGGGCGCCTGGGTGGCTCAGTCGGTTAAGTGTCCAACTATTGATTTCGGCTCAGGTCATGATCTCAGGGTTGTCAGATCTAGCCCCATGTCGGGCTCCATACTGGGCACAGAGCCTGCTTAAGAGTCTCTCTTTCCCTCTGCCCCTCCCCCCTCCTCTCTCTCTCTTTCTCTCTCTCTCTCCTCTCTTTCCCTCCCTTCCTTCCTAAAAAACATCGACTTTGAAAAAATTAACATTTTTTATAATTCTTAGATACATCCTCTAAGAAAATATCATATTTCTCCATTTAAAAAACTGCATTCTTTACCAAAGTGTTGTACTTTTTTTCAAATATTTTTTTAAGGATTTTATTTATTTATTTGACAGAGAAAGAGAGCACAAGCAGGGGGAGTAGGAGAGGGAGAAGCAGGTTCCCCTCTGAGCAGGAAGCCCGATGCTATGCTTGGCTTGATCCCAGGACCCTGGGATCATGACCTGAGCCAAAGGCAGAGGCTTAACCAACTGAACCACTCAGGCGCCCCTCAAATATTCTTAAAACACTTTCATTAAGGTTGTCTGTAGCTACAGTTGTAAAATTTTGCTATTGTTCCATTGTGAAAAGAATTTTTATCATATTGATTTAAATATTTATCTGGAACACATATTAATTCTAAGAATTGTTTGGTTGACTCTCTAAAGTTCTATGATATAAATTCATATTGACAGGTTTCCTAAAGTTTATTTTATGAGCCTATTGCCTTGTTTTAAACAGAGGACACAGAACTGCTGACTCTAAGCACAGAACGACCTATGAATTTATATTTTCACATGCAAATCCAGTTTTGTAGACATGGAAACCACCAAGTAGTTTTTGGTGTGTTTTGCTTAAATTTGTAATAGTAAATTTTTAGTATTATTGTACTATGAACAGATGATCATGTAAAACCTTATCAAAGCCCCCCTTTTAAATAATGAGTATATTCTTAGTAATTCTAAGACTATAAAGTGATCTCAGCTAATGAGACCAAGTTTGGTCCTCGTATATCAGTTATATTACTTTTTCTCCCTAATTAAAAAAAAAAAAAGGACTAATTATATATGAAGGCCTGTCATTGATTATGAACCACAACTCTAACCTGTCCAAACAGCCCTACTGACAATAGCTGGTCAACTTCATATTTATAAAATAGTAAAAATAATAATATTAAGTTGGGTCTTTTTTTCAAAGAGTACAGGCCACTTCCCTTTAAATTACCTCATTATCTTGATCATTAGCCTACCAAAATTCCATAACTTTTATGTCAAGGTCTTTTATTCATTACTTTTTTTGGGAGTAGTCATCCAATCATGATTTTGAAGTTCAAAACAAGTAATAGTTTTGACATTCACAAGCATTCGAAAATTATTCTAATAGAAAATGAAAATAGCTTATGCTATACAATATAATGAAAATAGCAAATGACAACATTGAGAAGATAAGATAAAATCGACATTTGTTACTTTCTTAATAGTGAATTAATAATACACATTATTTTTTTTTCCTCAAGGTATCTTTACAGACTGCAAAGTACCAAGCATGTTAAAAAAAACTATAACATGCTATTCTCTGAGACCTGTGATCAAAACAGAAACAACCATTCCCCCGCAAGAGGAATATGACAGTTGCAGGTATCCACTAAAGAGTATAATGGATGGGGCAGGTGGTTCTTCAAGTCTCTACTAAAGAGGAACAGTCTCATGGATACGCAAATACTTAAAACTGGAAGAAACCGAAGAGATAGAAGGTCTAGGAGTTAAAACCCCAAATTCCTTCAGTGGTCACACACCTCACATAAATGCAGAAGCAGCCACACATAAACAAATAGTGAAGGGCACAGTATGAAGAGAACTGGTGACCCCATGCCCTGACTGAAAACGTTTAAATTAAAAAATGCTTTAAACACAATGCTGATCCATCAAAACATTTCTCCAGACAAATTCAGGTCTGCTCGTTTATGGTTCTAGAACTCATCTGAGAGATATTTTAATAATGCAGAACATGAGACTCACAGAAAGTTAGGGTCTCATCTGAGGTCAGGTGTAAATAAAACCCTGAGTATATTCCACCTGGGCTGGGATACATCCATAAATAATTAAATGACACTACGTTAAACCTAATATGTCTATCAGTTGGTGTCAGATAAAGCGTTTAAGACATCATGTTGCATTGCTAAATTTAAGAATACAGAAATTAGACACTAATATATTGATGTTTTTGTGATATAAATTTATATCCATATGACTGCAGCTTATAATAATGTCAAAGCTCACTATGTGAATATACTGATAGTAAATTCCACTTTAATGATTAAATATAAATTATTGGAATTATTTCACCAAGTATTACATTCAGAATAAAGTATTAATGGAGTTCTTAATTTGAACTCATTCAAAATTTAAAGTGAAATCCAAACAAAAATAGGTTTAATATTAGCTCCTTCCCCCCCTGCAAAAGCCCCAACTATGTGATGATAATGATATTCATGACAGCTAAGCATTAGGAGGTAATTGTTATGGTATGCGGTACTTGGTTAAACACTTTGTACATGTTTGTCTGCTTCATTAAACTTCAACACAGCTCTGTGCAGTAGATACTATTTTGTTTTTATCTTAGGAAGTATACAAGTTATACTAAGATCTTATAATATTAATCTAGATAAAATGCTTTTGAGAAAAATATTTTGCACCACAGTTAAAGACTACAGAGGATCAGCATCTTTCTTAACCCTTCTCAATCCCTGAAAACCAATGGACACAATAAAACACATCTAAAGGGAAATACTAACTCTCCGTTTTCACCATAATCCTCTAACCACCAACTACAGAGAACCTATAAGTATCATGAAATGTAAAGTGTTGGTACAGAGGGGTACTTCACTCCTCATGCGACAGGTAAGATACAGAGTTCCTTAAAGTCTCCTGGCCAGTCAAGAGGGCAGAGGTGATACCTACCCTGGTGAAAGTGGAAGGGGGGCAATCCCTTGACTTAAAGGATTCAATCTGATCAACACTCTAGGCATGTCAACACCAAAAACTAAGAGACATGACCCCAGGCAACCAGCAGAAAGGAATTTTTAAAAAGATATAGTAAGAATGTGTGGAAGACTATAAATTCTGATGGAAGCTGTTCCAACTTATTCACTAGCAACAACACTCCATCCCCAAAATACTGCCTCACATGCCCTCTTCCTATGTACTTTTTAAACAAATATTTGGAGGCAGGCAAATGCAGGGATGAAGGGCACATGGCCTGGAGATTGACTGCTTCTAGGAAGATGACCACAATTCTGCTACTGAGTGTCCTTGAGCAATACACAGAACCTCTTGCCCTCAGCTTCCTCATTTGGGCCATTGAAAACAATGGGAGAAGATATTTTGTCCTAAATATCAAATGTACCTCAAACATTTTCATATTACTCAAAAGACACAGATTTTTGAGAATGATGCAGCTTTATGTAGTAACGATATTGTAAAATATAAAAAATGTGATTATCTATTCTATTTTACAAATGTAGAGTGTAAGGGAAATAAAATAAATTAGGACAAATAAGAACAATGATCATTAACAAAATGACAAATATCATTCAGCATATTTTGCTCCATTTTAAAATAACCCTTTAATTCCATGAATGGAATTTCTGTGTTCATTCTGCTGACTGGGTGATTTTCCTATTGACTTTAATGCTTTTAGTGAAAATTAAATTGCACAGAAACTGCCATACTGCAAATGTTTTAGTTAGGCTACTTGTAATTTATAGATAATGTTAACTCTAAAGATCACATCTGTAGTACACTAAAATATTTGAATCATCTTTGGCTTTCACATATTTAATAATGAAGTTTCTAGATGAAGAAGAAATAGTGGAGGGCCAGATATTCTGTCCAGCTCTTCATATTTAATTCATGTTGAAATCAAGGCAATTTGCTCATTGATAGCTACAGAATTTCTATTTTAAAATTATTGCTATTCAAAGCCACTAATGACTTCCAAAGAATGAAAGCAAAAATTTCAAACGGACATTTCCGAATCCTATCTTCTTTAAAGGCAACTTGTTTCTTTCATAACTCTGAATTTCTACAATGCACTTCTTTCTACGGGCAGAACATATGGATATTAATGGTAAATCTCAGCAAACACAGGCAATTCAAAAGGCAGAAAACTGGTTGCATGGGCTCGATGATAATCTAATCCTATCAATCTCAAGTTGAAAAAGTCCTAAAATGACTCATAAATATAAAGTTTTTTTTTCCAAATACTAAAGTGTGATTTGTGTTTCTACATAGCTCATTATGCAAATTTTTGGTAAAGCATACGTTTTAAAATTCTAAGAAGAAAAAAATTTGATTCCAAAATTAAGCACTACTTCCAACATCTTTTCAAAATAAAACTGATGGGGAAATGGTAGTTACAGTTCTATGTAGATATTCACAAACTATAGGCTGTTTACAATAAAACCATCAAAATATCAAAATTCTTTTAAAAATCTAAATGGTCTTCCTATTTATGAAACTTTAGAAAAATGAATTAGAATAACAGAGGTAAGCTAAAAGAAATTATAAGTTGTTTAAATTTTTTATCTATTTTAGTTTTTGTGTAACTTGTTAAAAGCTGATGAACTGAATACGATGAATGCTGTCTCTTTGACAAATAAGATCATATTATATCTGAAAAGAAATGTAACTTTATTTCATAATATAAATAACATCAACTCTTAAAATCTCAGGTGTTATTTTTTTATGTGGCAAGTCCTATAGCTATTAAGTGACAGAGCTATAATATGAAAGCCTATTTGCTTTTTCAAAGGACATTGCTAATTTAATTATCTGCCAAAACCTCAGACTCATCATTTCTGAACCATATTTTACTCAACTTGAACCAGCTACTCTTTGCAAATTCCTATCTTGGGCCAAAACCACAATCATCCTAACTCAGGCCTTTTCTTTTTCCCTTCTGGTGTTTCATTTGAAAATTTATCACCTCCTGCCATTTTAAATATCTCAAAGTGATCACAATGTTTTTCATCATTGTTTTCCAATTACTATGTTTTAGTCATATTATCCTTAGATTACTGCATAAGTGCCATCACTAGTCCACTCAAGATGTCTGGTACCCTAGATCCTGTCCCAGATAGTCTAATTCCACTAGCTTATATTTCATTTACCCTCTTCCTTCTTCCTGATAACTTCTTGTCTGCCTCCCACCACACCATCATCTAATTCCTTCTAAAGCTTCCCACTGCGTTCAGATCATAATCCAAGGTGTCTAACCTAAATAAAGAACCCTCTGATCTGTCCCACCTAAGTCTGTGTGCACCCATACCTCTTATAATGCAAGCTCTACACCTTTCAAGATTAGTCCATAAACATTTCCTATGTAACCTCTGTTTAAGCTATTTCCTTCATCTAAATTATATTTTTTCCAATCTTTGAAAGCCCAATCTAAACCCTAATGGCCATGGACCATATTGGTCTTTTATTTTTGACTACCTATAGGGTTTGCCTCTTCCCAGTAATTGCAAAAATCTTAAATACTCTTCTCATTTGGGGTATATGTTAAATATATTCTTAATTTCTATTATAGGAGTCTAATTTCAAGATCAAGAACATAACATAGGCAACCTGCTTGCCATTTCTAGCTCATGTAATGGCATAGCTAGAGACACTTCTTGGAAAATAAAGTTCTAAAACAAACATTTTTGTATATAATAATTGAACTCAGTACACTATAGAACCCTGAGCCACTATGTGTATGCTAGTAGTTACATATTTGCGAACTATTATATAAACATTCATCCTCATATGATTTTATTTTTGCAAAAGGATCTTAGACAAAGAAAAAGGACAACACCAAGAATAGCGATTTTCTTTCAGCCAATTATTCAACTTATCTCATATAAATTATGTATATGCCTCTACAACCATTGTATAGCATAAACTAAATCAACTTTTTGCTAAAGAGAAGAAGCACCTGGCAAAACTCAATCCTATTCCTTGACAAGAGCTTAAAAACTAGAATTACTATGAGAGTAACTACAAAACAATGTATCTTGCTAATCTTGCAACGCTATTGAAGCATTTAGTTAGAGATGAGACATTTTATTTTTTTAAAAAAGATTTTATTTATTTGAGGGAGAGAGAGCATGAGAGAGAGAGAAAGAGGGAGCACGAGATGGGGGGAGGGACAGAGGGAGAAGCAGACTCCCCGCTGAGCAGGGAGCAGACACGGGACTGGATCCCGGGGACTCCGGGATCATGACCTGAGCTGAAGGCAGACACTTAACCGACTGAGCCACCCAGGCATCCAGAGGTGAGACATTTTAAAAGAAGTCCATTATGGTTTATTTTACACAAATTTTGACTTTATTTTTGTTTTCACTCTATTAACTATGCCTTACATATAGCTAGAGATTTAGATAAACAGGAGTAAAATTTTAAAGGGAGGGGTATCAATTTGAGTGATTTTGAGGAATTTGAAAGGAAAATTCACCAACTCTGATTTTTTCTAATAATAGAGTATAATGATTATCTTTTAGGTTAATTTGGAAAATTAACCTTTTCACAGGGATCTGAGCATGCAAGCACACTTAACATTTTTTTTTTTTTAAAGATTTTATTTATTTATTTGACAGAGACAGCGAGAGCAGGAACACAAGCAGGGGGAGTGGGAGAGGGAGAAGCAGGCTTCCCGCTGAGCAGGGAGCCCGATGTGGGGCTCGATCCCAGGACTCTGAGATCTTGACCTGAGCTGAAGGCAGCTGCTTAACGACTGAGCCACCCAGGCGTCCCAACACTTAACATTTTTAATGAAAGCTTCCCAAAGTTATCAACATACTAAATGGAAATAGAATAATCAATACATAGGGTGCCTGGGTGGCTCAGTTAGTTAAGCCTATGCCTTCCGCTCAGGTCATGATCCCAGGGATCCTGCTTCTCCCTCTCCCTCTGCCCCTTCCCCCTTCTCTTGCTCTCTCTCTCTCACTCTCTCTCTCTCACTCTCTCACTCACACTCTCTCTCTCAAATAAACAAAAAAAATCTAAAAAAAGAATAATACATAAAAATCATTTGAAAAGGTAAAAACTTGCAGTATTAAAACATGCTATAGATACTTATTATATATTTTACATACAAAATTTGTGATCTAACAAATATATTAAACATCTTAAAAGGTGTGTGCTCAGTCCTTATCTACTAATCACGTCAACATTAAGGTTGTACTAAATATGACAGTGGCTATTACTGTAATACTGTTTATTGCCTAAAATGTGTTTATATGAATTACAAAGAAATTCAATCATAACTGTGTTAACTATCAAGAGTTAGCTTTCTTTTTTCAATTTATATTAATGAAATTGGAATCTCATTTTAATCAGCTATTTACATTTTACATACACATTTCAGCTGATTTTGTATAGTTAAGGATTCTCAAATCTTCTTATCTTTTTTTAAGCAAATCCTATAGCAAAAGAAAGCAAGAATTAATAGTAGTTAATCCTTCCTAATGTTTGTGTGTGCATGGGGGATCAGGGTAAAAGATGGTTACTGCTGGGTTAACTTTCATTACTCCAGCTGTTAACCAGATGTTCAAGACAAGTGAATTGCCCGGGAATGTTTTTCTAAATTCTTCTTCTTAAAAAAATGCTAGAATATTTTAATCATGTACCTAAAGTTCTGCTACAAAATTCATATGACCTAGGAATTCTGGAATAATTCAAATATAATACTTTTTAAAATTATAAAGTATAAAAATAAATATGTGGCTGACAGAATATGAGATATATTTGTGTTGTAATAAGATGTAATATGTATAAAAATCAATACGAAACACAGACTAAAATTCTATCTTTTGAAGAATATGTTTTACTAGCACATGTAAATGTGAAAGAAATTTGAGAAAACATAAAATAAATGAAGAGAAAATGGAAATAAATCCTAAATCTTCTAATATACCTGCACTTTTCAGATAATTATTTTTCAGTTATCTTTTCCTCTTTTTGTTTTATGACTGACGTTGACCTACATAGAGTTCCTGAATTCCCCTTCTTAGAATAAATGGAATAGCTGTTCTTTTTATGAAGAGAAGTAATTTTGTTTTGATTACTTCCTCTCAAGAAACCCTTCCATTTCCAAAACATTGAATCTCTATCATTCAAAAAGAAAAGCTGGCATCAGCTTGATTTTCAGTATTTTGAGTGTTATCACAAATAAGAAAATTCCAAAGAATGATTTTAGTCAGAATGGATCAAGATTTATTCTCTTTCCCAATTGGATAGTACTCATTTTCAATGCCCAAGCAAATAAAAGTTGAGAATTTAAAAAGAACTTATCAAAATTAATTTAAAGACAAAGATTAAATAACATATTCCCTGAAGTAGAGAATGAACTTTTCACCTCTGTTTCTTTTTATAGCTATGCTGTATTTTCTAGTATTAGAGATGCTTAATCTAACTATAAACTATTTTTGTCTAATGTAAATGGCATCTTACCAACTTAAAATCATTAACTTAAACAAGAAAAGATCATTGTAAGTCTAATTTTATTTTGATCTTCTATGATGGTAATTACAGGAAAGATTAAGCACCTCATTGTGTTAATGTGGTGATAAGTGAAGTTCAAGGTAATTAAACCAAAGTCTTTAACATCTATACTCCTGAAACTTGAGAAATTAATATTTTTATAGAAGAAAATACTAAAAACAGCTACACTTATATCTAAATGAACATTTACATTAATTGCAAATGTAAAAATTAAAAAATATGTGCATTTATGAGTAAAAAAGTGTTTTATAAGCATTGTATGTCTCAGAGCAGGTCAAAATCAATACTCCTATTTTAATCACTTGGAAATTCCCCTGGAGAGATTAGATTGAAGAGGTCTTAAATAATGGACTTGGTTAAAGAAGAAAGCTTCTTTAATGGTGAGGATCTACACAGAGGCTACAGTTTGGAAAAGACTAAGAGTTGGAAGGAGCATTAAGAGACAGGAGACTACTAAATACATATGAGGAAATGTATTTTGGAGAGTTTAAGATAAAACTTTACACTATTTTAAAATATCTTGGGGGCGCCTGGGTGGCTCAGTTGGTTAAGCGTCTGCCTTCAGCTAAGGTCATGATCCCAGGGTCCTGGGATTGAGCCCTATGTCAGGCTCCCCACTCAGCGGGGACCTGCTTCTCCCTCTGCCCTTCCCCCTGCTCCTGCTCTCTCTCACTCTCTCCCTCTCTGTCAAATAAATAACATCTTAAAAAAAACAAAAACACAAAAAACATCTTGTAGTTACAAAGGATTGCATGAGTTAAGCACCATTTGAATGACCGAAAAATATTAGATTGTATTTATCTTTACAGAGTGGCGGCATACTGTAAGGATTAAGAGAAGGACTCAAATTCAGCTCTTTCCCTTCTCAATGTGATACTGGGCCTTATCACTCAGCCTCCCTCGCTAAGTGACTTGCTTATACAATTGCTCACAGCAATATCCACTATCTGTGGTAAATTTCTATTAATGGATTTCTAAAGTAGCCATTCCCCACCGATGTAAGGTTAACAGAAAAGTTTATGACATTAGGGGTTAAACTGTTAAATCAGTTGTAGAAAGCTACAAGTCAAAATAAATATTTAGGCTGATAGAACCTAAGTTAAGTAAGGTTTGTTTAAAAAATCTGAATATGGTTCCATCTATTAAGTTTGCTATACTTGGTGAAAAGCACAAAACAAAGTTTTTAGAAAGTGTTTACCAAGTATTAGATTTGCCAAAACCAACAAGTTGATGCATTATTTTAAGTAAAAGTAACCCTCAGGCATTTTATCTACTAAATCCGATGTGTAATCCCATCAAAACAATTGCATGGCTGGCTGCTAGAACACATTTGTCCTCCGAAACATTCCCACCTGTGACCTGTAAAGGACGGATTCCAATCTGTAGTATTTTTAGAACAGATACAAAAACACTCCATGAAATTATGAAGCTCTATTAACATGTTTCTATATTTTAGTCAGTTTCAAAATTTACATGATGCAAAGTTTACCTAATTTGTATTCCTTAAAGATTAATACATTTAACTTTCCATTACCCAATATGGCACAAAAACCCTTGCTTATTTATAGGTAGCCTTTGCCCCCTAGAGGAAAATAAGCAGGTCTGTAAGATTACAACTTCTCCCAGTTTCTTTTTGGCCAGCATTCATCTGTCCTCATTCTCCTCTACTGCTAACGCTTGACTTTCCAAAGAAACAAAAGGGAAGAAAAGATGTGTTTATTTTCAAACTGTTTTTCTGATTGACATAAGAGTAGAATCTTACAATGAAGTGATTCAAAGTATTTCTGATCTTCATCTACAGATGAGGAAAGTTAGAACTGAGTACAACTGAAGTCATACTTTAATTTACTTTGGGCAGCCTAAAACTCAAGGTTTTCAATCACTTAAGCTGACTTAAGAGAACTGAGCATTTCCATCACCTTACTAGTCTTAATATTGTTTTTCGTACAGACTACATTTTTAAAAAATGGCATAGAGATGGTATCTTTTTTACAGACACGGAAAATGTGGTTCACAAACATGAAGCAAACTGCTAAAGGTCACAAAGCTAGTGGAAAGCAGGGCTGAGAATCAAACTGAAATGTTTGAATGTGAAGCTCAAACTGTTATTGCTTCCACTGATACAGAAAAGAAAAAGAAAAACCAAGGGAGTGGAGTGTTTTCCCAAGGACAGATGATCAGAGTCTTACCTAAAAATATCAAGCCCAACAATCCATCCAACAATTTGATGATATTGATCATCATAGGACAAAACCATTATTTCACATACATGCATGTCAATGAACTAAACTAATAAACCTAATCAAATTTTAAAGTTAATATTGGCAATCATAAGAACATTTTTGGATGCTGCTTCCCCTTTTCTTTTACTTTTTTTTTTTTAAGATTTTATTTATTTTTTGAGAGAAAGAGAGCACAAGTGGGGTGAGGGGCACAGGGAGAAGCAGATGCTCCGCTGATCAGGGAGCCCAATGTGGGGCTCATCCCAGAACTCCGGGATCATGATCTGAGCTAAAGGCCGACACTTAACTGACTGAGCCACCCAGGTGCCCCGCTGCTTCCCCTTTTCTAAATGGCCTGCATGTAGAGTACAGTTTCACTCTCCATGCAACCCTAGGCGTTTCAGACAGTCATTTTTATTTTTACATCTGAGCAAAGTGAAGCTCTCCCTCAGAGGTGACATGACTTATCTAAAGTTACCCAGACAGTAGTGGCAAATCTCATCCAGAAGGCAGTGGTTCAGTCTTCCAATTGAAGTGCCCTTCTAATACAAAGGACTATAGAGAGTTAAAAATCGAATGTCACATTGCTAATTCTCTTGTTTGTAATGACAAAAGTAAAAGTTTGATAAAATTGAAAGCAAAGGGGCATCTGGGTGGCTCAGTTGGTTAAGCATCTGACTCTTGATGTCGGCTCAGGTCATGATCTCAGGGTGGTGGGATGGAGCCCGAGTCAGGCTCCACACTCAGCCCAGAGTCAGCTTGAGATTCTCTCTCTCTCTCTCTCTCTCTCTCCCCCCCGCCCCTCCCCCACTCGCATGCTCTCTGTCACTCAAATAAATCTTTAAAAAAATTGAAAGTAAAAAAAAGTGTGATCTTTTGAAGAATATGGATTTATATTTTGTTGATATTTTCTTACATTGAGCCTTAAAACAAAATTTTAAAAAGCAGGCAGTAAGCAAGACATTTTTCCAGGAGATCTGACTCTGCTCAGAAGGAAAAAGGGATTCACTGCAAGCCAAGACATAAATTCTAGTTTGTTTCATTTTAATATGTGTATCAGTCCTTAGAAATCAGAATATAGACTTTAACTTGATTTAACCAATAAATTCATATTGGTTTATTTATTTAAACCACAATATTATGGAGAAAGGACTAGACCAAAGGGACATCAATATTTTCAGGAAAATATGCAGAAGATGAAGTTGCTTAGGAGGACAAAAATCAACACTGCTTCTTGATTAAAGTGGATCCAGGTCTTCCGGAAAAAGTCAGTTGGGGCAATCATCCTTTGTCAAACAATCTGTAAATATCACTGACCAGTCCATTTTAAGAGGAAAAGTGTTGACGTTGTGAACAAGGTGGTTCTTTTTTTTTTTTTTTTACAAAAATAAATTTTTATTAAAAGCAGTAGAGTCTGAGCAGGAGACAGTACAAAGAACATAAACAATGTAAACACCACTACATTCAGCTTAGCCTGACTGAATGCTGAAAGACAACTCTAAATGCTCTGTGCCCTTACTAGCAAGATACAGTAATTCTATTATACACAGAAAACACACTCTAATTTTGATTAAGAAAAAGTATTGGTTCATTTTTTAAATGAGGTATAAAGGAGAATAGACATGGTAACTTACTTAGCTCAGACTTCTTCTCAGGAACATGAGTATACAGAAGGAACAAAGGATTAAAGATACAGTACATTTCTATAGACTAAATGATCCAGAGGCATTTTCATTTCTCTGAGGTCAATGAAACAAATTGATATTTTTTATCATGAATCAAAATTTTATTTGTTGTGTTAAAGAAATGTAATGCAGTAAAGGGTTACAGAATTGTCCAATTAGTGCAAGTTAACATTTACTGAGTCTCTACTACACAGTCCAAAAATCATGTTAAGTATTTTACCTTAATTACCTTATTCAATGTCTTAGTTACCTCACTATAATAATCACCTCTTCACAGACAAAGGAGCCGAGGATGAGAAAAAGAGAATTATTACTCAGGGCCACAAAGCCAAAAGCATAGAAAATGGGATCTGAATTTAGAAGGTCTGACTCAACCACTATGCAATTACCTTCTATGGGGAAATATCTAAAATCTAAAACTGAATTTACAGCTCTGGAATGGGTAGGACCTAGTAGGTAACTAAGTTCCAAAGGAAGAAAATAATCAATGAGTAAAGAGAATTTAAAAGAGTATTAATTTGTTATAACATGATATATGTGAATTTTTCAGAAATGTAAAAGCAAATAGTTTACTTTTATTTTTTTTGAATTAAGTAGGCTCCATGCCAATGCAGAGCTTGAACTCAGATCCTGTGATCAAGACCTGAGCTGAGATCAAGAGCCAGACACTAAACTGACTGAGTCACCCCGGTGCCCCTACTTTTGAAATTGACATTTGTTTTTAACTTTTGGAAACCTGCTTGGCAAATGATTTACTCTTAAATCCTAAGTACAACTTCAATTTCTGATATCTGAGATCCACAGAATACTGCTCTGAATGTATTTATTAAAAACACTCCAAGTGTTGAACAGATTAACTTCAAGTTTAAAGCTTCCCCTGCAAAAAGTATTTTTATTCTTTGTCATTCCTATGGTCTCCTTATAAGTCACTCTAGTTACATTTATATTTAGTAGATAGTAAATGCACTTTAACAAGGAATATACTCTCAAACTACTGAAAAATGTTTATCTTTTCAAATCATATATATATATATATATATAATACTTGTGATCATTTAATGTCATAAATTCACGTATAAATGAGTACGTGTATGTGTGCATGCTGCCTATCAATATAAACATGTGGGAAGTGAACTGACAATTCACTCCATCCCTGGATTTTCTTCAGAACACAAGACTGGAAAAAAAAAACAAAACAGAAAGCTTTTGTTTTTGTTTCTGTTTTAATTTCTCAGCTGCTCAATGGCTTCTACAACCCTCTTTGAATCCTGAAGTGTGTCTCTTATAATTAATGAGCATACCATAATCCAAGCTTCTTGAGAATGGGAAAGCCAGAAAAACAATGGAAGGCACAGCCCAGTAGAGCAAAACTTGCCAGAGTACACTTAACATTGGGAGGAACTCTTCACTCCCCACTAAGGAACTCACACAGGCTTGTTTATAGCTCATAGCAGCCTACTTTTCCCCTCCTATCTCTCATGGGAGGTTAAGAATACTTCTCAATGTGACAAAAACCCACCTACTCAAAGGGAAGGTTAATTATTGCTCCATAATTAAACTCGAAAGAAAATTGTTAAGATTAATGAAGGAGTGCTTACTAAGTGATTACAAGCTCCCCATGAACTACCATAGAAATATTTGTTTACCAAAAACACCTACACGTATATTGATAACAGATTCTTTGTAAATCACTGCTGTGAGCAATCTAGATCAACATATATAAATCATAGCCTATGTATCTGGAAAAAAAAAAGTAACATAGGAGGAAGAAAAACAGGGAAGGAGGGAAAAGGGAGGGAGGGAGGGAAGGGACAGAGAGCAGGACAAGTTTTACCTTTCAGCAAGAACTGCCAAGTAGAATTTTTTCTACTTAGTTCTCTCTGTGATAATTATGACTCAGCAAAAGACTACCACAATACCCCCTCCAATCTGGGTAAGTTCAAAAATGCAGAAAAACCTAACAACTTTTTAAATAAATAACAACAAAAAAATGGTCTCTTATAATATAAACATACAATTATTGTAGTTATTTTAGCATTAATTTTAATTAGGCTAAAACATAAAATAGTTACATATTGATAAATAATACCTGAAATGAGTTCCATAGTGTTGCCAGAACTAAATTCATATACAGCTGCCCAGAGTACATTATGGAATATGTGGGTGAGTTCCTCCTCCCAAAATATCATTGACTGACATGGCCATCATGTCATTACATTTGAATTACAACATATGTTACCAATGTGCCTAATCACCTTTTAGTAACACCAGTCAGTCCAGCTACTCCCCTATGCTCCACAACCAGACACTGTATCAGTTATATATGCTAGGTAAGGATGTAGTAACAAAGACAAATCCAAAATTCCCAGTGTCTCAAAATAGAAAAAGTTCTTCCTTGCTCATGCTTCACAACTATTAGGATCAGTAAGAGCACAAGGCAGAGGCCTCCTCTCATTTCAGACATTCAAGGACTCAGGATGACAGAGGTGCCCCTTCTCTTCAAGTATAGGTCTCCATGCCAGAGGTAAAGAGACCTTCATGCTCTCCTCCAGCCAACCACAAGTGGGCCAGGAACACAATTCCTCCATGTGCCCAGAATGGGAGAAGGCTGGAACTATGAAGAAACTTAATAACATCTCAATTATCCACTCATATCTATAGAATAACCAATGCTAATAAACTTCTTGCTTTTGTTTTAATAAGCTGTTTTCAGTTATGGATATCCATTATATGTGAACAATCAAAGGAACTCAAAATAATTTTCACTATCCTTTTATCTTTAGTTCATTCCAAGAAGTTTGACAGTTTGCAACTGAACTATTTGGGGATTAACTAAACAACATGGAAGAGTGTAGGAATGCATAGCACCAAATATATTACATTTATAAAGATTTAAAATTGGGGCTTCTGTATTTATCAACTAAAGTTAAAAATCCAAAAGAATTCTAAAATAATATTCATTTTTATCTAGGCAAACAAGAAAGTGAGCAAGAGGCATAACTGGAAAAAGCAAATCAGCAGGAGGGTTGGGAACCTACAGTCAAAGAGGTTTGGAATCCGGATGACTAGAAGGATAAATGAAGAATTGTGGCATTCATCCCAAGGTACCGCATGGAGCCACAGGACTAACTGATTCCAGAGAAACTCTGAAAGAAATGTTTACATGGCAGGCACTAAAAATGGGTCATAAACATGTCTCATACAATGTGTGTGACAGAAAGAAGAGAAGGGATGGGGATCTCACCTTTAGTCTAAACACAGCATGACTTCATTACACTAGGTCCCTGTAAAGCAAAGGCAGAAACACTAATGGCTGGCATAAGATAGCAAACGACCAGCAACTGGAAGACTCATGGCAGAAAAGTAACACAGTCAGCTTATGGACATCCCCACAAGGCATTAGAGATGCCTGAAAGACAGGATGGAACAGGCTGAGGGCTTGCCTGAGGTTTGGGAGTTAGACTCAGGCAAACTTCAGAGTGTTGAATGGGATGGAGAAAAATTAAGCACAGATAAATGGGCCATAGACCTATGGATCCCAAACAAATTATGAATTTTGTTCTAAGCAAAATGCAATAAAAACAAAATGACAGTTCTTACACATTCTTGGTGATCAAAACTCTAAAAATTTTAGTTTTTGCCATTCATTTCTTATATGTGACTTCAGATGGAGGCTTCTAAGATTCACAGTTCTGCAGTGCTTTTTCAAGCAGAGTTGCCTCTGCGACCAACATAGGAAGAAAGGAGACTGATGAAGCAGGGCTCTAGGCCTCCTTCCCACCTCAACCAAACAGCTCCATTTTTAAAAATCTTCTTTATATATTGGCTCTTATTTAGAAAAAATGTTTCAGTGCTAAGAAAAAAAAAAAGTTGTGGGGCGCCTGGGTGGCTCAGTCGTTAAGCGTCTGCCTTCGGCTCAGGTCATGATCCCAGGGTCCTGGGATCGAGCCCCGTGTTGGGCTCCCTGCTCAGCGGGAAGCCTGCTTCTCCCTCTTCCACTCCCCCTGCTTGTGTTCCCTCTCTTGCTGTGTCTCTCTCTGTCAAATAAATAAATAAAATCTTTAAAAAAAAAGAAAAAAGTTGTATTAATTCACATTCTACATGTGTTTCTTTCTTTCACCTTAATCATTTCTTACTACTTAGAGGATCAACTTCTATTCTGCTTCCAAGCCCTCTTTGCTCCATTTCTGCAGAGTCTGTGGTCTCCGGATGCAGAGGCCAGAGGCAAGCACACATCATATTTATTATGCCTGGAACTCATGTATGCCCTTATCACCAATTGAACATCAAAATATGGTCATCAGAAAATTCCAGGGAAATCATTTAAACAGAAAAAGCCATAGGCTTTTTAAGAGAGATTTTAGTATATTATAAACGATGGGATTAAAATGTTCTCTGCTGTGCAAATGGACCAATGATGCTCCACAGCTATTTACATCATCGTCTTTGAAAGTAAAGCCTATTGAAAATTTTTTTTACAAAAGCAGTTGTGCTTGGTTAATTTCTCAAGCACATCTATTAAAAAATACATACCATTTGCCCTACAAAGTTACAAAACCCAAGGCCAGCCAAAGAGAGCTGACCACAGCCTGACATATCTATAAAGAAAGCTGACCTCTCTGAGAAGCCAAAGTAAACTCAAATTTCTCAGTCTACAGAGCAGAAGCAGATCTTTGAAAGTTTGCCAGATTTATGTAGAAAGATTACATAAAGTAAAAAGATTTTTGTCTTCCCAAAGTGCCCTCTTTTTCACATCACAATTATTATGACTAGCTACGTAAGAAGAAACATTTCCAAAAGCATCCAATATACAATAAATATTTGTTATGTATTACTTATTCAGAAAAATCATAAAGCTCTGTTTCAACATAATTGTGTGCACATAATTTTTGGAAATTACTTCTTTTTTTTTCCTCTTGGGACCCTTCCTTGATGTGAAAGGCAACAAACAGACTAACACAGAGAAAAAAGTAAGAAACTGTAATTTTTATTATGAAACTATAAGGGCAAACTTAGCTACCTCTATTTGTTTTTTGTAATGAAACAAGGAAAAAATGCTTTTTGTGTGTTTTCTTCTTGTTTTGCTTTGAGGGGGATAGTGAAATCAATAGGCAAAATGAAACTGAAATTCTATTTTCATTTTACATTTCCATCATTTCCACTTCCATTTACATCATGATATAAAATTAGAATAAAATCTTAATCTGTCAGTATTTTTTAAGTCTTTTGTGGGAACCTTGAAGTTATTTGTTTTTAATGATCAATTCACAATTTTTTTTTGAATATCCAAGCCAGTTTAAATGTTCTGAGGTCACATCAACGCTGAAAATGTTGTATATGAATATGAATGCATGCTGTATATGAATGTATATGTATTATGTAATTTAAGAATTAGCTAAGTAATCCACAAACCAACAAGTAAATGTACAAAAATACTTTTAGGGCCTAAATTCAATGGAGTTATAAAGATAAACACATTGATTCTGAGAGAGGATTAAGTGTAAAAAAAATACCATTTCAACTGAGCTAAAAAAAAAAATGGCTAACTGATGTTAATTTTCATTAACTCAATTCTTTAAATTCTTATTATTTCCCTGTTTACTTGAGCTGGTTTATATGCTAATCTGCAAAAGGGCTAATAACTACATAAGACCTTTAGCACATTAAAAGAAAGGATCGAAACTTAAAATACTGGTTTCGAGCCAATCTCATAAGAAATCAGAAATCAGGGGCGCCTGGGTGGCTCAGTTGGTTAAGCGACTGCCTTCGGCTCAGGTCATGATCCTGGAGTCCCAGGATCGAGTCCCGCATCGGGCTCCCTGCTCGGCGGGGAGCCTGCTTCTCCCTCTGACCCTCCCCCCTCTCATGTGCTCTCTCTCTCTCTCATTCTCTCTGTCTCAAATAAATAAATACAATCTTTAAAAAAAAAAAAAAAAAAAAAAAAGAAATCAGAAATCACTTCACCACCAAAATTATACACCCCTTTACTAGTCAGGGGCCCAGTAAGAAACAGATGGTGTCCTCAATTAAGATACTTTGAGAAAACATTATGGCATGGATAGTGTTTGGCGAAACCAAAGAGAGAGAACACAGCATTCAGGGTTAGAAACAGCAGAGAGCCATTACCACCCACAGGCAAAAGGGGTGAGAGGAGAGAGTGGTTATCAGAACTCCAAGGGTAAGCCCACCTCACTGAAGCTCTGACCTTCAACAGAAGAAGGGAGCCCAGACCTCCCTCTTCTCCCGCCCTCAACACTATTTCTCAGTGTACCATAGAATAACTAAAAAATGTAAGACATGCTATTTCCCCAAAACACAGATTTCCCTAGAAAAGGAGAGTGAAATGAAAATCCAAGATAGATGTTGCTAAATCATCTTAGTAAATCTACACACACTCTGAACTTGAAATATGAAATACACGGCTCTTTAAATTTAAGGAACTTAGACTGAAAATTGTTTTTTGAGATTGACATCACATTGTTTAAATAATATATACCAAATAGAACAAAAATCTAGGGATGAAAGCTTTCATTTGTAGAGACTACTCTGTAATAAGTAGTTTAGTGAAGTATACTCTGATTATTGTCCTGGTTAGATACGAGATATATTTTTTTAATCAAACTGTAGAACTATCAAACAGTCCTAAGTGACTGTGCCTCTTTCATGTTAGAGAAATGGTATTAAATATAAATTCCAAGAAGACTTAAATTCAGCTGAAATAATGTTCCCATCACATATTTGCAGATTGGGAATCCATTAATCAGGTAAGATTTGGACTACATAACACCTAAAGTCCTTCATATATCTGCAAATTTGTGATTCAGATTCAAGCACTCCAGAGACAGTGAGAAAACCCATAGCTCTGAAATTCTCTAGTTTTTCATTTGAACCAATCTGTATTAAATTTTTAGAGAAAGGAAAACCACAGTCTTTAGGGTATTCTATATATTCAGCACACGTCAATGGGACAAATAATATGTGTTTCACACAATTATTCCCCAAATAAAATAATGTATGCAACAGAGCTTGGCAAACTGGAAAGCATTTTCTCAATTTTAGGTTTTATTATATTCTTTAAATGTATAAAATGCTTATTATAATGCTTTATTTCCTTGTTTTCTCAGGAGTGAGTGTCAGTATAATGATGAAGCTTATCTTTAAAACGTTTATGGGAAAACAAATTGTTTAGATATGCAAGCACAGAAATTAATTTTTTTAAAATTATCAAAATTTTTAAGATTACCTTAAAAGGGAGGAAGACCAGTAGAAATGTCATGAAAAAAATACTGTGTAACACCCACCCAGCATGAATTACCCAGGAGAGATAATATTTCTGTGAAATTCATATCACCTTAACATATTTATGCTAAAAAGTAATTTCATCAAGGTAGCCTTCTCTGGTTGTCTCCTCAACTGTTTTAATGCTTTTTATTCCGTTTAAGTGTATCTAAGTTGTATTCTAAATCAGTTGACCCTTGAACAACATGGGCTTGAATTCCATGAGTCCACTTACACTCAGATTTTTTTATATAAATATAGTACTGTATTATAAATGTATTTTCTCTTATGATTTTCTTAATATTTTCTTTTCTCTAGCTTGCTAAAAGAATACAGTATATATGTGTGTATATATATGTATATGTATATACACAAAATGTGTTAATTCACTGTTTATATAATTGGTAGGGCTTCTCTCAATAGCAGCCTATTAGAAGTTAAATTTGGGGGGAGTCAAAAATTATACACAGATTTTCAACTGTGCCCATAACTTCCCTGGTGTTCAGGGGTCAACTGTATTATAATCTGGCTCTATTAGTGTTCTAGTATCTTCTCCACGCACGTATTTATTCTGTTTTCCCAAACAACAGAACATTCCCCAAAGAAACTTATTATCCAGAAGAAATAATTAGAGAATACAATATCCAGGATTAGGTTGGCAGGTAAATTATGTCATTTAACATAATGGAAACTAAACAGTAATCATTTTACCTTCATGTTTTATAATGTGTTCCAAACATCAATGATTATGTGATGGGGATGGGCGTGGTTATGGTTAAAATGGGTATCAGCAAACGTGTCAGATTTTAGAAAAGACTCCATTCACTTAATTTTGAGAGAAACAGCTCCACACTAATGTATTCATTATGCATATGTTACTTATTATACTTTCTGTGTATAGCAGAGATACATTACTTATTAATATTTAATAGATAGGTAGCTAGGTCATTCTCTGCAAGTGAGCAAAATTCCTGAATGATAGTTGAAAGATAATTGAACATAGAGCATTTAGCATTTCATGGAGTCTTATAGATCACATTTTGTAATTTTCCTTCAAGAAAATATCAGAATCTTTAAATGAGCACTAAAAAAAAAATTGTTTTCTTTTCAATATCTGAATGTATAAGCTTTTGGGGGAATCCTGGGGCTTACTGGTATGTGACCACAATCCAGTGATCCGAATTTTTTTTACAAATGGTTGATTAGGGATTAATATTTCAAGATAATTCCTTTTCAAAATACATTTCAAAACATGAACTTAATTTTGCATAACACAGCAAAGATTAAAATACTCATGAAACAGTTTAATTTAAATGGATTTGTAGGCTATCAGCAATGATATCCAAAGGACATCTTCCCAGGCCTAGGATGACTCACACACCACTAGCTTGATCTATTTGATATATTAGTCATGCCTCCATCAACACACAGGTACTGAGATGCTACCTTTTCTGTATCTAATACAAGATAGACATACATTCAAGATGCTTAATGATCCTTTGTTAAATGCCCCAAATTCCTAAACAAGTTCAAATAATGACAATCTGCTTCATTATTTATTATTAATCCTCTATCATTTATAGCCAGAAGATAAGAATAAAAAAGACATTCAAAAACTGAACTGAGGGCCTAATATAACTCGAGCAATGGACTAAGTGTTTTACATGTGCAATCTCATTTAATTCAACACTCTACTACCAAAGATTGATGAGTCAAGCTCAGCACTTGACAGATGCTACTAGGAGGCTGAGTCATTCTGAGGACTCAAGTGTAAGGTACACCAAAATACCTTTCATTTCAATGAAGTGATATACTTAGAAAAATTGCATACCTCTCTGATTTTTATTAGTTAATTGATTTGGGAAGAAATTTCCACAGGGCTGACAGGAACTAAAATATTCCAAGCCATTAATTTTATTAAGTTCTTAAAATTCAATACATGATGTCATTTCCTGTTCGCCTATACCCTGAGAAATAAGCATCACTAACCTAATCTGAGAAGGGGAAAGTAGTAATACAGAGTAACACAGTTACGATATAGAAGAGTAGATTCAAACTCAAATAGTAGATTTTAAAACCCAGCAATGACATTTTGAAAAAGAAAAGTTTATTTTTGAATGAATATTGATTTTAGATCCAAGAGCCAAATGACTTTCGGTAACGTATACCAGAGTGATTCTAAAGAATATTATATTTTATAAAAGTCTTCAGTTTAACAATAAAATTGCTTCTATTAGGAAATGAAGTCAATAAGGTAATGCATGAAGCCGAACTCTAAGTAAAATTTCCTTGTCAATTTTGGAAGAAAACTAACCTACAATACATTTATCTACAGCTATCATAAAACCCACTGACACATCTTGGGAAATGTGTGCATGCAGGGGACATATGTGCACACATAAATTTTCTTTTTTTTAAATTTTATTTATTTATTCATCAGAGAGAGAGAAAGCACATGCACAAGCAGGGGGGAGGGGCAGAGGGAGAGGGAAAAACAGGCTCCCCGCTGAGCAAGGAGCCCAATGCAGGACTCAATCCCAGGACCCTGGGATCATGACCTGAGCTGAAGGCAGACGCTTAACCAACTGAGCCACCAAGGCGTCCCCACACACAAATTTTCATGTATTTTAATTTATCGCCCACAGAAAATATGTTGCCATATAATGGAATTTTGTTTCATTAAGTAATATATATATGAGATGTCCTAAATTGTTTGTCAAAATTCAAAAATGGCAAAAGTAAAAATTATGGCACTTTACTTGATCAGGCCTACACTTTTAATAATATTCTACTATTACTACATTTATAGATTATTAAATAGGAGTGAATAACAGAAGCACTGAACTTGACATGCAAATACTCCTTTCCTCTTTCTTGGAAAGAGTTTGCATGTTTGTCTTCAAACTGTGCAAGAGAGGATTGGGAAATGTCATTACTGTAGAAGTAATGCTAGAGTCAGAAGAGAGAAACATAAAGAGAAATGAAACCAGTTAAATAGAAATGCAAATTTTCTTATCATTTTTTTTGTAGATAGCCATGTGTAGAAAGTTATATGGACCATAAATCTTTTAATATAAATATAAAATTAATAATATTTCTTATTGATTCTTTTTTCTTGTTTAAAAAGTGATATTAAATAATATATTGAGATCAGAAGCTGGCATAAATAATACATTAATAGAATTAGAAATTATATAAATGGTAGCCATCTTCCATTCCATAAAAAACCAGAAAGTAAAAGGTGGCCTCTTTCCCCAAATGATGTAGTTTTATTCTTTCGATTGTAACCCATGTTATTACTATCTTTCCTATTGAGATCTTTTTTGTTTTGTTCATTTGACATTTAATATTTACTGAAGCTCTATTAAGACTGTCATAGACAACTGAAGACTCAGTCTTTATGCTTGAAGAATTCCCAGGTCTAGTGGAGGGAGATGGAAATATAGACAGAAAATACACTGCAATATGATAAATGCTAGAACAGAAGTACAGTTCGTGCTGAGCACTATGGGATGCAGCCAAGGGGTAAAGCAAACTCTCAGGCTCTGCATCTTCAAGGAACCACAGACTCAGTATGCCTTTCTACATTCCGTTAGAGAGTGTGGGATCATGGCAATCATTTACAAAGGAAGTAAGATCCAAGGACGCTAAAGAGGAACGCGAAGCATGCTGAACAGTTCTGAGGGCAAAAAGAGCAAGAGTAGAAAGAAATGAAAACACACTGATAGAGACACATATTGCTGTAGATGACAAAACAGTTACCTAGAACTGTAAACACACACAACCCAGGCTAGATTTTACACAGGCACATAGTGAGACTTCCCTGGGGTGATAGGATATCAAGGATTAGTACAGGCAGAGTGAAAAGACAAATGAGTATGTGTGTTCAGATTTCCTGGAATCTATACAGGAATCCCAATTTCCCTTCACATAAGTAGCACCATTGATGTAAGTAGAAAACAAAGGTTCCATTAAGGCTTATTATGTGATTTAGATACCCTGGTAGAGAATTTTTCTGCCCAAACTGTTTTAGCTGCTTATTTTAGGTGAAGTAGTAAGAAGTAAGATCTTATAGCACATCTTATATTTTAGCTATATAGTCCAGATTCATCTATGGTAGAAAAAAAAAAATTCTTATAAAATGTAGTAAAGGCCTCATGAAAACATGCCAGTCCCTCCCCAGACTTATATCTGAAAACCAGGTAAACAGCAATGTCATTTGATTTTCCTTTAAAAAAAAAAAGTTTATATACATTAAATGTAGACAGTTTTTAGTAAATATTACCTGAAATTAGACATCATTATTTTTAAAAGGCTTCATTTTGTTGGTTTACCTGGCTTTCAAATTTTCACAGAAAAATTGGGGAATGGCAAGTAAGTTTTTATAATCATATATCACCCTCAAATACGTCAAACATGATCTTAAAAAAACAAGACACATTAATGTATTACTTTAAAAAGCAGCAGTCCAATTATTTACTCTTATAATATACTCAAGATAACATTTGCAATTGTTGGTGTCATCACTACAAACCGCGATAGTTTTCTTCTTGCTGTTTTCTGACTATGAAATTCTTTAGTACATGAATGTATTATTAACAAACATTTTAGTAGAAATCCTATGTCAACAAAATCAACATCTCTGTCCTGGGAGCCTATTATTTCCTCAAATATTAACTAAATATGATTTTGTGATTTCAGTGGACACATTCAAAATATTCAGCATTCGGTACACCATTACCATCACCACCAGCACTGCACAAAACAACCTAGAATTGCATCTATTGCATGTAAAGAGTCTTCTATCCAATTTGTGCCACTTCTATAATGTAATGAATGTAGAAAATATTTCCACTCATGGTTTTCAGTACTTATTACAGTGAATAAAACAGAAGTAAAGAAAAACTATAGAGAATAATTTTGTATTTATTCCCTTGATGACTTACAGGATAGTCTATTTTTCTATAGAAAATAGAAATCATTTATTATTATAATATGTAAGTAGAATTTTTAAAGCCTTATTTTAAAACCTGGGATTACATGTTACCATATAAAGTAAAGACATTTTGGAATAAAATTAGGTATGAATGAGCAGCACAACTGTATGTAATTATTAACCTCTAACCTTGTGAATATCATTATATGGTAGTTTATTTGAAATGGTATTAAATAATTCCTTCATAAGATTTTCTATAGTGTTTATATAAAATATTTAAGATTTAATACACTTTGCATAAATTTTACTAAATTAAGAGTCTGCAGATTTTCACATTCCTTTCCTATAACACAGCAATGCCAAAAAGATCTTCTTTAAGTGAGGTAAGGAATGCTGAATATATTTTATAAGAATTACTTCTAAATGCAGCAGCTACAATTATGTCATCAGGAATTATTTATCCTTACCTTTCTGACTCAGAATACCTAAACAATTAAAGAACACACATTTAGAATAAAGAGAATACAGGCTGTGCAATTTTACTGATACAGCATATATTCTTCCCCTATTATACAAAGTTTTCCTAGTTCAGTTCTAGTACCACGATAATGATTTTAACATAATCACTTATTTGTCTATGGAGCTATTCCTTTCTCATTTTGCCAGCTAATTAGCCAAAAGAAATAGACGTGCTCCCACGTGATTTATACATCAAATGTCTAAAATCACTCATATTCTTACTCATTTACAAAACAAATGACTAGTCCAACTTCTATAAATCCTAGCACTGTTTCAACCCACATCTCATGATCATGACCTGCAAAATCTTTGAAAATCATGCTTAATGTGCACACAACTTTGTTTTTGTGCCTTGCTACCATTCACAAAAAAAGCTTCCAGAACTAGATTCACTTTCGTCTCCTCATCGGCAGTCAATTTCATGATAGAATTTTAACTACTGGAAAAAAAAAACCAAAACAGATTCTCTAGATTTTATTAAAACAGCAATAAAACAAACAAACAAATACTAGTTTCTGGTGTTAATTGTCTTATTAGCCAGCTTGTAGCATCACATTTTCTGTGTGTACTGTAGCTTCTTATTCTAGGGGACACTAATTAGTTTTAAATGGTGTTAAATACCATCCCTGCAGTTGCAAGTGCTTCTCTGGGATTTTTACTAGAGAAAAGAACTCCTGTAATTTAAAACCACTTTGTTTTCTTCAGCCACAGCTGTTAGTGAAACACTGACCTGTAGAAATCTTAAAGGTTTTCAACCCTCTCTCATTGCCATTAGTCTGCATTTATTTTCTAACACGTCTTCTCCCCGTGTACCATTGCTCTTCCATAATCCCCATCCCCCAAATTGCTTTCAGCAGAGAAACCGCATCTAGCTAGTTAAGCCCTTCTCTCTCTTTCCCTCCCACCCTGACCCCTTACAAAGCCTTGGCTACTCTTAAAGAAAATTCTCCAACAACGTGTCAATTTTATATTGGCCACAAAGACAACTTCTGTTGGGGAAGGGGGAGGAAAGAGGGACTGGAGCTTGGCTGTCCCTTTCCACAGACAGGGATCTTTGTGGCGATCAGAAAACATTTCCTGCATAAAAAATCAACACACTCTCTAGTTGCAGGGTTGGGGAGCGAGAACGAATACGTATCAGCCGTGTCCTCAAAGGAATGGAACACATCCGTTAACCTTACAAACAGGAAAGTTATTTTCTCAAAATATGTCTGCTTTCTTGCATTATTAAACGTAATCCACAATCTGAAATCCTCTGGTAGCTCCCCCACTGGGGATTGGGTGAAAGCTATAAATCACTCCTGTACTTTTCTCTTTTTCCTCTGCATTTCCGTTGCACTATTTCTTCCATCTAGCTCATCTCTGACATGCTCCCACTCTCCTCGTGTGTATCAACAGGGGACCAAGGAGAGCAAAAATCACCCAAGAGGGCTGACAGGTTTTACAGGATCAGCCTGTGTTTTAATTCTACCCTTCACTCCTGCCTCCAAGTGGTTTCACAGCCAGGAGACCCCAGAGTTTGCACTTCCAGTGGGGTTTCGAAAGAGCAAGCACACGGGATTTATTGTGCAAAGCATTTTTTTTAAAATTATAGGGCCTGTGGGGGAGGGGGACACCCTTGTTTTCAGGGGTCAGAAAGTCATTTGGTCCAAACAGGCTTGCTATTGAGTTTGTGTCACCTTTTCGTCCTGCTTCCCCAACTTGGGGCAGCACAACTAAAGGGGTCTTGGCTGAGACAGTGAGACAGAGAGAGCAAAGACCAGAGGAAGTGAAGGGTACTTTTTACAGGGCTATAGCATCAGGCAGAAATCCTACAAATCCATTTCACAGGAGTGTGCATGAGAGAGAGTGCATGTGTATAAGTAGATCTCCCCAAGGGGCTGCAGCCCAATAACGACCCCCCACCTCACCAACCTCCACTGCAAACTGGCTCCACGTTTTTGACGCACTACCAGGGCATCCTGATGAGAGCTATCCCATCCTCACCACCCCATCTCTAAAATCTTGAAACCCAAAAGTAGTTTAAGGGACCTTTATTAGTGAAGATCACAAATCAAATGACTCCAAAGATGATAGAGTTAAAGAGCAATGATTAAGCTCTTGTGTTGAAACCACACAACTTAATACCATCTCCCAACACCCCTCCTGCCTCATCTCCCCCTCTCTGCTGGGCACTTACCTTCTTTGGGCGGTCGCTTGGCCTCTCTGGTAAGATTGCAGACCTGGGTGGTTTGCAGCTCCTGGGTCAGGCAGCCCTCGGTCTGCTCATTCAGGGGTAACACCACGTTATTTAACAAAACCAGCGACTGGTCGTCGATCCCCCACTCTCCCAAATGCTGAGGGCAGGTGCATTTTGTATACATAATCCCACATGATTCTGTTCTCCCATTTTCTGATTTTAAGCAGCTCTCCAGCCAAGTGCATAATACATGGCAACCAAACTGGCTCGGGCTCACCTTGTTCAATACCAAAAACTCAAAAAAGGATTTCTGATCTTCTTCCCCTTTTTTCTGTAATCCTGGGAAATCGGTTGGAAACACCCGACGTATTTGAATAAAATTTTTATCATACTGTAGAAAAACGAAAGCATTCTTGGAATCGCAGAGTTGCATTATAGAATGATTCTTTCTTAAAAGATCCTTTATTTTTTCATGGGAAAAATGATCAAACTGATAAGCCAAGAGGGAAAAGTTAGAGCAGCTAAGGTCCTTTTTGGAAAATTTCAGGTAAATGCTATATTTGGTTGGATCTGGATTTTCCAGCGTCCAAGTGCAGTTTGTAAAGTTTTTGGGAAACATTTCACTTACAGAATACGATCCATAAATGACTCCCTTCACCAAAGTTGAACACCAGAAGTCTTGGGCAGCATTAAATCCAAACATAACCAGGAGATAGGTGGAAAATATATAAATCAGCAGGTTACGAACAGCCTTCATCCTATGTCATTTGGCCTGTAAAAATGGCAATGAAAGTAAAATGCAAGTAGGAGTCTACGCGCATTGAAAAAAAGAAACTCCTTCCAATATTACAGCCAGCTGTTTTCAAGATTTCAGTAAAAAACCCTTTTTAAAAGAAGGGCAGGTAATTTTTTTATTTTATAACGCTAGGAAAGTATCTGTTGCTGTGTGAACAGCGCCCTCACGCGGTCATTCACAATGGCAAAATTCTCCACATTCAATTTAAAAATAATATTTAATAGATGATTAACAGGAATGCTCTATTTATCTATCAGGATTTCCTCCAAGTGCATTATGAGTCTATTGAAAGAAGAGGAAACATATATTTTTAAAATATCATAAGCTAAATTTTAATTTTTGAAAAAAAAATTTTTTTTAAAGATTTATTTATTTGACAGAGACAGAGAAGGAACACAAGCAGGGGGAGAGGGAGAGGGAGAAGCAGGCCCCCCGCAGCGCAGGGAGCCTGACGTGGGGCTCGATCCCAGGACCTGGGAACATAAGCCGAGCCGAAGGCAGACGCCCAACGACCGAGCCACCCAGGCGCCCCTAATTTTTGAAATATTTTTAAGCAACCTATACAACCTTTTCTCTCCCTCAGTCGGCCTGCAGTAAACATCATCACACAAAATCTAATCTGATAATCTGGGAACAGCTGTCATCGCATTATTTCTCTTATCTTAAACATGAAAAATAATTTCGATAAAGGATAGCCACGATTTTAAAAACATGAATGATAATTTGTTGAGGATGAAACATCATCTCCCAAATGCCCATACTTGTCTTTGCAGGGACCACCTTGTGAACTGATGGGAATTCCTGTGCAGAAACACTGTTATTCATGTGGATTAATGAAATTTTAAAACCATCATCTGAGAAGGGGTATAGATGGGTAGATACATGGGGAAGACTTTTCAACATCACCACCAAGAACCAGGATTTAAGGCAGTCATTTCAATGTGACATGCCCTCTTGGGATACATAAAGTGGATCACTGTATTAGTATCTGTATCCAAAGGCAATGTCAGTGAAAAATCCCAGAACCACGGTAATTGAGCTGGCTTCAGTCTTTTAATTTTTTTTTAATTAGGACTATTTTATCTAGAGTTATCTACTGTAAGATTTACACATGGTAGATAAAAGACATTAGCATTTTCTTTCCTAGCAGATTTCAATTACTGAATTGCTCCTTTTCCAACAAGAGCTCCAAAGCTCCTTTTCTATTTTTTAACCTGGCCTTGCATAATAAAGTAATCCTTGGTTATATTTACCTCTGTAAGTTGTTATCCAAAAATAACTCGAATTTTTTTCAGCTTTAACCTTTAAGAAGTTATTTCTTAGAATAAATGACACTGCTTTTTTGTTTAGCCTTTGAGCTGAGAAAAGTGATGCCAAGTTAATTATAAAAGTCTTTAGGCTGCAGTCTCTTCCACTGTTCTGTAAACAGAGACAGACATACAGACATATAGACAGTTAAGAGTTTTCGAGTCTTTGCCTGGGTCCTCTCTGAACCAAAGGATAAAACCCTCTTCCTTCCCATTGCATAACACACACCAACGCATGCACACAAATACCAGTGACCGAAGTCCCTGAAGATAGATCTGCATTTTCCAGATCATAATTCAAATTCTATGTCTTGATATAGGAGAAAACAGCCCCAACTCTAAATCTCTATATAGCAGCAGTTTAAAATAACATCAGAACTGCTGGGACTATCAAAACAGCGTTCTCTGTTTCAAGCATACAGCTCAATGAATAATGCATTTTCTTCTTGAGAAAATAAAGCCAATGAGCATTTAAAGGTTAAAAAATTGGGAAAGTTGCAGGAAATTCTGGAAATAATTTCCTCTTTTTTTGCTGTAGCACTTTGCAGGCAATGCAGGTCTGCGCAGTGTTCTTCAGGATAGAGTGTAGGCGTTGAGAGCCAATGTGACAATAAGTGTCTAAATTAGGAATTCCATCCATGAAAGGGGGCTTCATTTTATAATAGGTAACTCAAAAAGAGGTCGTATTTCTTTTCCCAATGAAATCCGGTACTTTTGCTTCCATTTATTTGACAGTGCATGTCTGCATTGCTGTGCTCATCAAGAATTAGAAAGAGTGAGGAAATAGCTCCGATTTCACTTTCAAGCTTGCTCAAGAGAGCCCCCTCAATATAATGCTCTTTATCTTAATCCTTAAGCCTTGGTGTACGGAGCCTTGTTTTATTCTAAAGAATCAAAAATGAATCATTGAACTCTGCCGCCCCCCCAACCCCCGCCCCCGACTGCAGGGCCAGTTCAAACAATTGTATTTCCCTCTTCAAGAAAGAATGGAGTGGGGGTGTCTAAGGGATGGCTACCAAGGTCTCAAGGATGTTGTGTTTATTTATTTATTTACTTATTTGTCTCCTGCTGAGAAGCAAACCGGCATTTAGTTTAGCTATTCTCAAAACTGATTTTCTCGGTGACACTTTAGTTTAGTCAAACATAGACGGCGCCATCACTCCACTAAATTTTTTTCCCCAATAGAAGACCCACTGCCTCCCCTTATCTTAACTTCCTTCTAACCTAAAAATTTCTCCCCATAAAATAACCCCAATCACACACAACCATCAGATTTTCTAGGTCTCCCTGCCTATTCCTTCTGACCCAGCACATCTCTTGAAAAACAGACTTCTCTAACTTTTCAACTGCGGCGTTTAAGTAAATGCAGACAGTCGGGTTTCCTCGCAGCCCCTCCATCTGCCAGCAACAGCCTTTCCTTTCCTGTCCTCCCTCCGCAAACACCTAGACGGAGAGCTCCTCTGTGGCGACCCCTGGCAGAGGGAAGGTGACCCCTGGACCCCCCCTTCCTTACCTTCCACTCCGAAAGCTCAGGGAGGCTCTTGCTCTAAGACACCAGCACAGGCACGCGTCCCAGCAACAGTGACGGAGAGACTCCCCTTCGGTCCCAATCACCGTTGCCCATTTTCCCCGGCTCAGCTTCAAAAATCAGGATTTATTTTTTTAAAATGCACACTTAAGAGAAGCAAAAGATGGGGGGAAAATCAAAGAGGGGTGCGTGGGAGAAAAAAGCCCCCAGGACCCCGGAGCCTGACGCCGAATCCAACTGAATCCAACCTCCAACGGAGGTGGCGGGGAGGGGGTGGGGGTGGGGGGGAGGAAGCCCCCCGTAGAGAGCCTCTAAGGAAACAAACAAACAAACAAATGCAAGTGGCTTAAAAGCAACGATTTGTTTTATCAAATCGAAGCCCAACAAACCGATTAGCCAAGAAGCAAAGGAAGCGCTGAGACGAGAAGTGACCGGCGACAGCAGCGGCTGCTAAGGCAGATTTGTTGGGGTGGTGGGTTTATTACAGGAGTATTCGTGGTCGGATCGGAAGGCTCAAGCTTATGCTTTTTCCTCTTTCCGCTTTCCTCCCTCCTCCTCCTCCCCCCCCGCAGGTACTGATGGACGGACCGCGACTAAGGAGAGGGGGGAAAAATCCTTGGCTGGTGATGTCGGAAAGCTGTTTGAATACCCAGCGAGGAGGGGCGCGAGAGGGAGCGAGATAGTAAAGCTCTGTCTCGGGTATGCGCGCCGGCGCGCGGCGCTCGCTCTCCCCGGGGCGCGCGCGAGGGAGGGGGTGCGCGTCCCCGGGGTGTGCGCCCGCGCGCCGGTCTCCCGCGTGCTCGTGCGCGCGCGCGTCCCCGGGCGCGCCCCGCGCCTTGCGCTAGCACCCGTGCGGTGCCCCAGGCTGCCGGCTCGAGGCTCGACGAGCGCCGCGCCGCAGCTGTGCCTTCCCGAAGTTCTGCCTCCCGAAGGCGCGGGCGGGTGTGTGTGAGAGGAGAGGAGGGAAGCGGCGGGGTGAGAAAGGAGGGAGGCCCGGCGGGAGGGCGGGAGAGAGGCGGGCGGGAGGGGGGCTCCGCGGGGCTCCAGCCAGGGCCGCCGTGAGCCTGCACGTCACGGCTACTCAAAACCAAGCACGTCCCGAAAGCAGTATTTTCTGCGTCTGGGAGGTTTTTGCATCCTCAGTTCCCACCGCTGGGGCTGGCGGCGACCAACTGTAAGAGAAACTCACTGGGAGGCGAGGCAAGGGGGGTGCGGAGGACTGGAAGGCGACTCTGACGGGTGGGAAGTAAATACTGGACTTGGTCGTCTTTCTTTCTTTCAGCGCGGACCTGTCGCCGCCGAAGAGCTGTCATTTCATCACCGGGATTCAGATGAATTGATCCAGTCCTCAGCGGAGGGGGCACATCTCGGCTCCTGAAATGCTGCGTGTCTCTGGCTGGAACAATACTAGTTTTTCTCAGCGAGGCTGCAGTTAACATCTTATTTGTTCTGGCTAGATACAGGCTTTGTCAGGACCGCGGTGCGGCGACCGAGGTTGGGCATCTTGCATTGCTTTCTGCATGGCAATGGGATCGTGGTTGTGGGGTCTAAACTTTTGTTTTCTTAATGTATCTGATTCCTTTTCAAGTTTCCTTAGTAACAGGTTTGTGGACAGAGGTGGAAAAAAAAAAAAAAAAAAAAAAGGGAAAGGGGGAGGAAAGGCTACCAGATTCTCTATTTAGCAGCAAAAAAAAAGAAATTTCCATCACTCCCCACCTTTAATTAATTAATTAATTTATTTATTTATTTAGCCCCCTGGACAGTTGGCTGACGAGTATTTGATGAACTAGCTTCAGATACAATGCTGCAAAAGGTCATTCGCCTACTGATTATGTCTCTACTTGTAAACGCAGTTGGTGGTTTGCAAAACAAGTGGCAAATAGTATGGTGATATGGCGGGGGAGACCACAATGACTAATTCATATAAAGTGTTGGAGTCTTCCTAAGGGTGAGTGGCTTAAGCGTCAGGTGAAGTGGAATAAAACAAATTTCCATCATTTTTTTTCTCTGTACTCTTTCTGCATTTTTCTTCCTCTTGTTGTTCCTCTCCCCTGGGGCAGATGGAGAGTGAAGAACATCATTTTAAAAGAGGACTATAGTGAAAACAGAAAGGTGCCAAGGATCTTTTATTCACTGGAGTTGTTTGAAATATTAAAATTGGCCCTTTACTTCTTAATACATATTGATAGGGTGACCCTCTTCAAGGCTTTTTCTTCTAGGACAAGTGTTCAGAATAACATCCTGTAAGGGAAACGGTTAATCATTCCCCAACCAACAAGCTTTAACCATGTTCCAGGAACATTCACTGGCTGAGAGAGCAGCCTGTGTGGCGATTTGGTTTCGTATCATTTTTGGTTCATTACAATATTTTTTATTCATTTAAGGGAATGTGAAAGGAAAATAAGGTTTATGTCTAGGGCATAATCCAAAACATTGTGTCTGAAGCAAACACGTTTTCTTTTAAAAACAAACAACATTCAGCAATACAAAAGAGAATCACATTTCCTTTATTTCAACTTCCATAGAGATAATAATTATGATATTTGCAAGACATTTTGGTTAGTTCTGTTATTTTGCCAGAAGCAAAAATAGAGATTGATGACAAATGCTAAAAAAATGGAAAAAAAGTAGAGGAAACAATGTGAGGTTTAGATATATAGCTATCTTGCATCTAGTAATTTCTCACATTATCTTCGAACACTGTGATTTTGATGTTTCTTAGAAAATCTTAAAGTCATGACATAGTATCATAAGAATAACAGCTGAAGGGGACAATTTAAAAATACTTAATCCTAAATGGAAAGGAGTACTCATTCCCAGGGTCATTTATATTCAAGTAGAACACAGGGCTGGGTCAGGGAGAAAGCCACCCTTAATAAAGCACTTCACCCTTCACACTGTTTCCCATAACCTTCATAAATTGCAGGCTACTGAGCCAGCCTGATGATGATCCTGCTGAGGTATATTTATAGCAGATGATTTGTGGATGATAAATATGCCAAGCAAGACACCATCTCCAGTAACCCCAGGCTGGTCTGACTTCCTCAGGGGGTCATAATCAAGAATCACAAAAAGAACCATGTATGGAGAATCTGGTCTCTGAACCCTGACAACAGCACAATCCAAAGGCAAACCAAGGAAGAACCACCCTGATTCATGTCTACTATGTTCCATGTGGAAGCACTGCTGATATATTGACCCAACAATAAAAAGAGCAGCAGTTTACGTACTGTAGGCTCTCTGTGTCCTTTCCTCTCTATTGAGATTGGTCTGTTTTTATGTTTTAATACATTTTAAAAATCACCATTTCAGATTATAATTATGAGCCTTCATTTGCCTCTCACAAGTGCCTGTGTGTATCTGTGTATGTATGTCGGTATATATACAAACACAGACCCATATTTAACACATACACACATATATACGTGTGTGTATATATGCATACATTATATATAAAGTGCATACACATACATATATATAATATGTTCATATGTATTTCAGTTATTACACATGTATTTGGGAGCATGGTTTTACTAGGCTCCTTTTTATTTCTCTTTAGTAATAAAGTATTCTCACCCCAAAACTACCAGATTAATTGTACAAACTAATTTTCATTTAAGTTTCCCTGCCACCTTTCGAAAGGACTATTAAGAAATCAGTGTCAACACATCAGAATATAAACTTGTATTTTAAATTGGCCCAGGCATGTAAAGTTAAAGTCTTCCAAATTTATCTCTCCTATTATTTATACATTTTAAAAGATTACTTCAGAGAAATGAGATTTCCAAGTATAATTATCTTTTTCTTCTATTGCTTTTTATTTTTTGCTGTTTAGTCCTTCTATCTTTGGAAGGAAAAAAAAAAAAAGAACCCCATCCTCCAGGATTATTGCTAAATTCAGTATCACCTGCACAATTCTCGGACTCAAATGATAAGAATATGTTTGGAATATGCTTACTTAGTCTTAGAAAGTGTTTCCTTCCCCCTCACCCCTTTCTCTCATAGTCCTTGTGGTATTACTATATTACCACTTACAAATTTTAGAACTTTTCTTCAGTAAGTCTTTAAGAAGCACAAACAGGGATGCCTGGGTGGCTCAGTCTGTTAAATGTCCGACTCTTGATCTCAGCTCAGGTCTTGATCTCGGGGTCGTGAGATAAATAAAAAATAAATAAATAAAATTTAAAAATGTAAAAAAAGCACAAATAAGTTTGTAGATTATTCCTTTTCAATATGCTCAAATTTTTCAATACTTAATGTCTCTAGTACACACTCACACACACAAAGAATTTGAAAACCACTAATTCCATAATAAAAGGAAATTAATGTAACAACTCCAGAGATATGAACCTTAACTATTACTTACTATAATATACTAATATATTACTATTTTATTAATATGATATATTAATATATAATACTAATATATTAATATTTTGTGTTAATAAAATCAAAATATTACATGATTAAATAGGTGAGTACTTACTTACCTTTGCTTAAAATTAGCATATTTACTATGAACTGAAAGAACTTCTCCTTCTTATTCTTCTCTTACTCCTCTTCCTCCCCTTCTTCTTTCTTCTTATTATGAAAAAAACTTCAGAACTCCATAGCTTTACCAGCTTTACGCTTCCTTCCTGGCTGCCACCTGCTAATGTAAAGGTAACCCATTACATTCTTACTCTTCCCTCACTGTGATCATTTTTTTTTCCTCTCGGAATGAGTTCCGACCCTACCAATAATGATGACAAGAACTAAAGTTTTGAGGACCAGCATATCTGTTGACCTTAATCAACACCAGAGATTGAGGTCTATTGATTACCTATTATTTCTGAACTGTTGTGTTTCTCCAGCTCTGTTCCTTACCAATCCTGACTCATTCATTCCTACTATTTCTCTTCCCACCAGATTCTCCCACTTGGCCTTTTAGATCTCTTTGCTCTTCTATTCCAACACACCTTTATGCAGAATGTTCTCTCTGTATCTTCTGTTGACTAAAACCTGCTATTTTGTGAAGACATGCCATCTCTTGTCAATAGCTATGTGAGTGAGCTTAGAAGTGGAAGTTTCCCCGGTCAGGTCTTGAGATGTCCTGGCCAATATCTTGGTAGTAGCCTCATGAGAGACTCTGAATGAGAACCACTCAGCTAAGCTGTTCCTGGCTTCCTGATCTGCAGAAACTATATGATATCAAATGTTTCCTGTTTCCAATTGCTAAGTTTAGGGATAGCCTATTATACAACCATAGGTAACTAATACATATCCTATGGATTCCATGCCCATTATTATAATAATTTACTTAAAACTTTCAACTTTCTATTACATTTTCATGGCTGAATCACCATGCATCCTGTACTGTACCTCTGCTGTCTCTGAGCCAGCACCCGTGAAGCAGAACACTGGGGAAGAACTTCACACCCTTAGGCAATCTGATGTCCCTATGCATTCATAATCACCAGGTTCACATGGCCTCACCACACAGGCTGTCACTCATAGCTGTCATTTATAAGCTCACTCTCCTATTATGCCCAATGAATATTTTGTAACTTTCCTTTGGTTATTAAAACTTAAACCTTCCCTTCAACTCTTCAATTCTAACTGATAACTTTCTTTTTTTTTTTAAAGATTTTATTTATTTATTTGAGAGAGAGAGTGAGAGAGAGCATGAGAGGGGAGAGGGTCAGAGGGAGAAGCAGACTCCCTACTGAGCGGGGAACCCGATGTGGGACTCGATCCTGGGACTCCAGGATCACGACCTGCGCTGAAGGCAGTTGCTTAACCAACTGAGCCACCCAGGCGCCCCTAATTAATAACTTTCTTTAGTCTTCATTTATAAAACAGATGTAATCATATGGGAACTCCCTCATCTTACATAATAAATTCATTAAACCTGTGTCTTCACCCATTTTCTCCTTTCTTCCAGTCTCTACGGAGATATTGCTCTTATCTCAAAAGCCATCCATTCCATAAGTATCTCAGATCTTCTATTGAATCTCACACAAACCAAAAATCTCTCCCTCTCTCCAGGATCATTTCTATCAGTAGGCAGATATTTTAAAGCAGTATGGCCATTCTAAAACAATTTTTTAAAAAAGATTTTACTTATTTATTTGACAGAGAGAGACACAGAGAGGGAACACAAACAGGGGGAGTGGGAGAGGGAGAAGCAGGCTTCCCGCGGAGCAGGGAGCCCGATGCGGGGCTCCATCCCAGGACCCTGGGATCATGACCTGAGCCGAAGGCAGATGCTTAACGACTGAGCCACCCAGGCGCCCCCTAAAACAATTTTTAATTAACAATCCCTATTTCTCATTTCTCCTTCATAACTAATCTTTAAAAAGCAGTCTATCACAATCACTTCATTTCCTCACTTCCTTCTCATTTCTCAATTCATTCTAATTGGCTTCCAGCCTCACTGTTCCACTGAAAAAGTTCTTGCCAAGGTCACTAAAGGCCTTCATGTTGCCAAGTTGATAGATATAATTCTTTTTTCATTTTACTCCAACTTTTAGCACCATTTTGCTTCCTATACCCTACATTTTTAAAACCACTTCTTTCCATCTTGATTTCCATTTTATCATACCCTCCTAGACTACACTGACTTCCCAGTCACTTTCTGTTTGTTTTTTTTCTACATGACCTTAAAATGCCAGTTCCTTAGAGATAACTATTAAGTCTAATTCCCTTATTTCTCTACCATCTCTCCCTTGGTGATCTAATACATCCTCTAATACCAAATGTCACTGTAAGAATGTATATATGGCTGAGTAATATTCCATTGTATACATATACCATTTCTTCTTTATCCATTCATCTATCCATGGGCACTTGGCTTGCTTCCATAATGTGGCTATTGTAAATAATGCTGCAATAAACTAAACATAGAGGTGAATATATCTTTTTTGAATTAGTGTTTTCATATTCTTTGGATAAATACCCAGTAGTGGAATTAATGGATCATACAGTAATTCTACTTTTCATTTTTTGAGGATCCTCCATCATGTTTTCCACAGTGGATGCACCAGTTTGCTTTGTTAACAACAATGCATGAGGGTTTCTTTTTCTCCACATCCTTGCTAACACTTGTTTTTTCTTGTTTTTGATTTTAGCCAGTCTGACAAGTGTGAGGTGATATATCTCATTGTAGTTTTGATTTGCATTTCCCTGATGATGAATGATGTTGGGCATCTTTTCATGTGTCTGTTAGCCATCTGTATGTCTTCCCTGGAGATGGAATATTACTCAGCCGTAAAAAGGAATGAAATCTTGCCACTTGCAACAATATGAACGGATCTAGAGAGTATAATGTTAAGTGAAATGAGTCAGAGAAAGACAAATGCCATATAATTTCACTCATATGTGAAATTTAAGAAACAAAACAAATGAACAAAGAAAAAAAGAAACAAAACAAAAAACAGACTTAACTCTAGAGAACAAACTTGTGGTTACCAGAGGGGAGGTAGGTGAGGAGATGGGTGAAATAGGTGATGGGCATTAAGGAGTACACTTACCATGATGAGCACTGAGTAATGCATAGAATTGTTGAAGCACTATATTGGACACCTGAAACTAATATAATACTCTAAGTTTAGTATACTGGAATTAAAATATAAACAAACAAACAAGTAAGTAAATAAATAAAATGACAAAAAAAGAATGTATGTGTGCATACATTCTTACATACAAACACACAGTCACCCACATGTATATTTCTTTAGCTAGGAAATCTCTTCCGAGCTCTAGATTTTTATGTAGTCAGTTGTGTAACTGATATCTCACAGTCTCATAGTCTCTGAGTCTCACAGTCATTTCAGAGTTAAGGTAATCAAAACAAAACTGATTACTCCAAAGAAATGTGTTCTTCTTCAGTCTTCCCATCACAGGAAATAGCACCACTATCTACCCAATTATTTATCTTACAAACATGAGAATTTTGCTTGCTGCCTCATTTTCTATCACTCTCACATTCAATCCCTTGATAGTGCTGTCTGTTCCACTTTGTGTTAGTTTGCTAGGTCTGCCATAATACAGTATCACAGCCTGGATGGCTTAAGCAGCAGACATTTATTTTCTCACAGTTCTGGAGACTGTAAGTCCAAGATCAATGTGACAGCATATTTGATTTTCTCTGAGATCTCTTCATGGCTTGCAGATGGCCACACTCTTGCTATTTCTTCTCACGGTCGTCCCACTATGTCTGCTGTACCGCTGGTGTCTCTGTACGTACTAATCTCTCCCCGCCCCCCCCCCCTTTAATAAGGACATCAGTCAGATTGGACGGAGGCCCATACCTCATTTTAATTTAATTACCTTTTTAAAGATCTTGTCTCCAAAGACATTCACATTCTGATATATTAAATGTGTCCTTTCAAAAAATGTTGAAAATCTTTTTGTTTCATTTTTTTTAACCCTATTACTAATGGTACATATAATAAATCCAACCCCTTAATCATGGTCTGCAGTGCCCTACATCATCTGATTACTGTTTCCCTTTCATCCTGAGCCACCCTTCTGCTTACTTATGATACTCAAGTTACCTTAACCTTTTTTCTGTGCCTAAAAGACACCATTTTTTTTTTTCCCTTTAAATAGCCTTCATATATAAGGAATGAACTTTCTTTCTCTTGCTGTTGGGAAAGCATTCATTGGCTGCACTTTTCTCATCTCTCAGATTTCATTTTGAAAATTCTCTTTTTTTTTCAAATTTTTATTTAAATCCTAGTTAGTTAACATACAGTGTAATATTGGTTTCAGGTGTAGAATTTAGTGATTCATCACTTACCTATAACACCCAGTGATCAACACAAGTACCCTTCTTAATATCTATCACACATTTAGCCCATCCCCTGCCCACCTCCCCTCCATTAACCCTCAGTTTGTTCTCTGTAGTTAAGATTCTCTTATGGCTTCCCTCTCTTTTGTTTTTCACTTCCCCTATGTTCATCTGTGTTTTTTTTGTTTGGTTGGTTGGTTGGTTTTGTTTCTTAAATTCCACATATAAGTGAAATCATATGGTATTTGTCTTTCTCTGACTGACTTATTCATTTAGCATAATACACTTTAGTTCCATCCACATTGTTGCAAATGGCAAGATTTCATTCTTTTTGATGGGTGAGTAATATTCCTGTGTGTGTGTGTACCATGCTTTCTTTATCCATTCATCAATCGATGGACATTTGGGCTCTTTCCATAATTTGGCTATCATTGATAGTGCTGCTATAAACATTGGGGTGCATGTGCCCCTTCAAATCAGTATTTTTGTATCCTTTGGATAAATACCTGGTAGTGGCAATTGCTGGGTCATATGGTAGTACTATTTTTAATTTTTTGAGGAATCTCCATACTGTTTTCCAGAGTAGCTGCCCCACTTCTCATTCTTACCAATGAAAATTCTCTCTTTAAGGAAGCTTTCTTTTTTTAAACCACCTGATGCATGGCCTCTTCTCTTATATTCTCTTTAAAGATAATTATTTGTCTGTTTTATAGTACTTGCTAATTTTTAATTTTTAAATTGTTCTTTATTTGTCTTCCTCATTGGCCTATAACCCATCACAATATACTCTTGCCTAGCATAGTGCAAGGCACATTGTAAGTGCTTAATAGATATTTAGTGAAGGAGTTGGTTGAAATTTGCAACATGGTAAACTCCACATACTGGTATTAGCTTTGCTCATTGGAGTTATTTTATGTAACTGTGTAATTTTAGTAACTATGTAACATATATTTGTATCACAACTAGAGTTGTCTCTTTTCTGGACCAAACACTTTATTTCCTTCAGACATTTCTCATGTGACATGGTCTCCAAAGTCTCTAATCTTTATGGCTGTTTTCCATTGAATTTGTCTCAGTTTGTCACAGCTCTTTGATGCCATAGTTGTTGAAAGTACTCCATATTTTAACTTTCCAGTGTAGATATAAAAAAATTCTATTTGTTCAGTTCAAATGACTAAACATTCACTGGGTGTCTAGTTGGCCAAACTCTGTAGTTGCAAGGATGAATATCTGATGATTTTCCATATGAGGACAAAAAGCTTTCAACTACCAGAAATGAGCTAATCATTGATGTATTCACCACATAAGTACTAAGCATATATTCCACATAAGACATGTTGTAAGATGTTTGAGAGACAACAGGAATAATCCCCACCCTTGTGATGACTGCTTCTATCGGTAGAGATAGCTAATTAACAGCTAGCCACTACATAATTATAACTTGCAAATGTGTCAAATGTCTCAGAGGATAAAGATATGATGCTATGAGAGGTGTGGAGTGTGTGGTGGAAGAAGGGAAATGTGAGACCTGGAGTGAGAGGACAGAGAACATTTACCCGAAGAAGTGACATTTGATCAGAGATCTGAAGGACAATAAGAGATTACCAATCATTCCAGGCAAGGGAAACAGAATGTGCAAAGGTATTGAGGCAGGAAGGAGCAGAACACATTCTAGAAAAGGAAAGAAAAGCTGAGGGGAGTAAAAAGAATGAAGGGGTCTGTGGCAATTGAATTTGTTGACAAGGATTAGGTTAAAAACCAGTGGGTCTTTATCCCAATAACAATATTGATTGAAGGATTGTAAACAGAGAAGTAAGTCACTCAGAGTTACATTTTTGACAGTACATTCTCACTTCAGTATGATGAGTGATTTGAGGAAGGTAAGAATGGATGTGAAAAAACAAGTGAGGAGACAATTATGTTAGTGACAATGGTGGCATTAGTGGAGTTGGAGAAAGAGTATCCAAAAGATATTTAGAGATAAAATCAATAGAATTTGTCAATGATTTGATATAGGAAGGATGACTGGATTTGGATAAGTGCATCTATTAGTGAATCTGTATACTGCTGGCTCATATAGAAGTGACAGTCAATTACAATACTTTGATGGAGTGATTTATTTATTTATTTGTTTTTTTATTGTTTTTATTTATTTATTCATACGCACATATATACAAACAATTGGATTTTTGATCCTGTGTGTGCGTGTGTGTGTGTGAGAGAGAGAGAAGAAAGAGAGACAAAAAGAGGACGCCTCAGTGACTCAGTTGGTTAAGTGTCTGCCTTCAGCTCAGGTCATGATCCTGGGGTTCTGGGATCTAGTCCTGCATCAGGCTCCCCACTCAGTGGGGAGCCTGCTTCTCCCTCGCCCCTTCCTCTTCCTCTCTGCTCATCCTCGCTTGCTCTCTCTCTCTCTGTCAAATAAATAAAATCTTTAAAGAGAGAGAGTCCCAAGGGTCCCAAGAACATGATAACTTAAAATAATAACAACCATTTGCTTTTGTCATAAATATGCAACCTTCTGCTGGTGGGAAAGCTTGTTTCTGTGCCTTGCAATGTTGTCTGGGATAGACAGTTCAACTGTATCTGAAAAATCCACTTCCAAGAAGGCTTACTCACATGACTGACATTTCGTGCTGGCTATTGACTGGGGGCCCAGCAGGAACTGTTGTACCTCTTCACATGGGCCTCTCCATAGACCTACTCGGTCTTCCACATGGCGTTGCAGCGGCCTTCCATGAGTCAGTGTTCAGAAAAAGACAGCTGCCAGTATATTAAGGCCTATGTCTGGAAATTGGCACAACATCACATCTAACATTATTCTATTAGTCAAAGCATTCACTAAGCTTGCCCAGATTCAAGGTGCCTGTGGAAGAAGAGGGGGCATTCAGGAAGAATGTCTCTAGTTGATGGTGCAATCACCTCTGTCAGCGGAAGGAATAGTAAAGAATGTGTGGTACATGGTGCACACTCTGTTTATGGACATTTTAGTGGATTATGTCATTCAAAACATTAATTATTATTCCATAATCAATGGCATCTGCATATCTGATGTGCTTATCCAAGTTAGTGAACAGTGTTAAATAAGTCCATTGTAAATACAGTGTCCAGTAACACACCACTAGAATCTTTTCTATTAGAATATACATTTTTAGAGGGTTGGAATAGTCTTTTATGTCACAGTATTAGCCCTTGGGACAGCACCCAATAAATATTTGTTGGCTAGCACACTACTTGATATTCTTTTAATTGTTACAGGCTGCTGTTTAGCCAAACAACCCTTGCTAATCCTCCCTTTCCAGGAATATGCCAGATTATGTCAAATATTTTGGAATAAGATGCATATGCATTATGCCTACAACATTCTTCTCTTGTAATGTCCCCAGCAGAACTTAGTATATCCAGGCTGATTCCTACTTATCACTATTTTGCTTTTTATATATTCACAAACCACCTATTAAATAATTTATTGAATAATTTTTCCAGGGATCAGTACTGAATTCATTAAACTATGATTTCTAGAAATAAGTTCTTTCTCCCTTTTAAAATAAAGTCAACGTCTACCATCTAAAATTTTTTTCTGTGCCCACTTCCTTTACAAGATTTTTCAAAAATCATTGAAAATGGTTTCATAAGAACTTTTATACTTCCTTTACATATACTATGATGCAATTTTTCTAGATGAAGACATTTGAATCAATATAAAATATATAAGTATCCTTTTACTATTTTCTTGATTTCTGGAGTATCATCTCTTTTAAACATTGCAGGACCATACTTTTAAGGTGAAAGATCATTCATTTTCCGATAGAAGATGAAATAAAAATAGGAGTTGAATAAAGTTGCTTTCCCTCTGTCTTCTTTATCTTTAAACATTCTGTGCCATGAGCATAGAGTCTTCTTCAGACTTCCTGTTATTATTACATATTTAAACTTTTTTTTAAATCTTCCTTCATGTGGACATTTTTCTCTCTTTCTAATATCCTTACAAAATTTTGGGACACCTGGGTGGCTCAGTTAGTCAAGCATCTGCCTATGGCTCAGGTCATGATCCCAGGGTCCTGGGATTTAGCCCCACGTCCTGTTGGGCTCCCTGCTCAGCAGAGGAACCTGCTTCTTCCTCCCCTCTGTCCCTGCTTGTGCTCTCTCTCGCTCACTCTGTCTCTCAAATAAATATAGAATCTTAAAAAAAGAGAGAGAGAAAAAAATATCCTTACAAAATTTTATCTAAGTCTGAGAGTTCATAGTGATGCAACTGTCTCTCAGAATTTTGGCCTTATTTAACAGGAGTTATTACGTAGATTATCCATTTGGGGCGATTTATTTTTTTAAATAATTTAAAAATATTTTTCCTTAAAGATAAAGTGATGTATAAAAATTTTCAAAGTTCTTAGGAAGGCAATTGGTTTACTAAATTCTCTTGTATATATACTGATTTTTAATACCAACTGACAGGTCCAATGTATAGAGAAGGAATTTTAAAAAATAAGTTATCTTTTGATTTTGCTGTGGAGGTTAAATCTCAGGCAAATTTGCTATTTCCATATCAACACTCTCTTTCTATGATCTTAGTTGCTCTACTAAGGGAAAAATTGGTAAACAATTTTCAGAATGTTCTTTTTTTTAAAGCCAGCTAAGCCACCTTAATTGACTCTTTCAGTGTCAACATCTGAAATAATTTCTCTATATCCCAGAGTCCACTCAGTATTTCTCTGAAGTTGATGCTGTCCACCTTGTAGGCACAATATTCAGGTGACATTTTAATTCTTAAAACATAAACTATAAAGAAATTATTCAGTGAGTTAAAAGGAAAAACAAACTGCTAATTTGATATTAATTATCTAAGTGCATCTTCATATTTTCCTTATAAGAAAGAGAAGATATTTTCTTTATAGGAAAGAGAAGGGGATTCAGCATGAATTTTATTAATCTTTTCCCTCTGTTCTTCTCTTGAATCAAACTGAATGAGAACTAGTAAAAATTTAACTTTAATCTACCATTAAGTTATAAAAATGCAGATCCATATCAGCTTATTCAGTTTCCCCATAGGCTAAAAATGAAGCATCCTTATTCAACAAAAGTTACCTTCTGAATAACTGAAGACATTAAATGTAGAAAGAATTTCATGCTTCACACATGTAACTTTATTTTACTCAAAATTTCATTCTTCATGCTGTTCTCATTTAGGGCCTCCAGTAACAACAGAATATGTATGAAGCTATATTTTATTTTCTTCAAGAAAGTAACTTATAAACTGGAAAAGAAATCTAGATTAAGCACAAATATTGGCAATGATAAATCATTTGGTTTATCTACTCAATTTTTCCATATAAAAGTTTGTCACAGAATTATAAAATTGAATTATGAATCTTCATAACTGTAATCAACACTAGAAACACTTCATTTCTGTATTTCTGAAACTTGTCCCATCATCAGTGACAACAGGGTGTTCAATACACACCCCTAAGCCCATTCCTCAAAAATTCTGATTCTCTTGGCTTTCCAGGCTATATTGGTAACCGTGACCCTAAGTGATTCTTATGATCAAACAAGTTTGGAAAAGAATGGTGTAGTTCAAGATCCTCATTTTACAGATAAGGAAACTGAGACACGGGAATCAACAGTTAATTGTCCAATGTTATCTAGCCAGAGCTGAGATGAAATGCTAGGTTTTTATGGTCTAGGCTTACCATTTCCAAAATGATTTCTATTTTGATATTTTTATTTTAATTTCTGAATGAAATAATTATTCATCTAATTCCCCAAAGTACGTTTTTATTATATTAGATTATGTCAACAAAAATACATAACATTATCTTCTCGTACTTGATGATAAAATCTAAGCATTGTTTATCTTTCTGCACTGGGACCTGCATTATAGCAGCTGAGAGTGGGCAACTTTCACACAATGTGAAGTTATCCTGGTGAGCCATTTTATCTGGGCCTAGATAGATTAAACATTTTTAACTGCTGAAAGTTTTGATGGGTGCACTTTGAAATTAATTAATTAAAATTGTGGATGAAATTCATGGAAGTAAAAGAAGGCTATTCATAGAACTAATAGAATTTTATTGACGCAACCATTTAAGAAGAATGTTTGTTGTGCCTTTGTTCCAGCAGCATGTGTGCAGTATTTTAAATAATTCAAAGAAGATTATCATGGCCCACAGTGCAAAGATAACCAAACATGTTAGTGCTACAGGATAGATTTTGAGACAGTTTGAATTCTGAGTCAGCCTCCTAATGACTGTGTACACATGGATAAGTCACTTCACATCTGAGTCTCGGTATTTAAAAAAATTAGTTATTAAAACAATACCACTTCATATCATTGTCATTAATAGGCATAACATGAAAAAGTGCCAAATATGATGGAGGGAATGAGAAGGACCTCAATGACTGGTAACTCTTGGCACTGTTTACAAGCATATTTATATGACTCTGAGTCAAGCACTGTTGATATAATGATGAATACAAAAGTTTCCTGCTCTCAAGGCAAAGAAAAAGTTTGACCTGGAACAGTAGACATAGTACTGAGCAGAGAGAAGGAAGAAAGACTCCACATCTAACGTTGTAACTGTCATTTACTTGTATTTAATTTAGACTAGACTACTTGCTGTATCAAATACTCCCAGTACCCTGCAGAGAAAAGTTCAAAATAGCTGATATATATACCTACTCTGAGTATATGTTTTAACTGTTAAAATATAACTATTTAAGCTTATTTGGCTATATATTTTTTCTTTACATGAAAAGCAAAAAAAAAAAAAGAAAAATAAAAAAAGAAAAGAAGTAAGGAAGAAAGAAAAAAAGAAAGAATCCTGCTATAGAAAAATATTTGAGTTAAACAGTTTTCTACAGATAGTAACATTTAGGCCTTAAACTTTGGAGTCTGACTGGGTATTAGTAAATTCTGAACATATTTAAATTCTTTTAAAAAAATATTTCTTATATGACAGGATATGAATTTTTTAAGCAGCAAATATCTATACATAAATGTGTTCTCATTTATGACTATAGCAGGTATTTATTAGTGACATATAATGCCACCATTCAGATATATTCCTAATTATGTTGAATAATTTTATATAACCAAACCTGGGTAAATGAATAAAAAGTTCAGGAAAAATGTTAGCATTTTAAACTCATATTTATTTCAGTGACAATGGGAGAAATAGAAAACTATCAAATATCTATTTAAATTTTCCTACATATAAGACAATGGTACTGTAATCTTTAAACTTATTTTCCATTTTTGATTATTTAATGATTATATTATTTTCAAGGGTTGCACAAGAATGGATCCAAGACATGTGTTAACAATTTTCATATTTTTTCAATCCATGTGATTAAACAGTTTGTTAGATGAGACTTTGAATATAAATTTTTATTCTGCGATGAATATTTCTACCTAATGTCAAATTACTTATAACCTTCTGAAAAACACTCAAAGAGTATGACTTTGACAATATAATTGAATGTTTCCATAATAAAACCCAAATAATTGGAAAATTAAATTTCTGCCATGTGTTTACAGCAAAAAGCAGATTGTAATAATCATTGAAAACAGTTCATGTGAGTTTACTTTTAATATTTAATTTTGGCTGTTATTAGTTATTGACATTTTAAAAAGTATTAAGTGGTGTTTTGGAGTCCCTATTATGTCTTACTAAATTGCAACACTCTTTCCAAGCAATTACTAGGTATAAGAATTAATTTGATACAATAACCAATATTTCCATTTAAAAAAAATTGTTAAGTTTATCAATTACTTTAATCCAAAATGAGAAAAGGACTCATGGAAAATTTTGAAGAGAACATTATACAAATTGTCAGACAATTTTTACACTTCTGAGCTTCCAGAAATAATCACTATATAGCCAAGATATCAAATTCTCATCTCAATGCCCATGGAGTTCATAAAATCTCAGAATTCCATTCAAATTCAGTAAGACTTTTAGAATCAGGTTATCTCCCCCGTTATGTAAAGAAAATTGATGTTGAGACCTGCATAGCATATCAGATCTAGGATAATATATCAAAAGAAGTTTCATTCCTCTTTGTATATTCTTTTCATGTCCATTGGAATGTGGAATGGAGCCAGATTTTAGATTTAACAAACCTAAATTTTGATCAAATTCCTACATCATATGTTTAACATTTTTGGTATTTTAATTTACTCTTTCTTTTTAACACAGGCATTTCATTTCCATCTTTTCTCAACCTGTTCAGGTATAAATTTGTATGAGAGATACTGTTATCAGATAAGATCAAAAATTTTCAAAGCCTATGCATGAGAAGGAAATATTTGAATGACTCCCCTAGTAATGAAAATGAGCCAGCCAATTTAGACAATCTGTTTAGTAAATTAGGGGAGCTTTGTTACAATAGCCTCTATCAGACAGATGATAGATAGATGATAGATATAGATGATAGATAGATAGATAGATAATAGACAGATCTGATGTCATTAGTAGTCTTCTATGTCTCCCGAGTCTTAATAAGAATGCTTTAGGGGCACCTGGGTGGCTCAGTCAGTTAAGCATCTGCCTTTGGCTCAGGTCATGATCCCAGAGTTCTGGGATCAAACCCTCCACCCATCAAGCACTGCTGTCCAGCCTGAGCCCCAACCTCCACACCTCGGGCTCCCTGCTCAACAGGGAGTCTGCTTCTTCCTCTCCCTCTGCTCCTCCACATCCCCCACTCATGCTCCCCTCTCTCTCAAATAAAAAAATTAATTTAAAAAAATTCTTTAAAAACTCAATTTCACATCTGTGGAGTAATTATATCACAAACTACACAACACATAATTTGACATTACACATTAGACATTTATATTAAAATTCCTTTTATTTATATGGCCATCTTCCTCTTCCATATTTTCTTTCCTCCTCTCCAGAAACATGACTGAAAAATCAGCTTGTTTTCAATCATGTCTCTGTACTCCTGTATTGAGATATTATCTCCAAGCAGCTCACCAATGTAGTTTTCCAAAAAAAGATACTTCCTCCCCAAGCAATGTTTTAGTACCAGCTGTAAAGATAATTTATATAGCTAAATCAGCATCAACATTCATATTGATATGGTTGATCATATTTTGCATATTGTACTGGCTAAGAGGGTGAATTCTGAAATCAGAGTATGGGGTTTAATTTGTAGTACTACCACTTATTTGAGTTTCTTAACTTCTGAACCTGTTTATCAGTAAAATGGGGAGAATAATGTTCACCTAATAGAGTTGTTTTAGGATTAATGGGAAGGAGTGTTAAGTCCTGATTATTATCCCCAGTTCCTTAAATATAAGGTGGAGATAGTAATAATACCTGTTTCATAAAGTTATGTGAGGTATAAGTGAAAAAATGCAACTTAAATGCTTAGCACAGTAAATAGTCCATGGCACACAGTAGTGAACAATATAATTTATTGCTATACTATTATTGATAATTCAACATCATTTTTCTATACAGAATATATATTTAATATATCCAACAATTATAATTATTCATTTATATTATTTTAATACTATTTTATACACAATATTAAATCAGATAGTTTATTATTGTCTACACTATCAGCAAGCATTTCTATTGGGTCCACAAATCAAACTCAAACATTAGCATGTATTTAATAGATAAATACAAAAATACCTAGGGAGAGACACATACTGTCCATTTCATTCCTTGGTGTCCAAACAATTACATAGTAGAAAATTTCGCATTAAGAAAAGAAGGTAATCTGTGATTCTTGTTATCTACTCACCTAGATGTTTACAATAGAATGACAATCTTCTTGGCATAGTCTCCATAAATTACCATTTCCTACATATGTGTGTTTGTGTGTATGTGTGTGTGTGTTTGTGCATGTGTGCTTTGATGAGGTTAACAAAGGGAGTAGTAAAGTAGAAAAAATACATAAATCATGATAATAAACTAGATCAAAATGATTAACTTAGGGATGCCTGAGTGGCTCAGTCGTTAAGCATCTGTCTTTGGCTCAGGTCATGATCCCAGGGTCCTGGGATCGAGCCCCGCATTGGGCTCCCTGCTCGGTGGGAAGCCTGCTTCTCCCTCTCACACTCCCCTTGCTTGTGTTCCCTCTCTTGTCGTCTCTCTCTCTCTCTGTCAAATAAATAAATAAAATCTTAAAAAAAAATGATTAACTTAGAAATGTATATGTATCACATAGGTAGATTAAGGCACATCTAGCTTCTGTCAAACAAATTATAATCAGAATAAATTAAGTGGTATGTAAGAGATTTCTAACCAAATACTTTGGCTAGGTTCATACTCAGTTTCTTAGTTTAGCCTTTGAAGTGGTGACCTGGAAATAATTTCTGAATGTCTTTGCTTATTAAAATGATTTGTAATTATTGCAACAACACAATCTCATTCTAGATAGCATCTGAAAGAATCAGTGCAATGCTCTACCTCTTACCTCAAAGTCTAGGGTTTAAGAAAAAATTTTAATACATAGCTCTATTCTCCTGGCTAAGTTTATATCCTCTTGATTTTAAGCCAATTTTTAATTGAATTCAGTTAATTTAATTGCTCCTCAGAGATGTCCATAAAATGTGCTCTTCCAGATTTCCTAGCAGAAGTGCCATTGTCTCTGCTCAGCATTCCCAAGAAGACAGCAAAACTGCCATCAAGCTCCGTCTTGCTCAACAATGACTCTTTAATGTGGTCATCTCATGTGCTTTGTATTTCAATTATAATTTAAAATGAATTAAAATCTATTTAAATGGATAGCATCATCTCTCAGGACTCTTGATGGAAATCCATTTCAGAACATTCTATTTCTCTAAGGTAGCACTGTAAAAAAGTGTGTCATATTATATACTCTTAATTTTGTATCATTAATTTTATTTCTCTTTATAATTCAATCCCACATTTTCATATATGTTTATTAATCAGATTAAATACAGTGGTGTGTTTATGCTATATATTCTTCATAGGTGAAGCATCAACATTTTACACTTAAAATTATATTTAAAAATCTAGAATTTTGTATTTCAATATTACAGAGCAGATTTTATAATCAAGTTGTTCATGGATGTGAGTAAAGTTATTTGCTATGGTATTGAAGGATCATATTATGATGTTTCAACATAAAAGTATCTCATAGAATGAATTCTAAATTTATAAGATCACTAATAATATCATGCAAGAATATAGCAATTTTGGGACACCTGGGTGCCTCAGTCAGTTAAGCATCTGCCTTTGGCTCAGGTCATGATCCCAGGGTCCTGGGATGGAGTTCCATATCAGGCTCCCTGCTCAGTGGGGAGTCTGCTTCTCCCTCTCCACCTGCTGCTCTCCCGCTGCTCCCCCAGCTTTGTGCTCTCTCTGACAAATAAATAAATAAATAAATCTTAAAAAAAAGAATATAGCAATTTATAGTTTATGAAGGAGTTCAGTCCGTGTATTTATTAACCCTGTGAAAGAGTTAGGACTGGCATTATTATTCCCATTTCATAGATCAGGATTTGGCAAACTATGGTCTGTGGGCTAAATCTGGCCAATCACTCACTTGTGTAAATAAAATTTTATTGGATCATAGCCATGCCAATCATTTATGTATTTTTTATGGCTGCTTTGGAGTACAAAGTATCCTGAAATAAAAGTATAACCTATAAAACCTAAAATATTTACTCTCTGATTCTTTACAGAACTTTGTCCAACCCTGTTAAAAATGTCTAAACTGAGATGCAGAAAGTTTGACTAATACTCCATATTTATATACCAGGCATTATGTTTCATAGCCAGTATATCAATCCTGAGGAGCAGCAGAACAAGGTTGAGCAACTTTTGCCATAGGAATGTGCAATATTTTGGAAGGCAAACTGAGGAATGGAGAAGAAAGCTTAAGTGAGAGGGGTTGTTGATGAAAGATAAAGTCAGAGAGAACTGTACTAACCAACACTGAGGTTCCAAACAAATAAACAAACAAACGAACAAAATATTCAGTACTTCCAGGACGCTACTATGCCCCCCTCTGCTCTAACAGCTGTTTTCTAGTCTTCTTGAGCTCTTGGAAGCTGTCCTCTGGTCATTGTTATAGGTTTTACTGTATTAATAATAGGTATCTGAATTTTTATCATAGAACTCACTATGTCATTTTAACAAATACCATGATAATTAAGCACATTTTACTTTTCTTTTCCAATCTCTGTTTATGGCTTGACAATTTCAAAGAATTTAACTGCCTTATTAATAAAGTTCAGGTATTTTAATGTCATTTTTTTTAACATAAATTACATTTTATGTTCACCCATTGCTTCTTTATATTTATGCACATATTTTCTTTCTTTGTAACTCTGTATCTCTAGTGGACTAATGTGCTTTATTTTAATTTTTTTTTGCCTCAAATGAATTGTGATTTAATATATGTCAATACAGATTGTATACATGTTTAAATCACTTTGGCTTATAAATTATAACACTTCATAAGAGATTAAAAGCTTTGAACCCCACTCTCACCTACATAATACTAATAGATAAATAAGTCCCTCAGTTTACATATGTTCATTGATTTATGGATATTTGATTTATTTGCATATGCAATAAATGAGATTGGAAACAGGCTTGATGCAATGAATAGCAAGCTGGAAGAAGCAGAGGAACAAATTAGTGACCTAGAAGACAAAATAATGGAGAATAGTAAAGCTGAACAAAAGAGGAAAAGAATTATGCAACATGAGAATAGACTTAGGGACTCCATCAAATGTAATGACGTTTGTTATTATCGGAGTCCCAGAAGAAGAAGAAGAGAGAAAAGGGGGCAGAAAATTTATTTGAGGAAATAAAAGCTGAAAACTTCTCTAATGTGGGGAAGGAAATAGACATCCAGATCCAGGAGGCACAGACTACTCCTAACAAAATCAATAAAGTCAGGCTGAAACTGAGACATATTATAAATAAATTTGCAAAATATAGTGATAAAGAATAAATCTTAAAAGCAGCAAGACAAAAGAACTCCTTAACTTACAAGGGAAAACCCATAAGGCTAGTTTGGAGATTTCTCAACAGAAATTTGGCAAGCCAGAAAAGAGTGGCATGATATATTCAAAGTGCTGAATGGGAAGTATCTATAGCCAAGAATACTCTCTCCAGCAAGGTTACCATTCAGGATAGAAGGAGAGATAAAGAGTTTCCCAGACAAAAACTATAGGAGTTTGTGATGACTAAACCAGCCTTACAAGAAATATTAAAGAGGACTCTTTGAGTGCAAAGGAGAGACCAAAATTGACAAAGACAAGAAAGAATCAGAGAAAATCTCCAGAAACAACACCAAAACAAGTAATAAAATGGCAGTAAATACATACCTATCAATAGTTACTTTGAATGTAAATGGACTAAATGCTCCAATCAAAAGACATAGGGTGTCAGAATGGACAAAAAAACAAGACCCATCTATATGCTGCCTACAAGAGACTCAATTTAGACCTAAAGACATACAAATTATTTGCATATGCCAATAATATATATTATATATATTATATAATTATATATATATATATATATATAATATATATATTTATTAAAAATGTAAGTTTGAGGAAGAAAATATTCAGAACTTAATACAATAAGATGTGTATTTATAATTATCCACACAGTTGTCTATGCATAAGTCCATTTAAGGACTTATACACAATTGTATCATCCTGTATATAACATTTTTAACACACTTTTTAAAATTAAAATATATTTTTGAAATACCTTAATAAAGTGAATGGCATAAAGAGATACACTTTACTTTTCAAATTTCAAAGTAATAAAGTAGAAAACTAATGCTACCACATGAAACCATTTATGTAAACTTAAAAAAAAATTTAAATCATATAATATGTGGTGCACAGAATAAGAGTAAACAACAAATAAGAAAACAAAAATGAAAGTTTCATGGTAGGGGTTAATTTAGATAAGGAGTAAAGAAAAAAGGATAGTGGTAAAAGTGTTTTAAAACTGTATCTGTTAAATTTTATTTCTTTATTAAATAATCTGTGAAATAGGTTGCAAAAATTTAACATTTGCTAAATTTGACTATAACATTCTGGTTTTTTTTACTAGTACCATAATGTTTTTATTACTATAGCTTTGTAATATAGTTTGAAATCAATAAGTGTGATGCCTCCAGATTTGTCCTTTTTTCTCAAGATTGTTTTGGCTATTTGCAGTATTTTTTGGTTGCATGTGAATTTTAGGATTCTTCTTTCTATTTCTGCAAAAAAAAAAAACAAAAACAAAACAGTCTTTGCAATTTTCATAGGGATTGCATTGACTCTGTAGATCCTTTTAGGAAAGTACAGACATTTTAAGAATTTTAATTCTTTCAATCCATGAATATGGGGTATCTTTCAATTTCTTAATGTCTTCTTCAATTTCTTTCATTAATATTTTATAATTTTCAGCACATAGGTCTTTTAGCTTATTGGTTAAATTTATTAGTCAGTATTTCATTATTTTTAATACTATTGTAAATAAGATTGCTATCTTAATTTCTCATTCTGATATATCATTGTTAGTGTATAGAAATGCAACAAAAAATTTGTATATTGATTTTGTATCCTGCAACTTTACTGAATTTGTTTATTAATTCTAATAGTCCTTTATTAGAGTCTTTAGAATTTTCTTTAAATAAGATCAGATCATCTGCAAACAGACAAGTATACTCTTTCCAATGTGGAAAACTTCTATTATTTTTTTCTTGCCTAATTGTTCTGGTTATGACTTCAAGTACTATGTAGAATTAAAGTGGCAAGAATTGGCATCTTTATCTCATTGCTGATCTTAGAGAAAAAGCTTTCAACTTTTCACTATCGAGTATGATATTAGCTTTGGGCTTGTCACATTTGGCCTTTATTATAACGAGATACACTCCTTTATATCAATTTTTTGAGAGATTTTATCATGAAAGAATGTTGAATTTTGTCAAATGCTTATTCTGCATCAGTTCAGATAATTATATGATTTATATAATTGATTTGTTCATTCTGTTAATGTGGTGTATCACACTGATTGCTCTGCATTATGTTGGGCCAACCTTGCATCTCAGGGATAAATGCCACATAATCATGATGTATGATCCTTTAATGTGCCTTTGAATTCAGTGTGCTAGTATTTTGTTGAGGATTTTTGAATTTATATTGATCAGTGATATTGGCCTGTAATTTTCTTTTCTTATAGTGCCTTAGTCTGGCTTTGATATCAGGGTAATGCTGGCATCATTAAATGAGTATGAAAGTATTCTCTACTCTTCGATTTATTGGAATAGTTTGAGACGAATTGGTGTTAATTCTTTAAATGTTTGGTAGAATTCACCAGTGAAGGCACTCAGTCTGGATTTCCCTTTGTTGGGAGAATTTTGTTTACAGATTCAATCTCTTTAGTCCTTATTGTCTATTCACATTTTCTGTTCTTCATGATTCAGTCTTGGTATGTTGTATATTTCTAGGATTTTATTCATTTCTTCTAGGTTATCTAAATTTTTAGATAACCTAGTTGATAACCTAGTTGACATAATTATCAATAGATAACCTTGTTGGCATATAATTGTTCATAGTAATTTCTTATGACCCTTTGTACTTCTATGTTATCAGTTGTAGTGTCTCCTGTTTTATTTGTAATTTTGTTTGAGTCTTCTCTCTTTCTTTCTTAGTCTAGCTAAAGATTTGTAAATTTTATTTACCTTTTCAAAAAAATAGCTCTTAGTTTTGTTGGTCGTCTTTTGTTCTTATAGTCTCCATTCCATTTGCTTCTACTCTGATATTTGTTAATGCCTTCTTTCTGCTAAGTTTGAGATTAGCATGTTCTTCCTTTTATAGTTCATTGAGGTATAAAGTTAGGCTGTATGTAATTTTTGCTTCTTTATTATTAGATGTCTTGGTGTGGATCTTCTCTGTTGATTTTGTTGGGGAAGTTCTGTGCATCTTGGATGTGGATTTCTGTTTCCTTCTCCAGATTCAGGAAGTTTTCAGCCAATATTTCTTCAAATAATTTTTCTGCCCCCTTTTCTCTTTTTTTCCTCCTGGGATCCCTACATTGTGGATGTTATTATATTTGATGGTGTTGCTGATTTGCCTAAGTCTATTCTCATTTTGCATAATTTTTTTTCTCTCACCTGCTCAGCTTGATTGCTTTCCATTACTCTGTCCTCCAGGTCACAGATTTTTTTCTTCAGCTTCATCCAGTAAACTATTTATTCCATGTAGTGTATTTTTAATTTCATGTATTGTGCTCTTCATCTCTGATTTGTTCTTCTAAATCTCATTGTTAAGGATATCACTGATGTCCTCCATTCTTTTCTCAATTCCAGTGAGCATCTTTATCATCATTACTTTAAATTCTCCATCAGGCATATTGCTTATCTCCATTTAACTTATGTATTTGCTGTGATATTGTCTTATTCTTTCATTTGGGACATATTTTGGTGTCTCCTCATTTTCCTTTATGCATAAAAGGTATTATATTTATTTGCTAAGGCTTTTGTAACAAAGTACCACAAATGGTTGCCTTACAGAAATTTATCTTCTTATAGTTCTGACAGCTAGAGTTTTGAAGTCAAGGTGTCAGCAGAATTTGTTCCTTCTGAGTGGCCATAAGGGAAGGATCTGTTTGAGGCCTCACTTTGACTTCTAGATGGCTGTTTTCTCTGTGTCTATTCACATTTTCTCCCTTTTATGTGTGTCTATCTTTGTGTCAAATTTCCCCTTTATTTAGGTCCACTGGTCATATTGGATTAAGACCCACCCTAATGAATTAATTTTAACTTGATTAAGTCTATAAAGATCATATCTCCAAATAAGTTTACATTCTGAAGTACTGGGGGTTAGAACTCCAACATATCTTTTTGGAGGGGATACAATTCAACTTATAGTTGGTATAATAATATTATCTCATCACAAACTCATTGTGAAGATTAACTGATAACATGTACTTAGCACAGAATGTAGCAGAGTTAAATCAATATGAATGTGAGCTAGTAGGATGTTTTAAGATTCTTGTTCATATAATCATTCCATTTTCCTATTTAAATTATTTTTTCATGTTATTTTGTAAGAGATGTTTGCATATGAACAATTTAAATTATAAATGTAAAAGTATTTTTCAAGTGTTTCATTTTTGTCATATTTTTATCACTTTAATTTACATAATTAAGGACAATTTTGTAAACAAATCTATTACCTTATTTTTTAAAAGATTTATTTATTTATTTTAAAGACAGGGAGAGAGAGCATGAGCGGGAGGGCCAGAGGGAAAGGGAGAGAGAATCTCAAGCAGATTCCATGCTGAGTGCAGAGCCCAAGGCAGGGCTTGATCTCATGAAACTGAGATTACAACCTGAGCTGAAACCAAGAGTCAGATGTTTAACTGACTGCACCACCCAGGCACCCCTATTATTGTCTTTATTAAATGATCCCCTCCACTTTTTTTTTTTTTTTACAGTCAGGGGATGTTTTTCTCCACAATAGGATGGACTAAATGTTCACTAATATTTTCTTCTAACTCTAATTATTTTATTTCCCTACCTCCCCACATACCTTCCTCATGTACATGTCATATAAAATACCAACCCTTGATTGTGGGTGACATTTATAAATATGATGAGAAACAGTCCAGTGATTACATTGGGTCATAGGCAAGATGAAGGTATTTTGCAGATGTAATTAGGATTCCTAGTCAACTGAGTTAATCAAAGATTATCTTGGATGAGTCTGACTGAGGATAGGCCTTTGAAATAGTCTGGAGGTCAGAAATGGAAGAAGCAGAGGGACTCAAAGAGGGAAGGTGTTATCCTGTTGTCCTTGAGTTAGCAATCTGTCATCTTGTGGAGAGGGCCATATATCAGAGACAATAACTGAACAACTTCAGTGCAATAATTGCAAGGCATTGAATTCTGCAACAATCCATGAACTCGAAAGATGGCCATGAACATTAGTTAAGATAGTAGCCTGGGCTTTGGTTTGAGTTTGCCTTTGTGAGATCCTGAACATAGAACCCAATAACATGTGCCCAGACTCCTCACTCATGGAAACTGAAATAATTTATTTGTGTTTTTTAAAGCCACCAAATTTATGATAATTTGTTATATAGTAACAGATAACTAATACTCACTACTTATTTCCTGGACTAGGCATGGATCCCAGATACCTAAAATGCTACCTTTCTATTTCCAAATACTTATATATTCTTGAATCTCTTGGAAGAACAAATATATTTAAACAGCTTAACTTTATAATATGGTTTTTATCTGGCAATTAAAATTTCACCTTTTTCATTTATTTTCTAAAACTTCCTAAATAATTTTCAAGTTTACTAGGTATAGATGAAAAAGCGGGTCATTATTCATAAAAATTTATAAATGTTATTTATCAAAAGATAGCAGTAAGAAAATGAAAATGAAAGGCATGGACAGAGAGAAATTATTCACAATATACATGTGAATATTTACTAACAGGTTTAAGTGTAGCACAGAAGCCTTTAAATATTTGTACCTAACCAGCTAACATCAATAATTGTGTAGCCAATTAAAGTTTATCAGTGATTCAAGAAAGAACCAGATTAAAGTGATTAACATGGTGGTTTAGGTTTGACATTAAGTTTTTTTAAAGTCAACTTAAAAAGAAATCTTTTTAAAGGTTAAAAAAACTCGCTTGTGAATATAAGAACTTTGACATGGGAAATGAAAAGATAATGAGGTTCTCACCTTTACAAATGCCCTACTGTCCTGGAGTTAGAATAACTTTGTTTCCCCAACCTCTGATATAGACAAAAGAGAAAATGGCAAGGAAAATGACTGAAGCCAGGAAAAGATTGATAAATTAGAAGGAGAAATGATTGCTCTGGATTATGCCACAGCTTCCAACTGGCCTCCACTTTGCCATTCTCCAATCAAGACTACTTTTTGTTGGCAGAGAGAAGACAGGGAGAGAGGGAGAAAGGAGAGAGAGAGTAGTGCATTGGGTTCATGCAAAAAAACCAAAAAACAAAAAACCTCCCCCAAGCACAGACTTGGGAATCAAGAGGAACTGACTATGGCAAGTTTTTGCAAATGGTGGAGATCAAATTCTGAAGTGTTAGAAGTCTGTGACATTCACTAGAGTCAAGTTGGGTGGGTAATGGTGCTCCTGGGGAGAGGGAGGGTGGAGGCTTGGGAGTGGATGGTGGGCAGTGTGGTGTGGGGATCTCCTGGGTCACACTGGGAGAGAATATTCCCCTTCCTGAGGTATATTTGGAAGTGGGTATATTGCCTCTCCAAGGACATGGGAACTGGTGGGTGCCATTGAGAGGCCATTCAATAGCAGGGACAGAGGCACATGCAGAGGGCAGATAACCTGGTCACAGCTTTTTGTTTGCTGTGTTTCACCATAGACTCCAGGAACCTGCACAGCCATATGACTGCTTTTCTTGGACAGAACAGTGCCAGGCGCAGTACTGTGTGGTTCTCCTCTGGGGGAAGGAAGAGGGTCTGTGCCTTGCTGGCTCCTTTAGGATTTGAAGTTTTAAGTCCCAGACAGATGCCTGAGAACTGTGGCACAGGACAGCTGTGGCACCCGGTGTGTTGATGGCCTGAGCACAGACAGGTTGAGGGCAGGGATCTGACAGAAGTCTGGGACACAGGAGGGGAGATTTTTTGCTTTTCTGTGAGTTTCCTAAACAGCAACAGTTGTGAATTCCCCTCCCCAGGGACAAGAGGGCAGGGTGATGCCATCTTCCACCCCAGCACAGTCAGACTTCAATGAGCAACACAGCACCACCAGTGGAGGCTGGAGCTGCTTACACCAAAACCCTTTACTAGGGCAGATCTGACTGAGCCAGTGCAGTGGGCCTCTCCACCAGAGGACCAACACAGGTCCCCTGCATGTACCACGTCTACTGATCACAGAGTTTTCCAAAGCATGAGCTTCAGTTCTGGTGGAAGAAGGACCAGGCTTTTTTTTTTTTTTTTTCTTTTTTCTTTTGAATCAGGTTTATAGTTTTTTGTTTGTTTGTTTACTTGTTTCCCTTTCTCAATTTTTGGATCAGCCTTCCTTTTTATACTTTTTTCTTTCTTTCTTTCTTTCTTTCTTTCTTTCTTTCTTTCTTTCTTTCTTTCTTTTCTTTGGAATCAGACTTACAGTTTTTTGTTTGTCTGTTCATTTGCTTTTTTTGTTCCTTCTCCTCTCTTCTTTTGGATCAGGCTTTTTTTTTTTTTCTTTCTTAATCAGGCTTATTTTAACAAACAAATCAAAGCATACCTAGTTAAAGGCCAAACACTCCTCACTGCAACCAAGGAGGAACTCTGCAGATTATTGATCTATGGGAAAGAGCAGCCAAAACAACAGCAGAGTGCACACAGCATACACCAGAAACACTTCCCAAAGCACCAGGCCCTGGACAGTGTATGATGCCTTCTTAATATAGTATTACTCTCAGGAGCAGGAAATAAAACAAGCTTTCATAACATGCAAAAGACAGAAACTTAGACAAAATGACAAGATGGAGGAATTCTCCCCAAAAGAAAGATCAAGAAAAAATCATAGCCAAGGATTTGCTCAAAACAGATATAAGCAATATATATGAACAAGAATTTAGAACAACAGTCCTAAGAATACTAGCTGGACTTGAAAAAAGCATAGAAGACACCAGAGAAACCCTTGCTGTAGAGATAAAAGAGCTAAAAACTCTTCAGGCCAAAATAAAAAACGCTACAACTGAGATGCAAAATGGATTGGGTGTAATCACAATGAGGATGGAAGAAGCAGAAGAATGAATAGGTGATATAGAAGCTAAAATTATGGAAAATAATGAAGCTGAAAAGAAGAGGGAAAGAAAAATATTACATCATGAATATAGACTTAGGGAACTCAGTGATTCCATAAAGCACAATGATATCCGTATCATAGGAGTCCCAGAAGAAGAAGAACAGGAAGATGGGGCAAAAGGCTTATTTGAGCAAATTATAGCTGAGAACCTCTCTGATCTGGGGAAGGAAACAGGCATTCAAGTCTAAGGGGCACAGAGAACTTCCATCAAAATCATCAAAAACAGTCCAATCCCAAGACATATCATAGTGAAACTTGCAAATACAGAGATAAAGAGAGAATTCTGAAATCATCTAGGGACAAAAGTTCTTTAACTTACAAAAGTAGACACAGAAAGCAGCAGATCTGTCCACAGAGATCTGGAAGGCCAGAAGAAAGTAGCACAATATATTCAACATGCTGAATGAGCAAAATATGTAGCCAAGAATACTTTATTCAGCGACTCTCATTCAGAATAGTAGGTGAGTTAAGAGTTTCCAACAGAAGCAAAAATTGAAGGAGTTCATAAACACTAAACCTAATATTTCTAGCTCTGCAAGAAATATTAAAGGGGACACTTGGAGCATGAAAGGAGACCAGCAACAAAGAATAGAAAGGAAAAAAGAAAATCAATAGGAACAACGACTTTATAGGTAATACAATGGCATTAAATTTATATCTATCAATAATTACTTTGAATGTAAATGGACAAAATGCTTCAATCAAAAGACATATGATATCAGTATAGATTAAAAAAAACCCTATAGATATGCTACTTATAAGAGACTCATTCTAGACCCAAAGACAATTCCAGATTGAAAGTGAGGGAGTGGAGAATCTTCTATCATGTTAATAGACATCAAAAGAAAGCTGGAGTAGCCATACTTATATCAGACAAACTAGATTTTTTTTTTTTAGAGAGGAAGAAAGATAGGGGAGGGGCAGAGAGTGAGGGAAAGAGAGAATCTTAAACAGGCTCCACAAAAAGCATGGAGCCCAATGAGGGTCTCAATCTCACAACTCTGAGATCATGACCTAGGCCAAATCAGGAGTTGGACAGTTAACCTACTGAGCCATTCAGGTGTCCCTTAGACAACTAGATTTTAAACCAAAGACTATAATAAGAGATGAAGAAGGGCACTATATCATAACAAAGGGGTCTATCTAACAAGAAGATCTAACAATTGTAGACATTGGGGTGCCTGGGTGGCCCAGTCAGTTGAGTGTCTGTCTTCGGCTAGGGTCATGGTCCCAAGGTCCTGGGATTGAGCCATGCATTGGGCTCCCTACTCAGTGGAGAGTCTGTTTGTCCCTCTCCCTCTGCAGCTCCCCCTGCTTGTGCTCTCTCTCTCTGTCAAATAAATAAATAAAATCTTAAAAAATTGTAAATATCTATGCCCCCAACTTGGGAGCAGCTAAATATATATATCAGTTAATAGCAAACTTAAAGAAACTCACTGATAATAATACAATAATAGTGAGGGACTTTAACATCGCACTCACAGCAATGGACATATCATCTAAGCAGAAGATCAACAAGGAAACAATGGTTTTGAAGGACACACTGGACCAAATGGATTTAACAGATATATTCAGAGCATTTCAACCTAAAGCAGCCAGAATACATTCTTTTTGAGTACACATGGAGCATTTTCCAGAACATCACATACTGCGTCACAAATCAGGCCTCAATCAGTACAAAAAGATTGAGATAATACCATGCATATTTTCAGACTACAATGCTATGAAACTTGAAGTCAATCTCAGGAAAAAATTTGGAACAACCACAAATATATGAAGTTTAAAGAACATCTTACTAAAGAATGAATGGGTAACCAGGAAATTAAAGAAGAAATTTAAAAATACATGGAAGCAAATGAATATGAAAACACGACAGTCCAAAACCTTTGGGACTCAGCAAAGGTGGTCATAAGAGGGAAGTATATAGCAATACAGGCCTTCCATAAGAAGCAAGAAAAGTCTCAAATATACAACCTAACTTTCGCCTAGAGGATCTGGAAAAAGAACAGTAAGTAAAGCCTAAAACCAACAGAAGAAGGAAAATTATTAAGATTAGAGCAGAAATAAATGATATATAAATTAAAAAACAGTAGAACAGATCAATGAAACTAGGAGCTGGTTCTTTGAAATAATTAACAAAAGTGATAAAACTCTAGCCGGGTTTATCAAAAAGAAAAGAGAAAAGACCCAAATAAATAAAATCATGAATGAAAGAGGAGATATCACAACCAACACAAACAATTATACAAACAGAAATACCACAATTATAAGAGAATATTATGAGCAATTATATGCCAAAAAATTGGGCAATCTGGAAGAACTTGATAAATTCCTAGAAACATATAAACTACCAAAACTGAAACAGGAAGAAAGAGAAAATTTGACTAAACCCAGAACCAGAAAGAAATGGAATCAGTAATAAAAAATCTCCCAACAAACAAGAGTCCAGGGCTGGATGGCTTCCCAGGGGAATTCCACCAAACATTTAAAGAATTAATACCTATTCTCCTGAAGCAGTTCCAAAAAATTGAAATGTAAGGAAAATTTCCAAACTCATCCTATGAGGCCAGCATTACCTGGATTCCAAAACCAACAAAGATCCCACTACAAAGGAGAATTACAGACCACTATTCCTGATGAAAATGGATGCAAAAATTCTTAACAAGATACAAAATAATTGAATCCAACAATAGATTAAAAGACTTATTCAGGAGCACCTTGGTGGCTCAGTTGGTTAAGTGTCTGCCTTTGGCTCAGGTCATGATCCCAGGGTCCTTGGATCAAGTAGCTCATCTGGCCCCCTGCTCAGTGGGGAGTCTGCTTCTCCCTCTCCCTCTGCCACTTCCCCTGCTTGCATTCACTCTCTTTCTCTCAAATAAATAAATAAAATCTTAAAAAAAGAAAGAGTTATTCATCATGATCAAGTGGGATTTATTCCTGGGCTGCAGGTGTGGTTCAATAGTCACAAATCAATCAAAGTGATACAGCACATTAATAAAAGAAATGACCAGAACCATATGATCCCTCAACAGATGCAGAAAAAGCATTTGACAAAATACAGCATCCTTTCTTGATAAAAACCCTCAACAAAGTAGGGATAGAAGGAACATATCTCAACATCTTAAAGGCCATACATGAAAGACCCACAGCTAATATCATTCTCAATGGGGAAAAACAGAGCTTTTCCCCTGTCAGGAACACAGCAGGATGTCTACTCTAACCACTGTTGCTCAACATAGTACTGTAGGTCCTCTCTCAGCAATCAGACAAAAGAAATAAATAAAAGGCATCTAAATCAGCAAGGAAGTAGTCAAACTTTCACTCTTCACAGATGATATGATACTCTATGTAGAAACACAAAGACTCCACCAAAAAATTGCTGGAAATTGAATTCAGCAAAGTTGCAGAATATAAAATCAACATACAGAAATCTGTTGCATTTCTATAAAACAATAATGAAGCAGCAGAAAGAGAAATTAAGGACTCGATCCTATTTACAATTGCACCAAAAATCATAAGATACCTAAGAATAAACCTAATCAGGGGTGCTTGGGTGGCTCAATTGTTAAGTGTCTGCCTTCATTCAGCTCAGGTCATGATCCCAGTGTCCTGGGATCGAGCCCCGCATCGGGCTCCCTGCTTCTCCATCACCCACTCCCCCTGCTTGTGTTCCCTCTCTCGCTGTGTCTCTCTCTGTCAAATAAATAAATAAAATCTTTAAAAAAAAAGAATAAACCTAACCAAAGAGGTAAAAGATCTGTACTCTGAAAATTATAGAACACTTATGAAAGAAATTGAAGAAGACACAAAGATATGGAAAAACATTCCATGCTCATAGATTGGAAGAACAATATTGTTAAATGTCTATATTACCCAAGCGATTTAATGCAATCCCTATAAAAATAACACCAGCATTTTTCACAGAGCTGGAAGAAACAATTTTAAAATTTGTATGGAACCGCAGAAGACCCTGAATAGCCAAAGGAATGTTGAAAAAGAAAACCAAAGCTGTAGGCATCACAATTCCCAACTTCAAGCTGTATTAAAAAGCTGTAATCATCAACCAGTATGGTGCTGGCACAAAAACAGACACATAGATCAATAAAACAGACTAGAAAACCCAGAAATAGAACCACAACTATATGGTCAACTAATCTTTGACAAAGCAGGAAAGAATATCCAATGGAAAAAAGACAGTCTCTTTAACAAATGGTGTTTGGGGGCCCCTGGGTGGCTCAGTTGGTTAAGCATCTGTCTTTGGCTGAGGTCATGATCTCAGGGTCTTGGGATCGAGCCCCGTGTCCATCTCCCTGTTCAGTGGGGAGTCTGCTTCTCCCTCTCTCTCTCCCCCTGCCCTTTCTCGCCACCCTTTTCCCCCACTCAACCTCAGTTGCTCTTTCTCTCTCTGTCAAATAAATAAATAAATAAATAAATAAATAAATAAATAAATAAAATCTTTAACCCCCACCCCCAGAACAAATGGTGTTGAGAAACTGGACAGCCACATACAGAAGAATGAAACTGGACCACTTTCGTACACCACACACAAAAATAAATTCAAATGGATGAAAGACCTAAATGTGAGACAGGAATCCATTAAAATCCTAGAGGAGAACAAAGGCCACAGCAACTACTTGCTAGACATGTCTCCAAAGGCAAGGGAAACAAAATAAAAAATGAACTATTGGGACTTCATCAAGATAAAAAGCTTTTGCACAGTAAAGGAAACAGTCGACAAAACCAAAAGACAACCTATAGAATGGGAGAAGATATTTGCAAATGACATATAGAATAAAGGGTTAGTATCCAAAATCTATGAAGAACTTATCAAACTCAACACCCAAAAAATAAATAATCCATTTAAGAAATGGGCAGAAGACATGAACAGATATTTTTCCAGAGAAGACATACAAATGACTAACAGACACATGAAGAACGATCAACATCATTAATCATCAGGGAAATACAAATCAAAACCACAATGAAATACCACCTCACACCGTTAGAATGGCTAAAATTAACAACTCAGGAAAAAACAGTTGGCAAGTATGTGGAGAAAGGGGAACGCTCTTACACTGTTGATGGGAATGCAACTGGTACAGCCACTCTGGAAGACAGTATGGATGTTCCTTGAAAAGTTAAAAATAGAACTATCTTATGACCCAGCAATTGCACTACCAGTTATTTATCCAAAGGATACAAAAATACTGATTCAAAGGGTCATAAGCACCCCAATGTTTATAGCAGCAATATCATCACTAACCAAACTATGGAAAGAGTCCAAATGATGTCCATCAACTGTTGAATGGCCAAAGAAGATGTGAATTATATATAGTGGAATATTACTCAGCCATCAAAATATTGAAATTTTGCCATTTACAATGAGGTGGATGGAACTAGAGCGTGGTATGCTAAGCGAGATACATCAGTCAGAGAAAGACAAATGCCATATGATTTCACTCATGTGGAATTTAAAAAACGAAACAGATGAACACAGAGGGAGGGTAGGAAAAATAAAATAAGATAAATCAGAGAGGGAGGCAAACCATAAAAGGCTCTTAACTATAGAGAAGCAATTGAAGGTTGATGGAGGGAGGTGGGTGCGTGATGGGCATTAAGGAGGGCACTTGTTGGGATGAGCACTGGGTGTTATATGTAAGTGATGAGTCACTAAATTCTACTCTTTAAACTAATACTACACTATATGTTAACTAACTTGAAATTAAATAAAATCTTGGAAGAAAAAAAAGATTACTTTTTGTTGCCAAACTAATTGTCCTAAAACATTATTTTTAGAATGTCATTCTCCGGTTCAGAAAATTTTAGCTATATCAAATGTACTCTTTTTTGCTAGTCTTTTAAGATGATCCATAATCTTTCTTCACCCTATCCATGCAGGTAGAGTTATGCTTCTCTTAAGTCAGAACTACTTATTTTACCAGCCCACAACCTCATCATGATAATTTCTCTCTCCAATTCTTTTTTCAGAGTGTTTTCTAGTCATAAATTACATTGAGTTTAATAAATATATTCACTAAACTCCTCCTCCACATAAGACACTGTGAGAGACGCTAAAATGATCCAAACACTGGTCTCACGGCTGTACACAGTGTCTTTTACAGGCTAGACGCTGAGAAAATACTAAGGGTAAGGAGTGAATAAATGAATAGTGCTATTAAATACCTTTTTATCTTTCCTTTTGCCCTTCATTTTTTGAAAAAGAGTTATTTCCTCCAAGAAGACTCTAATTTTCTCTAATTCATAATACTTTCGGTCTTCTAAAGCTTTTACAGCATATAGTTACTACTTAAATTGTAATCCAAAGGACAGAGTTTATTAGAGATACAGGATCTCAGGCTCCACTTTAGAACTACTTAATTAGAGGTGGCCTTTTAATACATAAAAATTTTATAAAGCACTAGTTTATACCATGGATCTTGACTTTTTAAAATATTATCAATATTATTGCCTATTTTTTCCCTGACTAGCTAATTTTTTAACTGTCAAGTATAGAGGTTTTCACCTGCCTCTGAATTCCCTTGTGGCAATTATTGACTTGGTATATAATAGGCCCTAAAAATGCCATTTATTGATCACATTCAGATATTACCAAGACTTCAATAATTCATCAACATTGTATTATATGTAATATATGATATTTAGTAATAATGGGAACTATACATATAACATCACCACTTTACTAGAAGAAATATTTAACACTGATACAGAAATCTAACATACATTCTATTTTTAAAACTTTCATTTTTCTAATAATAAACTTTACAGCTTTAAAAAAACATATCCAGAATCCAATGAAATTTAAAGCAGTTTAGTTGTTTTGAGTAATTTGAGTTTAGTTGTAAAATCTCTTTTTATCTATAGGAGTCACTCCCTTTCTTTTGTGCCTTTCATGATGTTGGCATTAAAAACAAAATCAAACCAGTTGCTTTATAGAATCTCCCTCAATATGAATTTGTCTGATGAGTATCTTATGATATTCAAATTAAATATTCTTTGGAAATAACATTAAATAGGGAATGTGTTCTTCTCAGTATATCACAGCACGAGGCACACAATGTCAGTATGTTCTATTATTGGAAGTTTTAATTTCAAAGACTTGATTGAGATGTCTGACAGGTTTTTTCATTGGTAAGGTATCTTTTCTTTTTTTAATTAATAAGTAATATATTAATATGAAATCTCTGAGATGATGTGAATATCCTGTTTCCCAACAATCATTCACCTAATGGTTTTAGTATCAACTGATGATTCCTTTCTATATAATTTATTATTTTAATGGTTTCTAAAGGAATTTTTAATCAGTCATTCCTTCTAATTTTATTATTCATCATTTTTCTGTAAAGAACAGCTTCTCCTTAACCCCTCCATTATATTTTTGAGTATCTCTAATGACTCAAATCACACACACACACACACACACACACACACACAAACACACACACACATTTGGTGTGTGATACTCAATTACTGTCATTATTATTTTTGATGGTAAAAGTGTTTTAAATAGACACACTTTCAAGCTAGCTTCCACCTTGTTTTGAGCACTTCCTTACTCTCAATATAGCAACAAGATAGTCCAGGCTAACTGGACTTGAGCTTTTTACAACCCAGTCCTGAAATCTGCCATTGCTCCAATAATCCTTGTACCCTCCCTGACGTTGTTTTGGTGAAAGGCATTTAGTAAGCAGAATATGGGCACTGAATATGTTCATTGCTATTGAGATATAATTGCTTTTAGACCTTTTCAGTGATTAGAGCTGGCAAAGTGATTATTCATGTTGATATTTCCAAGTCCAAAGCCATTTACTGGGTTCTTTCTCTCCTTCCCATATTTCATATTTATATCTCTCTTTTTTCACATTGAGAACCTTTGTTCTAAACAATATTAATACATTTATTCATTCATTCCAGTTTTGTTACAAACTAAGTGGTCTAAGAATTAAAACACAACTGCCCACTCACCCAAGTATGGTTCAGATATTTCTGTAGTTCATTTTGTCCTTGCACTAGTTTTCAAGAACGTGTGTAGTAAGAGAACTGTGGCCAAAATTATTTGTACACATTACAGATGGCCTCTGACTTATGATGGTTCAACTTTATAATTTTTCAACCTAGTGATGCTGCATAAGCAATATGTATTCAATAGAAACTAAATGTTGAAATTTGAATTTTGATCTTTTCCCAGGCTAGTGACATATAGTGAGATATTTTTCATGATACTGGTCAGTGGCAGGGAGTCACAGCTCCCAGTCAGCCATGTAACCATAAGTGTAAGCAACCAATACAATTAGAACAATTCTGTGCCCATACAACCCTTCTGTTTTTTCACTTTTATTATAGCACCCAATAATTACAGAAACTACTCAACACTTTATTATAAAATAGGTTTTGTGTTAGATTATTTTGTCCAATTGCAGGATAATATAAGTGTTCTGAACACATTTAAAGTAGGCTATGCTTAGCTATGATGGCAGTAGGCTAGGTATATTAAATGTATTTTCAATTTACGATGAGCTTATCAGGATGTAACCCCATTGAAAATGGAAGAAAATCTGTACTTTATACAAAATTAGTTCTATGTATCTTGTCAATTTATATGCAGTTAGTTTCATTTGGCTTTGTTTCTATTGAATTTTAAATGTTTATCCCCATCTTTGTTGATTTTATTTTTTTTAATATATAAAATTTTGACAGGGCTAAGAAGTCACTATATAGTGAGGCAAATTCAAAGTTGTTTCATTCTTTTTCCAGTCCTTTCCATTTCGTTCTCACAAACTGCCTGCACTGTAACTAATTACACTAATTTCTCATTTATCCTTCCTGTATTTCTTTTTTAAAATTAAGCAAATACGCACATATAGTTTCATTTCTTTCTTTGTTACACAGAAGGTAAAACATTATATAAACATTTTTGAATTTGGCTCTTTAAAAAAAATAATGATCCTGCGGGGCGCCTGGGTGGCTCAGTTGGTTAAGCGACTGCCTTCGGCTCAGGTCATGATCCTGGAGTCCCAGGATCGAGTCCCGCATCGGGCTCCCTGCTGTCAGCAGGGAGTCTGCTTCTCCCTCTGACCCTCCCCCCTCATGCTCTCTCTCTCTATCTCATTCTCTCTCTCAAATAAAGAAATAAAATCTTTAAAAAAATAAAAAATAAAAAAAAAATAAAAAAAATAATGATCCTGGATATCCTGGATATCATTCTACATCATTTCATAGAGCTCTTCCTCATTCTTTTTTTCTTCAGGTTTTAATTTAAATTCTAATCAGTTAAAATACAGTATAATATTAGTTTCAGGTATAGAATTTAGTGATTCATCACTTACATACAACACCCAGTGCTCATCATAAGTGGCCTCCTTAATTCCCATCACACGTTTAACCCACCCCCCACCCACATCTCCTCCTGTAACCCTCAGTTTGTTCTCTATAGTTAAGAGTGTTTTCTGGTTTGCCCTTCTTTTTTCTTTTTTTCCCTATGTTCCTCTGTTTTGTTTCTTAAATTCCACATATGAATGAAATCATATGGTTTATTTCTTTCTCTGACTTATTTAGCTTAGCATAATATTCTCTAGTTCCATCCATGCCTTTGCAAATGGCAAGATTTCATTCTTTTTTTAATGAATGGATAAAGAAGATGTATGTATATATACAATAGAGTATTACTCATTCTTTTTTAAACACCTACATAGTACCTGTTGCATGAATATCACATTTTATTTAATCAATTAGTTATGTGCTGGCATTGAGATTGTTTTCAATATTTGCAATTACAAATAATGCCACAATAAATAATCTTGTTTTGTGACTTTTCACAATATAGAGGGAGGTATATTTCCATGGATAAATGCTTAGAAGTGGGACCTCTGGGTCAAAGGAGAAATGCATATGTAATTTTCTTAGGTACAGTTTTTTCCATTAGGACATTTTGCTTTTACAAAAGACCTACATTAGTACAGTAACTTTTTTTTCCATAAAAGTGAAAATCCTCTTCAGATTTCTTTGGCTAACAAAAACTAATGTAAATCTTTCTTAAAAGTGAAGTGGCTTAATGTGAACTTTTGGAAAGCAGGAGATACCTGTTTTTCTAGAGTCCTCTCCTTAGGGGTTGCTGTGGACTGAATGTGTCCTCTCCACCAGATTCATGTATTGAATCCTTAACCCGAATGTGATGGTATTTGGAGAAGGGCCTTTGAGAATAATTAGGTTCAGATGAGGTCATGAACATGGGGCCCTCATAATGGAATTAGTGTCTTTATAAGAAGAGGAGATCAGAACTTGTTTTTGCTCCTTCATGTGAGGACACAGCAAGAAAACAGCCATCTGCAAGCTAGGGGGAGACTCCTCACCAGAACCTGACCATACTTAGTTCTATTCTGAGACTTCCAGCCTCCAGAACTGTGAGAAAATAAATTTCTGTTGTTTAAGCTACCCAGCTTATGATATATTTTTTTCATTCATTTAAAATTGAAGTATAATTAACACACAGTGTTATGAGTTTCAGATGTAAAATATAATGATTCAACAATTCTATACATTACTCAGTGATCATCAAAACAAATCTACTCTTAATCCCCTTTGTCTATTTCACCCATCCCCTAAATTACAACCCCTAAATCCCTTAATCGTCCCCTGCCGCCACCATCAAGTCTCTGTATTTGTCTGGTTTTTTTTTTTTTTTTTTTTTTGACTCTTTCTTCTTTTTTGTCCATTTGTTTTGTTTCTTAAATTCCACATATGGATGAAATCATATGGTGTTTGTCTTTCTCTGACTGATTTATTGCACTTGGCATTATAGCCTCTATCTAAGTCCATCCATGTTGTTACAAATGGCAAGATCTCATTCTTTTTAATGGTTGAGTAATATTCCATTATATATCTATATCTGTATATCATATCTTCCTTTTTTTAAGATTTTCATTTTTAAGTGATCTCTATACCCAACGTGAGGCTCGGACTTACAACCCTGAGACCAAGAGTCACATGCTCTAATAACTGAGCCAACCAGGCACCCCTGTATATCACATCTTTATCCATTCATCTATGGATAGATATTTGGGTTGCTTCCATATCTTAGCTATTGTAAATAATGCTGCAGTAAATATAGGGTGCATTTTTCTTTTCAAATTAGTGCTTTTGTTTTCTTTGGGTAAAATAATTAAAAAAGAAAACACAAGAAATAACAAGTGCTGATGACAATGTGGAGGAAACCTGGTGCCCTGTTGGCAGGAATTCAAATTGGTGCAGGGACTGTGGAAGACAGTATGGAGGTTCTCAAAGAATTAAAAATAGAATTACCATATGATCCAGTAATTGCAGCTTATGATGTTTTGGCAACCGAACAAATTAAAACAAGGACTTCTGCGTAATCAATATCCTTATCTTATATTAAAGAATTATGTCACAGACCTTATATATTTTCAGTGATAAATATATGCCTTCATTTTCCTGTGCCTAATCAAGTATGTAAGAATGATGTTTCTGAGTATTTGTTTCAAAATCTGTAATAGCTTAAGTTATTGTTTAGACAATATTTACTCTCCTCCTACTCCCCCTTTGAGTGGAATGTGCTCCTGTCTCAACATATGTTGGATTTGGCCATGTGTTCCTTTTGGCTCCATGGTAGGTTGAATGTGCCCCTTGATTCTGGGTTTGACCACATGACTTTCTGTGACCAATGGATTATAGCAGTTATGATGCAAGCAAAATTTGGAATGTGCCTACACAGTGGGGCTTACATCTTGTTTTTCTGTCATTCCTATGAGAAGGGCATCCCCTAAGTAGTTGCTGCTCCTTCATCCCAGGCCTCTGCAGGAAAACATATTAAGTAGACCAGAGATGGATAGGCTGTGAGGAGCCAACCCATCTGGAATCAGAACTTAAAATGGATCCTCAGAAGTATGAGAAATAAATACTTGTTTTTGTATGTCATTGGAATTTTGTGGCTGTATATATAGCAATAGCTACCTGATAATATACCCTTTCATTTTGAAGCAATTTAAATTATTTTTGTTATATTTATCTTCTTCCCCTCCTTACCTAGTCCAATGGCCTACGCATACTAAAACAAATTCTTAGTTTAGAAGCTTCACTGAATGAATTTGTCATTTATTGGTATTGTAATGAGGAAAGGGATCTCTGGAAAATCATAGTTGAATAAAATTAAATGCTACCTTTAAATTTCAGAATTTACAGGTTGTCTCCAAGTACTAAATTTTATAGTTTTTTTCCAATTTACTAAAAGAAGTGCTAAAGCTTAAGAATCCAAAACAGATTTTAGAAAGCTCAAGGAGATGTAGCTTTTCTAATAAAGTATAATATCCATTTATAATCTATAAGGTGTCTTTAGATCTTCTTGATTGAAATATAGAGAAAAACTTTTATTATTTGTAGTTTGTATTCTGATTTAAATGAAGAAATCGTTTATTAAAAGAGGTTTGCTATTTAAATACTATTTACCAATTACAAATTTCGTATCAGGAATTCTTTGAAGGTATATACAAAGATCTATACCAGAGAGAATAATCAGTCCATAATTAATCATTTATACAACTTCTTTCTGTTTTGTTTTGTTTTGGCAGAGGACTGTTGTAGGCAATAGATTCAAGAGGGTGGGAAAAGAGCATGTTTATTTTGCTTTGTGAAACTTCATATCAAGTACTCAGCACTTAATAGTCTAAAATAAAATTTACTGAATTAATGAATATTGATGAGCACAACAATATTCTGCAGCAGGTGCTATAAACTTTGTGAAATATCAGCTTCATATATATAACAAGTATGAGAAGCAGAATAATGACATCCCAAAGATATCCATGTCCTAATCCCCGGATCCTGTGAATACGTTAGGTTACATGTCAAGATAGAATTTAGGTTACATATCAAGATGGAATTAAGGTTACAGTGGAATTAAGGATGCTCATCAGCTGAACTTGAGATGGGAAGATTAGCTTGAATTATCACGTGGGCCCAATGAAGAGGAGGATACTTAAGAGTGGAAGAAGGAAGCAGTCAAGTCAGAGGGGATGTGACTCAGGAGGGGGCTGGAGTGATTGTATGTGAGAAGGACTCTATTTACCTTTGCTGGCTTTGAAGATGGAGGAAGACGCCCACACACCAAGGATGCAGGCAGCCTCTAGAAGCTAGAAAAGGTAAGGAAACATATCTATCAAAAGCCTTTATAAAGGAATGCAGCTCTGATGCAGTCCTGATGATGCCTTGACTTTAGCTTAGTGAGACATCTGTCAGATTTCTGACTTCCAAAAAGATAAGGTAACAAATTCGTTCTGTCCAGTCTGTCAACTCTGTGGTAATTTGTTAAAGCAGCAATGGGAAACTAATATAGTAGGTTATTTGGTTCAATTGATTTTATCTGATTGCTGGTGCAGACATGTTTTCTTAAGTTTGCTTAAAATTTCTATCAGAGGATTGCAACTGCTGTCTCTTGACCAACAAGCAAGTCTGCCTTTACCTGTAAAGGCCACTATCTTTGATGAAATAGTGTTAGAGAAAACAAAACATGCATGCAGGTGTGATGGCAGAGGAAGGTCACTTCTCACACGTGTCTTCAATCAACTAACCCCGGTAACCAGCAGGAGTCATGTTTTAGTCACGCTGAGCTTCAAGTAACAGGTTTTTCTCCTATGGTGGTAGTTGTGTCTTGGACTTGCAATAAGCCAGAGATAGTATAAAGTACACTTTTTCATTCATTCCAAACATAACCAGAAGAATGATTCAAAGTTTACAAAAACAGGCAAAAAACACCACACACACACACACACAACTATGGAATACTGTGCTTATAGAAACCTGAAAAACAAAAATGCAAAACTTAGAAATTATCACTTTACTTGATTAGCTTTTTCCTTGGTTAATAAAAACTAATTTTCCAATATAGAAAAAGAAGCATAAAATCACACAAATCATTTCAAAATATCTGGTATAAGAATAAGGTTGTGATTGGAGATTAACATGTTTAGTTAGGAATTAGAAATGAAAAGAAATAATGTAACTATTCTAAAGAAATACTTCACTCTTAAAGTAGAGCTTTTATCTTTCCTGTGCTTATAAAGCTGTGTTAATCTTCCTCCTGAACTAAATAGAAAACAAATAAGAGAAAACTATATGCCTAGTTATAACTTGCTCTGATACTTTTTCACAATTATAAATTTTAATTTAGTTTTTAAACTTACCTTTGGAATAGTTTCTTCTAAAATTATTTAAACTGTTTTGCAACTTTCAACACTCATGGTTATCCTCAATGTTCCCTTCCTACATGCACAGATAAAAATAAAATAAACTGAAAATTTGAGGGTAATAAGCAATTCAGCTTCTAATAAAATGTTATTAGTTTGGTATATTTAATAATTATGATATTTCTTATATTCAATACTATTCCTTTAATTATTTTTTGTATATTCAGCCAATTTAGGATTTTTATCATTGCCTTATTGCTCCTATAGAATTTTAAGTGTCATAATTAAGTGCCAATGTTTAATGTTTGATCTGATGAAATACGTAGCTTATTATTTTCCAACGATAAACTGACATTCACTCATTATGTCAAGGCTTAAATAATGATTTGGCTATGATACTTGAAATTTTTTTTTTAAAATCTATTTTATTTCACTATTAGAAATGCTTAAAACAAATTATCATAAAAGAATTATGTATAACATTAATTTCTCATTCATATTAAATGTATTTTTCAGGGAAAAGTAGAAGAAAAGCCTAGTGGAGGAGGGAAGCATAGTGTTTGAGTTCCTTGTTCATACCAAGAAATATACATGATGCTCTAATGATGAGTCCTCTTTCTGTATAATGTCACCACAATACTGGTTGAAATCTCTTTGAACTCATGCATAGTACTTTGCAAAGTGTTTTTATCCTTGTGATTGCTTTAGAATACATCTGCAAAAATCTGAAAATAAACTTATTTTAGGAAGTGAAATTGTTAAAAATAATTCTCCAACTTGTTTTTTCCAAAATTTATATATTGTCAGTTATTGTAACTTTCTCTTATATTTTTTTATTTTAATTCCAGTATAGTTAAAATACAGTGTTAAATCAGTTTCAGTGTACAATATAGTGATTCAACAGTTCTGTACATTACTTAGTGCTCATTATGATAAATGGATGCTTTAACCCTCTTCACCTATCTCCTTATCCACCTCCCCTCTGGTAACCATCATTTTGTTCTCTATAGTTAAGAGTCTGTTTCTTGGTTTGTCTCTCTCTTTTTTTTTTTAAATTTTGTTCATTTGTTTCATGTCTTAAATGCCACATATGAGTGAAATCATATGGTATTTGTCTTTCTCTGACTTATTTCACTTAGCATTCTACTCTCTAGATCCATCCATGTTGTTGCAAGTGGCAAGATTTCATTCTTTTTTATGACTGAATATTCCATTGTGTGTGTGTGTGTGTGTGTGTCTAGAAAGGGTTAGTATCCAAAATATATAAAGAACTTATATGACTCAATATTTCTTATACTTTCTTAACGTTGCATCCCCACTTTTATACCTATTCACTCTTTTGAGCAATTTTATGCACTGTATGTTATAAACAAAATTTCTTACAGAAAAGAGGACTTTAGATGTCTTAAATATCTGTATGTGCAGTATCCTTCTGAGCAATGTAGGAGGAAATATTAATCTTCAAAAGCACACATCATAAGGGAAAAATTTGACTATTGGGATTATTTAAAAACAGGATTTTTATGCAGTGAGAGAGACTATAAGTGCTAGAATGGGAGAAGACATTGTTTATAACTAACATGATTATGTATATCTTGAATATACAAGTCATTCCTTTACTAAAATGAAGAAAGCATCCAAAATAGAAAATGAGCAAATTATTATGAAAAAACAATGAACAGAAAAGTATACCCTAAATCTCACTAGTATATGAAGAGATTTCAATGTTATTATAATCATATAAATGCAAATTTAAATGAACTTGGGTGGGGGTATGGGTTACATAGGTGATGGGGATCAAGGAGTGCACTGTAGTGATGAGCACTGGGTGTTGTATGGAAGTGTTGAATCACTATATTGTACACCTACACTACACATAACTAACTGGAATTTAAATGAAGACTTAAAAAAAAAACAACCTTGTGCTTTCACTATACCACTCTTAGCCTAACCCAAAGTGGAAATTGTGATTGTATGGGTTTTGGGAATGGTCAGGTCTCTCTGGTGGAATTATAGATTGGTGTAGCCATTCTGTAGAAAAGTGTGCTATTGCTTATTCATCAATTGCCTTCCTGAATATAAGTCTCAGAGTAATTTTTAAACAGATTCATTGAGGATTATGTATGTGTATGTTACTTGAAGCAAGTTATTTGTAGAAGTGAGCAGTTGGAAGCATTCTGAATGTCCATTACAAGGGAATAAATAAGAAAATGTGCCTGATGCATGCCATATTGTACGGCAGTTAGAAGCAACTGATTTGAAGTCCACATGTCAACACAAGCATATCTTAAAAACACAGTGCATAGTGAAAAAGCTGAGAAATAATTAGCTATATAACACACTAGTGTTTATAAAAATTAAAAATACAAACCTACAAAAACAATAATATGTTTTGAAAAACTACATGCAGACATAAGATTAGATGTCTGCTCATACAGAGAAGTTGAAGAGTACAGGTTAGAAGGTAATAAATGATTCTATTCATAAAGGGTAAATAACAAATTCCTATACCAACTGTGATTTACATTGACCCTTAATGATTGATCAAGAGCCACCAAGTAAGAGATAGCTCCTTTGATGTTTCAATAACAAAATGTGGCATGAGCACAATCCCTAAATCAAATGACTGTCGATAGGTGATTATTTTATAGCTTCTATAAAACAATATGGAGACTTAAGTATGAGGAGTTAATTAAAAAAAAGGGATTAAGAGTTATTCTGCTTGGTAGAATTGAAAACCAAACCATGATCTTCAAAATATTTGTAATCTATGTTAAAAAAATCATGAAAAATACCACATATGTAACGTAAATCTCCAAAATTTATACTGGAAAATGTGTTGCTCAAAAGCCAATTGAGATAACAGTTTCTTCTTTCTTTTTTTTTTTTTTATTATGTTATGTTAATCACCATACATTACATCATTAGTTTTTGATGTAGTGTTCCATGATTCATTGTTTGTGTATAACACCCAGTGCTCCATGCAGTACGTGCCCTCTTTAATACCCATCACCAGGCTAACCCGTCTCCCCAACCCTCTCCCCTCTAGAACCCTCAGTTTGTTTCTCAGAGTCCATAGACTCTCATGGTTTGACTGCCCCTTCGATTTCCTGCACTTCATTTTTCAGAGGTACAGGTCTGTGATTCAACAGTCTTGCACAATTCACAGGGCTCACCACAGCACATACCCTCCCCAATGTCTATCACCCAGCCACCCCATCCCTCCCACCCCATCCCTCCCACTTCAGCAACCCTCAGTTTGTTTCCTGAGATTAAGAATTCCTCATATCAGTGAGGTCATATGATACATGTTTTTCTCTGATTGACTTATTTTGCTCAGCAAAATACCCTCCAGTTCCATCCATGTCATTGCAAATGGCAAGATTTCATTCCCTTTGATGGCTGCATAATATTCCATTGTATATATATACCACTTCTTCTTTATCCATTCATCTGTCGATGGACATCTTGGCTCTTTCCACAGTTTGGCTATTGTGGACATTGCTGCTATAAACATCGGGATGCACGTACCCCTTCGGATCCCTACATTTGTATCTTTGGGGTAAATACCCAGTAGTGCAATTGCTGGATCGTATGGTAGCTCTATTTTCAACTTTTTGAGGAACCTCCACACTGTTTTCCAGAGTGGCTGCACCAGCTTGTATTCCCACCAACAGTGTAGGAGGGTTCCCCTTTCTCTGCATCCCTGCCAACATCTGTTGTTTCCTGACTTGTTAATTTTAGCCATTCTGACTGGTGTGAGGTGATATCTCATTGAGGTTTTGATTTGGATTTCCCTGATGCCGAGCGATGTTGAGCACTTTTTCATGTGTCTGTTGGCCATTTGGATGTCTTCTTTGGAAAAATGTCTGTTCATGTCTTCTGCCCATTTCTTGATTGGATTCTTTGTTCTTTGGGTGTTGAGTTTGATAAGTTCTTTATAGATTTTGGATACTAGCCCTTTATCTGATATGTCATTTGCAAATATCTTCTCCCATTCTGTCGGTTGTCTTTTGGTTTTGTTGACTGTTTCTTTTGCTGTGCAAAAGCTTTTTATCTTGATGAAGTCCCAATAGTTCATTTTTGCCCTTGCTTCCCTTGCCTTTGGCGATGTTTCTAGGAAGAAGTTGCTGCGGCTGAGGTCGAAGAGGTTCCTGCCTGTGTTCTTCTTTAGGATTTTGATGGACTCCTGTCTCAAACTTAGGTATTTCAACCATTTTGAGTCTATTTTTGTGTGTGGTATAAGGAAATGGTCCAGTTTCATTCTTCTGCATGTGACTGTCTAATTTTCCCAACACCATTTGTTGAAGAGACTGTCTTTTTTCCATTGGACATTCTTTCCTGCTTTGTCGAAGATGAGTTGACCATAGAGTTGAGGGTCCATTTCTGGGCTCTCTATTCTGTTCCATTGATCTATGTGTCTGTTTTTGTGCCAATACCATACTGTCTTGATGATGGCAGCTTTGTAATAGAGCTGGAAGTCCGGAATTGTGACGCCGCCAGCTTTGCTTTTCTTTTTCAACATTCCTCTGGCTATTCGGGGTTTTTTCTGGTTCCATACAAATTTTAGGGTTATTTGCTCCATGCCTTTGAAAAAAGTGGATGGTATTTTGATAGGGATTGCATTGAATGTGTAGATTGCTCTAGGTAGCATTGACATCTTCACAGTATTTGTTCTTCCAATCCATGAGCATGGAACGTTTTTCCATTTCTTTGTGTCTTCCTCAATTTCTTTCATGAGTATTTTCTAGTTTTCTGAGTACAGATTCTTTGCCTCTTTGGTTAGATTTATTCCTAGGTATCTTATGGTTTTGGGTGCAATTGTAAATGGGATCGACTCCTTAATTTCTCTTTCTTCTGTCTTGTTGGTGTATAGGAATGCCACTGATTTCTGTGCATCGATTTTATATCCTGCCACTTTACTGAATTCCTGTATGAGTTCTAACAGTTTTGGGGTGGAGTCTTTTGGGTTTTCCACATAAAGTATTGTATCATCTGCAAAGAGTGAGAGTTTGACTTCTTCTTTGCAGATTTGGATACATTTTATTTCTTTTTGTTGTCTGATTCCTGTGGCTAGGACTTCTAATACTATGTTGAATAGCAGTGGTGATAGTGGACATCCCTGCTGTGTTCCTGCCCTTAGGGGGAAAGCTCTCAGTTTTTCCCCATTGAGAATGATATTTGCTGTGGGTTTTTCATAGATGGCTTTTATGATATTGAGGTATGTAACCTCTATGCCTATACTCTGAAGAGTTTTGATCAAGAAAGGATGCTATACTTTGTCAAATGTTTTTTCTGAATCTATTGAGAGGATCATATGGTTCTTGTTCTTTCTTTTGTTAATGTATTGTATCACGTTGATTGATTTGCAGATGTTGAACCAACCTTGCAGCCCAGGGATAAATCCGACTTGGTCGTGGTGAATAATCCTTTTAATGTACTGTTGGATCCTATTGGCTAGTATTTTGGTGAAAATTTTTGCATCCATGTTCATCAAGGGTATTGGTCTGTAATTCTCCTTTTTGATGGGGTCTTTGTCTGGTTTGGGGATCAAGGTAATGGTGGCCTCATAAAACAAGTTTGGAAGTTTTCCTTCCATTTCTATTTTTTGGAAGAGTTTCAGAAGAATAGGTATGAATTCTTCTTTAAATGTTTGGTAGAATTCCCCTGGGAAGCCATCTGGCCCTGGGCTTTTGTGTTTTGGGAGATTTTTGATGACTGCTTCAATTTCCTTAGTGGTTATAGGTCTGTTCAGGTTTTCTATTTCTTCCTGGTTCAGTTCTGGTAGTTGATACATCTCTAGGAGTGCATCCATTTCTTCCAGATTATCTAATTTGCTGGCATATAGTTGCTCATAATATGTTCTTATAATTGTTTGTATTTCTTTAGTGTTGGTTGTGATCTCTCCTCTTTCAGTCATGATTTTATTTATTTGGGTCCTTTCTCTTTTCTTTTTGGTAAGTCTGGCCAGGGGTTTATCAATCTTGTTAATTCTTTCAAAGAACCAGCTCCTAGTTTCATTGATCTGTTCTACTGTTCTTTTGGTTTCTATTTCATTGATTTCTGCTCTGATCTTTATTATTTCTCTTCACCTGCTGGGTTTAGGCTTTATTTGCTGTTTTTTCTCTAGCTCCTTTAGGTGTAGGGTTAGGTTGTGTATTTGAGACCTTTCTTGTTTCTTGAGAAAGGCTTGTATTGCTATATACTTTCCTCTTAGGACTGCCTTTGCTGCATCCCAAAGATTTTGAACAGTTGTTATTTCCTTTTCATTTGTTTCAATGAATTGTTTTAATTCTTTTTTAATTTCCTGGTTGACCCATTCATTCTTTAGTAGGAATGTCTTTAACCTCCATGTATTTGAGTTCTTTCCGACTTTCCTCTTGTGATTGAGTTCTAGTTTCAAAGCATTGTGGTCTGAAAATATTCAGGGAATGATCCCAATCTTTTGGTACTGGTTGAGATGTGATTTGTGACCTAAGATATGATCTATTCTGGAGAATGTCCGTGGGTACTAGAGAAGAATGTGTATTCTGTTGCTTTGGGATGGAATGTTCTGTATATGTCTGTGAAGTCCATTTGGTCCAGTGTGTCATTTAAAGTCTTTATTTCCTTGTTGATCTTTTGTTTAGTTGATCTGTCCATTTCAGTGAGGGGGGTGTTAAAGTCCCCCACTATTTTGTATTGTTGTCGATGTGTTTCTTTGCTTTCATTATTAATTGGCTTATATAAGTGGCTGCTCCCTTGTTAGGGGTATAGATATTTACAATTGTTAGATCTTCTTGTTGGATAGATCCTTTAAGTAGGATATAGTGTCCTTCCTCATCTCTTATTACAGTCTTTGGTTTAAAATCTAATTTGTCTGATATAAGGATTGCCACCCCAGCTCTCTTTTGGTGTCCATTAGCATGGATTTTCAATCTGGGGGTGTCTTTGGGTCTAAAATGAGTCTCTTGCAGACAGCATATCAATGGGTCTTGTTTTTTAATCCAATCTGATAGCCTGTGTTTTTTGATTGGGGCATTTAACCCATTTACATTCAGGGTAACTATTGAAAGATATGAATTTAGTGTCATTGTATTGCCTGTAAGGTGACTTTACTGTATATTGTCTGTGTTCCTTTCTGGTCTATGTTACTTTTAGGCTCTTTCTTTGCTTAGAGGACCCTTTTCAATATTTCTTGTAGGGCTGGTTTCGTGTTTGCCAATTCCTTTAGTTTTTGTTTGTCCTGGAAGCTTTTTATCTCTCCTTTCATTTCCAGTGACAGCCTAGCTGGATATAGTATTCTTGGCTGCATATTTTTCTCATTTAGTGTTCTGAATATATCATGCCAGTCGTTTCTGGCCTACCAGGTCTCTGTGGATAGGTCTGTTGCCAATCTAATGTTTCTACCATTGTAGGTTACAGATCTCTTGTCCCGAGCTGCTTTCAGGATTTTCTCTTTGTCTCTGAGACTCCTAAGTTTTACTGTTAGATGTCGGGGTGTTGACCTATTTTTATTGATTTTGGGGGGGGGTTCTCTGTGCCTCCTGGATTTTGATGCCTGTTTCCTTCCCCAAATTAGGGAAGTTCTCTGCTATAATTTGCTCCAATATACCTTCTGCCTCTCTCTCTCTTTCTTCTTCTTCTGGGATCCCAATTATTCTAATGTTGTTTCATGTTATGGTATCGCTTATCTCTCGAATTCTGCCCTCGTGATCCAATAGTTGTTTATCTCTCTTTTTCTCAGCTTCTTTATTTTCCATCATTTGGTCTTCTATCTCACTGATTCTTTCTTCTGCCTCATTTATCCTAGCAGTTAGAGCCTCCATTTTTGATTACACCTCATTAATAGCCTTTTTGATTTTGACTTGGTTAGATTTTAGTTCTTTTATTTCTCCAGAAAGGGTTTCTCTAATATCTTCCATGCTTTTTCAAGCCCAGCTAGTATCTTTAAAATCACAATTCTGAACTCTAGTTCCGACATCTTACTAATGACCATATTGATTAGGTCCCTGGCAGTCGCTACTGCCTCTTGTTCTTTTTTTTTGAGGTGATTTTTTCTGTCTTGTCATTTTGTCCAGAGGAGAATAGATGAATGAGAGAACAATATGTTAACAGGGTAACAACAACCCCAGAAAAATATACACTAAACAAATCAGAATAGACCTGAAACTGGGGGAAAAGAAAGGGAAAGAAAGAAAAAAGAAAAAGAAAAAGATAGAAACAAACAAACAAACAAACAAAAAACAGAATATGATCAAATATGATCAGGCTGGTGTATAGATCAGTGCCACACACTAGATTTTGGGCATATTTTGGTCTTTTAGAAGAAAGTGCCTCCCAAAATTTTAAAGAAAGAAAAACTTATGTATGTACAAAAATAAGGGTAAATATGAAGAAGGGATGGAATATGACTGTAAAGATGGAAATTATAAAAGATTTTATAAAAGGAATTGATAAGACGTTGGTTGAAAAAAAGAAAGAGGATTTTAAAAAAAAGGGAGAGAATGTGATCAGTCAGGAGACTAGAACAAAGCCATACACTAGAGATTTAGGGTATATTTTGGTCTGTTAGAAGAAACCGTATCCCAAAATTTTAAAGAGAGAACAACTTATATATATATACCAAAAATAAGGTTAACTACTATGAAGGGATAGACTATGACTCTAAAAATGAAAAATAAAAAAGATTTTTTAAAGAAGGGATTGATAAGATGTTGGTTGAAAAAGGGAAAAAGAAAAATTCAAAAAAAAAAAAAAGACAGTTAAAAAAAAATTAACTTTGAAAGACTAAAGAATCATGGGAAAAAAGCCATGAATTCTATGCTGTATTCCCCTAGCGCTGGAGTTCTGCCATTCTCATTGATCGGTAAACTTGGTCTTGGTTGGCTGTTCTTGCTGATCTTCTGGGGCAGGGGCCTGTTGCCATGGTTCCCAAACGTCTTTGCTGGAGGCAGAATTGCCCCACCCTTGCCAGTCTGGGCTAAGTAATCTGCTTGGTTTTGCTCTTGGGAGCTTTTGTTCCCTGCAAGCTTTCTGTACAGCTTTGGAGGATGAGAGTGAAAATGGTGGTCTCCCAATCTCTGCCCCTGAAGGGCAGAGAACTCGGGCCCCACTCCTCCTTGTGCCCCCAGAGAAAAGCAGTCAATCACTCCCATCTTCCCGGTGTCTGACTGCACTCCGTGCTCACCTGGCCTGTGACCGAGCGTTTCCATCTCTGGCACCTGACTCAGTGTGGAGTCCCCAAACGCAGCAGATCCCTGTGGTGTGTTCCTGTGCCACTCCTCCCGGGGGAGAAAGGGGAGTCTCCTGGATCTGCCGCTTTTGGTTTCCTGCTGGAAGAGCAGTGGCCTGACTGCGCCGCGGATCACAGTTTATGGCAACCCTGAGCTGAGAGCCCGCACCTTGGCTCAGTCTCTGCAGCTGGCTTCCCCTCTTCGATACCTGGGAGCTCTGCCGCACTCAGGCATCCCCAGTCTTTCTGTGATCCTGAGGGTCCTGAGACCACACTGTCCCAGCGAGGGTTCCATCCCCTGCTTAGCCACTGGAGCAACGTCCCTCAGCAGAGCTGACTTCTAAAATTTCTGATTTTGTGCTCTACTGCTCTATCACTTGCCAGTAGCGGCTGATAGAAGCCCCCTCCCCCACGGTCTATCTTCCAGAATATTGCCTCGGATTCACTTCTACACACGCGCGTCCTACCTTCCAGAAAGTGGTCACTTTTCTGTTCAGAGATTTGCTGCTATTCTTTTCTTCAATCTCCTGTTGAGTTCGTAGGTGTTCAGAATGGTTTGATTCCTATCTAGCTGAATTCCTGGGACCAGACCAAATTTAGGTCTCCTACTCTTCTGCCATCTTGCTCCTCCCACCGAGATACAGTTTCTGAGTGTGGGGTTTGAATTAATCTCGCATAGGAAGATAAAGCAAGATTAAAGCATGGATTTGTAATTGATCTGAAAGTGCATTTCCTCAAATACAAGTCTGAACAAAGTGGAGTGGTACCTCCATGTTGAACACACTGTAATTAAAATATTTTTTTAAACTTTCATGTGCCATTTGTATGAATAGTATTATTACGTAAGTAAAGGGGGCACTACCTCCATGAATATACAATATCCACTAGTAGATATATGAGAATTTTCCTTTATTAGATGAACACTGATTGAAGGATAATATGATGGGGGGATGTTAGTAATAATTCTCGGACACAGAGAAAATAATTGAGTACCAAACAGCTTGTCTCATCATGTCTAGGAATTCCACCTGTGATGCTATTATATTCATATTCATTTAGCTTTTAATTTAGAAGAATTAATGTTTTTGTTATTTTATTCCAGCCAACTGGAGGAGTTAATAATTGTCACCTCATTTGAAATTTGTCTTTCTACTGATTTATGGTAATCAAAATATATAATGATATTCATTTGAGACCTGCAAACCAATTAGCAATATCCACTAGGGATTTTATAGGTTTAAAGAATGTTTTGATGATGAAAACAACTACATCATTAAATAGTTGCTCTAGTATACTGTCCTTATTAAGAGTCAGTTTGGACTTTAGCAAGGCCAAAACACACCTGATTGTGTGATCATCCTATGTTAGAAAAACAAAAAGAATAATCATCCAATTCTGTGACTATAGGAAGATAAGAGCCTGTGCTGCAAATAATTGGATAGAGATGAAAATTCTCTGCTTGACCTAATGCACTATGTTTTATCTTGTGGTTTGATGCAATACTTGAAAAAAATATGCTACTATGCCAACATAAGTCTGATCTCCTACAGAATTCTTATTGTTTTGTGCTTGCTGATTTCAAACTAGAACAAAGGACTTGGTTTAGGCTATATGGGCAGTATTATTCTCCCCTCAAGCTAGGATTAACATGGAGGTCTGAAAAACTAGTAGCAAAAGAGGAGATTCTAAGATCACTAGAATAGCTTTGTGTTGTCCTTAGGATTTAACAAACTACTATGACTGCACTCTTAAATCCTCGCCTCAAGTATGGATGAGGAGGGCAGAAAAAGGCTAAATTCTGAGAGTTAGGAAGCACTGGTTCTACTAACTCTGACTTAAATATATGAATTTGTTTATTTTGAAGATTATATCAATGTTAAAACAAAATGCTTGGTTTAGAAGAGCCATTTTTTTGAAAAGATCGGAGAGTGGCATCAACCTTTAATATTTAAAAGTCATTATAGAATTATCTTCCACAGAATTAGTGTCCTTGCTGCAATATTTAGAATTATTCCAGCAGGAATTCAAGTACTAAAATGTTGGGACAAAATGATTATTTGATCTGGTTGAAAGTCTTTCTGTCTCTGTGTGAGTGTATCTCTCCCTCCCTCTGTGTGTGTGTGTGTATGTGTGTGTGTGTGTGCACGCGCGTGCGTGCACGCACGTGCAGGTGCATAAAAGTCTCAGTCTCTGTTGGCTATCTCTGCGTGTTTCTCTCTCTCTCCCCCTCCTTTCCTCCCTCCCTCCCTCCATCTCTCTTTTTGTGCATCCCTGCCTGTTTCTGCCCCTCTCTTTCATTAACCTGAGTTATGTGTTACACTGCAATTTGAATCATTATTCATAAAATTTAAGATGGCAGACACTTAAGCCATCTTTAGTCATTTACATTATTGTACAGCCACCCACTGCTGGGTCCAATTCAGACAAATAGGGAAGCAATAGAGATTATATATATTTCAAGTGCCTAATTTTCTATTTGTGGGGGTAAAATATTTACTACCAACTATATAATATTCAGATATTTGACTATTTCTGTCACTTTCTTTAAGTCAAAACACACATTTTATCTTGATTAAAATAATATGAGATATGGTTGCTTTAGATAACTTTTAAATAGAATACCGTGTTTGACTTCAAATACTTTATGAATGTGACAACTTGTCAAAATATATTTCTGTATTTTAAATGAATTAACACACTTAAGAATTTTTAGAGTCAATGATGGTTTGTGATAATGATTAGAAACAGCTCAGAATGCTGGAATAACTAGTCATTAATCTCCAGAGCTACTGATAGAGGGATTGGGGGGGAAGGGTAGCACTATCTAATCTAATCTAATTTGAAATCTCTAACTCACTGTCATGGGGGAAAAATAATTTATACCAGGCATGCATTGTAAATATGGTGTTTTATACACTTTTAAAACCTCAAAATTTATTCTTTTTACTTTGAAGAAAAACTCTGAATAGGTATCCATATTTTATGACCAACAACTATGGTTATAAGTTCTATCTTCAGTTTTAATTGAGGTCACAGGGAAAGTGAACCAGCGGAATGTGAACATTTTCTTCAGAAAAATGGAGTTAAATGGCACCACCAAACAATGCTATTTGGGCAGCAAATGATGCACTTACCTCAAAAAAAAAAAAAAAAAAAAAAAAAGGAAATTCATTAAGAAAGTTCAGCACATACTTTGGGCCTCAGTGTGTTTTCTGGCATCAAAGTAGCCTTAAGCCCCAGGTGATGAAAGAAGAGTCCTCTTTTGCTGTCATTAGGATGGACAAGATACTGTCTGATCATAAACCGAGGTCTGGAGTCTTATTATCCTTGAATCTTAAAGTCTTCTGAACAATGCAAGATCTAAAGGCTTGGTGTAATGGTCATCTGGAAATAACTGTGTCTGACAAGATTATCTGGTCTTTTCTATATAATATTGATGATAATACCTTATAGTGTTTTACAATATGCAAATATTTTATCTCTTGCAAATGTAGCTCAACCAACCTCAGGGGCATAGATGTTATTTCTACCTGTAATTTTTCAGTGGAAAAAGCTAAAGCTGAGCATTAATTAATTGTCATGTAAATAGTAAATAATGTAGATTTTGAATGTTGTTCATTTAATTCTAGGTACTTTGTCCCTTTATTTCACTAGATTTATCTCAAGGTATTATTTAAAAGGATCATTTTTTGATATGTTTAGACAACAGAACATTTAAAAAAATACATGGTTTGGAACATTGAAACATCTTTGAAATGGAGGTTGTAGCAATGTGGGAAGAACATTTATTAATTACATATGAAGAATCTGGGTTCAGGTTTTGGAATTTCCACTTAGGAATTGTGTGAATAGCATTAGACTATGGCTTTTCTAGATCTTGTTTTGTGTATTTATAAATAATAATAAATACTTGCACTACTTATTTCTCTATAAGCGTCTATAAGAATCTCTTTTGATAATTTTTTTAGATTATTTTGATAATGGCTCTAGTTGACACTAATCAGATTCTCACCCAGATTCATGGAGATCCTTTTTAATGCAGCAGCAGGCTTTGCTAAGAGTTTAACTTTCTGCAGCCTTCCCTGTATTTAAAGAACACTCCCTTTGGCTTTTGGAGCTGCCTCACTCACTAGGAGTCCAGGAAATGACTGACTGGTTGGCGCTGGGCTTCAAAGGCCCTTGCCTCATGGGAAACAGACTCTGTAAAGCAATTTATGTTCTAGAACTCCAGTGGGATCAGGCTGAGGCTAGACTTCCCCTGAAACTACACCCTTCCTTCACTTCTCCTCTTTCCTGTTGCAGCTCCATTCATGCTCTATCTGTTCCTGAGAATAAGCCCTCTAGACTTCACAGGTGTAAGAATCTCTGTCTCAGGCTCTTCTAGGGAACGTGACCTAAAACAAGCTTTGATCCCTGTTACTTAATTCAAAGCTTATAAGGAGTGACATTTTAGGTGGTTTTCAATATGGGTTAGAAGACCAAACGTTGGTAGGAAGTAAAAAAGTACTGATTACTCAGATGAAGGTGAAGAGTATAAATTTGAGTGGAAAGTCTGTTTGTTCACTTCATACAACTTTGTATAGGCTAAAGCAGGCTAAAGAGTGTGTAGGTTGTGTTGCTGAGATGAAAATTCATCTTTATATTAATATTATAGAATAATGGGTCACTCAAGCCTCCTAAATAATCACTTTAGCTTTTAAAGCAGAATTCCTATGTTTTAACTTCTCTCCCTTTTGAAATGATCATTTAGAAGTGCATTCTCCTATATCTATTTTTTTTTATTTATTTTTGCCTTTTCTTGTCTTCTTTATGTTCTAGTGTCTGGTAACTATAGATATGGATGACCTTGTTCTCAGTGTAGAAATAATTCATTTATGTACATATTACATTTTTTGGACTGGGAGCAATGATAGATGTTTATCCAGTGCCATATCCTTTGCTAATAAGTCCCCAGAGCAGACAGTATCCATTTTCGGAGGGAGTAGTATTATATATGGTTTTGTAATTGCAGTGTTGCTACATATTTACCAGTAAAAATAAAATATTCATTCCTGACTTTATTTCCAAAATCTCAGACTGTGACCATCCTTCCTGTTCTACCTTCACTTCTACTGTTGTTCCTCGACTTTTCACCAAGTCGTCCACTCAGCAGTATCTCAAACCTCTTGTTTGGTATTGTTGTCTGCACTTCCCTTGGTTACCTACTTGTGTCATCGTCATGTGTTATACTTAGTCATGTTAATAGATCTCCCTGGATGCCTAATAGCTACAAATGACCAGTCTATCAGACCTACTCATTCTCTCCAATACTTCCCTCCCCCACTCCCTACTTTTATTCAGTTTGTACGTTCACAGATAACTGGCTGCCCATGAAGTCCTCCTGAGAGGGGGCAGTGTGAATTAGAGTTGATGTCTTATCATAGGAGATGTTCACAAAGGAGAAAAATATTGAAAAAAGAATAGATTTGCTGTACCTACAGGAAGCAAGATGGTGAAGGATGCTGGCTTTGTTCTTCATTGTTCCTTTGTGATATAATTTCCTTGGCATTTTCTATTTAATTATTCAATCTATGACAACATTCACAAGGTAAATATTATCTCCTCCATTTTAAGATAAGAAAACTGGGTTCAGAAGGCTTAAGTAATTTAAGAGAGTGTTATCAAGAGTCAAACCTCAAAACAGGCCCTTTTAACCATTGTACATAGAAACTATTTATTATTGTATGATTGACTCCCTAAATATTTCTGATTCAAATATTTGAGTTGCTTATTCTCTGACATAGCTGGAATTAATAGCTGAAAAATATAGGCTTCATACAATAGCTCCTTAGATACTTCAACAACCTCTCATGACCTTTTTTTTCCACATTTTTTTTTATCTTGATGTTGAGTTGGGGATGTGCTATGAAAGCTCCCGCTAATAATTTATCCACTTTCCAGAGTCTTTATCTTTTTTCTTGCACCCATTCCTCTGTAGACTTATTCACTGTCCCCTCCCATTTTTAATTCATTTTTCTGTTTCTTAGGCCATAGTACAAGATTTTTGTTTCACCAAAGGGGCTTTAAAAATCATCTTTTTATCATTTATTCCAATCATTTTTCAATGCCTTCATATTTTTAACTCTGTTAACGTTAGTGTTATGAGGATAAATGAGAGGGGCTCTAAAAAAATAGAGATGTACTATAATCTTTCCACTTGCTTGAAATCTTTCTGGCTCATAGAGAAATACTATCTGTTGTGTTCTGCTAGTCGGCAGTTTTTGATGGATACAACATATTCCTTCAATCCATCTTATGAGGGAGTGAAAAAGTAGCTGGAGCACAAATATGATAACTCCCTGTATAGCCCTTAGAAAACAAATAATTAAAAATAAAATGTGGCTGTTTTGAAAACAAGAAATATAGCAGTTATTGGATACAATAATGTGAAAATATAACATTAAATTGTAATTGCTAAGGTGAGAAAGAAATCAGATTTTCCCTGGATATGCAGAAAACATACACTGTGGAATCTGCTGTGTAAGTTTTCTTCAACTAACATCTCACAAAGGAAGTGATTCAAATGCTGATAAATCAAATAATTTTGTAATTAAAGAATGGCAATTGTTTTATAAGAATCAGTCTATGCTAACAATCAGACTTGTTTCAAGCTTAATAAAACTACAGTGAAGGCAAAATTATGATATGAAGTTGCTATGTAATTCAAACAATAAGGTTTCCATAAGATGGAACATATACTCTGATTGAATCTGGAGCAAGATACTTAGCAAGATAGTAATTTTATATGTATCTAAAATAGAGCTATAATAGGGACACCAACCTTGCTGGCTTGTTTGAGAGGGCATTGAAATATACATAAAACACATTGCATAGTGCTTGGTGAGATTGTATGTGTGTGTGTGTGGGGGGGTAAGCTATTGCTATTATAATTCTCTGGAAGTTTTACGATTGGAATAAAATTCTGGTTTGTTCATGATCACTCAATGTTTAGATCTGAGCTGTTTTGCAAGCAAAGTATTTATTTGGCTAGAGAGTTATTTTTTAAATATGATACTTCAAAATTCTTCTTTAGAGTGAAAACTAAGGAATATTCTTTGCAGGACTGTTTCCCTCTGACAGGAAAAGTGTATGATTTGCAACCCTCAAGAGATCAGAGCTGAAATAGGATCTCTATTTCTCTAGCCAGTTGTGGAGCAGTTTCACACCATTACCTTCAAGGGTTATGAGCCTATCACATGTCCATTAGTGCACCTACCAAAGACAAAACAAGGAGTTATTTCCACAGTTCATTCAGATAATGGATGAAAACTCACAAGAATTTCCAGATGGAATATCAAGATTCTGTTGCGGAAAGAAAAAAAGTTTTGATTTTGAACATTTAGAAACCTAAAGGATGGCAAAATAACTTTGTTAGAGTCTCGAGTTCTAAAAAATGTGAACAAACTATATGAGATATGGTCTGTCAAAATGGAGATGGTTACTAAAAAGCTAAGAATATTATACACTTGAGGGTCTATTGCAAGTCTCACTTCAATTGTTTAATATTATTTTATTGGCTTCCACTGTTACAGATCTATACAACCAAATCTCCAACTTGGAATAACAATAGATCTTTACAAATATAAATCAAGCAAGTAAATATCCACCCATGGAACACCCCATTATATAGCTAATCTACCAAAAGCGTAATCTTATACATATGTAAATTCTATGATTGAATCTACCGATTTCTATTTGACCAAAATCAAACATTTTCAAATACTTCCAACATACCTTAAATGACAATTGTCCATTTAGTTTTTCCTCTTATGAATAAGCATGGTAAGGTGAGTGTACTCTTTATTTTCTTTTTTGCAGTTAGAGATCAAGGAGTCTTTCCTTTTTTCATAACTTCAGTATCAGGCTCATTTTCTACTTGTTCTATTTGTGTATGTTCTCCCAGAGTATTATATGTTCTCCTTATTGTAAATGAAATACACGTTACTGTGTAGTATTTGTTGCATTATTCAATATTGTAACAAACTCAAATGGCCACGGGAATGGTTCTGGGCCAAAACATAAGGCTCCTACAGATAGTAAATATCCTGATGATCTTAGCACACGTGAGTTTAGTCACTGAATTTTCATTGCTTTCATGAAAAATCTTTTGTGAACTTCCTGATCCCATCCTCTAAAAGAAGTCATCAGCAGGCTAGAATGACTGTGGCAGGAATCAGGAAGTAACGCCTTGCAAGGGCTTGCCCTATTAACAGTTCTTGCGCCTAGAAAGACAAAAGGTACACGAATAAGTCCCTAAGTATGGGTCATGTTTGTGTGAGAGACTCAACCAAAGCATTATAAAGGATCAGGGTAGAATTTTAAGTCGTCATTATTTGCTGAGCCTTCCTGTAACTGATGTTGCTGGAGAGGAATAAGTAGAGATGAAACACAATTAAGTTAAAATAGCACTCAAGTGAGAAAAGAGGACTTTTTTTTTTTTTTGTCTACTTGTGTAGGTGAAGATGTCTTTCTCTTCTTTATCTTTTCATCTTTTATTTTCTCTTAAGAATCCAACTCTTAATCATCAGTCCCCACTTGCTGCACACTCCCTGCACCATTTGTTTTACCTTTCTCTCAATAATATTCCCATCTTATTATCCTTAGAATCTTTACATTCTCAGGCAGAACTCTAAAATCTTATAATTTGGATTATGTTTTTGGAAGTAAATATGTTTGAAAGTCTTGTCACACAGTTGTCTTGTAGAGATTACTTATGACAACAGATTGTCAGTTTCTAATGGGCTTAGAGCCATTTTAAAGCTGAAATTGTGAACAGTTCTTAGCATAATGCCTCTATTTAGTACATCAACTGGCGGGTGATATGAAATAACACTCCATTATATTGCATGCATTAATTGATAAGTTTCTTTCCCTTTTCCAAGAATTATGTAAGTCCTACCCAGAAAATAAAACTTTGCAGCTAACATGGAAATCTTCATTCTTATAATTTACCTAGCATTTTTTTAAAAATTAAGGTAAAAATATTAACTTTAAAATAAGGCAAAAATCAAAGTATTTATTTTCATATCTATTAAAGATACAAAGTAGAACCAACTTTTTGTTAGAAAGATACAATTCTTTATAAATTATTGTGTTCGAGCTAAACAGATTTTACTTTAAAAATTAAAAAAATAATTTCAATATTAAGAATAAATTGAACAGTTATGAATGACAAATTATGTATTAATACCTCCTCATAATAAATGACAACACATGTAAAAATGTATCTTAGTACAAAATGCTGATCTCTTTATCACATAATGGTAGGAAGGGCCAAGAAAACACAAGTGAACAGATTTATGACTGAACAAAGTCTTGTGCCTCCATTGACTGGCCAGAGAATTGAATAAAATGTTTCAAAAAAAAAAAGGTACCCTTTCCTTCCAGGCCAATATAGCCCCATGTCAGGACCCATACCTTCAAGAGCAGAACAAAAGGTGGATTTCAGTCCACAGTCACCCTCTCAGACAAGTGTCCTTGTGCAGGACACGGCCTGTGTACCTACTAAGGACATCCCTGATGATATCTGTGGGTCATCACCGAGCATGTGTTAGGAGTTAAAGAATATCAGAAGTATTCCCTTTCTACCTTCACATTCTAGCTTTATATTTATAAGCAGATATTCTAGGTAAAATGTGAAATAATCTTTATGGTATCATTCCTTTTTACCCATCCCAACACTATTATCACAAGCTTGGGTAATTTGACTTACCAGGTATTTTTTAAAATTGCATTCTTGGGCGCCTGGGTGGCTCAGTCGTTAAGCGTCTGCCTTCGGCTCAGGTCAGGATCCCAGGGTCCTGGGATCGAGTCCCACATCGGGCTTCCTGCTCGGCAGGAAGCCTGCTTCTCCCTCTCCCACTCCCCCTGCTTGTGTTCCTGCTCTCGCTATCTCTCTCTCTGTCAAATAAATAAATAAAATCTTTTAAAAAAAAAAAATAAATAAAAAATAAAATTGCATTCTTTTGTGGACTGGCCCTAATATTTTTGAACAAGTTTATTATTTTTCACTAAGTGAATTGTGATGCCCTTTAGTTCTTCAAAATTTAACTTCATTTCTGATATATTCAGGGGAGTGTCTTTTAGATGCTCTCAGAGCATGAACTAAACATTAGGATTCAGCTGTTTAGAAAGTGGCACAGGTTGCAAAACTCTATTGGTTTTGATTTTTACTCCTTTATTATATAACCTTACCTCCTTGTCTGATTTTGACTGTTGCTTACTAATCTCTCCTAGTTCCTTAGTTTGGTGTTGGCTGCAGCTTGTCTTGTGATTGCTATGTAACAGCTTCATGCTAATTTGCCATTTATCAAGTTCAAATTAAGCAATTGATCTTAATAGGAATTTTCTGTCTTCCTTGGGCTCGTATATTGTTTAACATTTATTTCTGAGACTACTTCATTTCTAACATTAGAACAAACCGTCCATAGTAAACTGTATTCTCCATTTTTTGCTAGTATTTTTGACTATATATATTTATATATATATTTAATATATTACAGCTCTTGAATCCTCTGAGGTAGGAAGCCTGTCATTCCATTATAAGATAGAATTTGATCAAAAAAATAGAATTTGATCAATTTGAAAAATATGGTTATGCAGAAGTTCTGTTCTAGTCTTCATGCTATTACAAAATCTTATAAATTGGTTTTGCTTGACATATTCTTATTTTTCAACTTAAAAATTATGACAGATGGGTAAAGTGGTATCTTTCATGTTGTTAAAGGAATAACGTTCAGGATAAGAACTGTGTCATCCACTTCTCTATTTTACCATTGCAAAGTTCTAACCGTAGAGTAAGTGCTTAATAAAAGTTGAACTGGATTTCTTAGACATTTTCTAGATTATAGTTTCAGACCAGTCTTTTAGTCTAAAAAGTGACAGCTAATAATTTTGTGGAAATTCTTAAAAGAGGCATATATATATATATATATATATATGGTATACTGAGGAACCTAAAGTAGGAATCCTGCCTTACAATACCACAACCTAGAAATTCCTCCAGAAAACTCTTAGGTCTTAAATTCTAAATGAGATACACCTTTAGGTTCAGGCAAGGATATTTTGTCCAAACTCAAAGTCATGTGTGTGCACACGCAGGAGTGTATAATATTTTGGGATTACATATGTCATATTTTGATATAGGATTAGGAAATGTATTTTAAAAACTCTAAAACTATTTGCAGGCTTGTATTTGCATCTATAGTGTGTGGTGATGGAGAAAAGAATCCTTCTCAATCTTTTTTTTTTATTATTATTCATGAAAGTCAGAGAGAAAGAGAGAGATGGGCAGAGGCAGAGGGAGAAGCAGGCTCCCCGCCTAGCAGGTAGCCTGATGCGGGACTCGATCCCAGGACCCTGGGATCATGACCTGAGCCGAAGGCAGACGCTTAACCGTCTGAGCCACCCAGGCGCCCCATATGCAAAAGCATTATTTAGGTAAACAAGTTAGAGTTTAATTTGGAAACAGTATCTAATCTACAGGACTGAGTGTAGGAATGTTTTATAATGCCTTGTTACATAAAGAACACAAATGAGTGATTTGGGGGACGGGTATTGCAGGGTGCATGTGGATAGGAATGGGCCAGGAGTGAAGCACAATGGAAGAAGTAAACTTACTTTGGGATATAGCCTCCTGGCTAATTAGTACGGAGAGGATAATCTTAATGCCATGCCATTTTTTTTTCTTGAAAACCATAGAAACAAAAACATTTGTCTAAATTTTAAAGATCAGTTTAATTTTAGCTACTGCTAGTTCTAAATGTGCATTTTCCCTGAATTCATTTTACTGACATTTTACTTCACTGCCTCATGTAGTTTAGAAGAAGCCTTGAAGACCCTAAATAAGCTATCAAACACTTTGGAATGCAACAAAAAAGCGACGAAAAGCCCAGCAAGTTACATTAAACCTTAAGTCTATAGTGTGGGTCGCTGTTTTAGGGTTGACTTGGTTTTTACATGAATTACATGGCGTGATTCTTTTTTTTACACAGGAATTGTAATATTTAATATTGTTATCACAACAAGGAATAAACAATGCTTAAGGAAATGAGTGATCCTCCTTCTCTTAGCTACAGTGCTGACTCAGTCATGCAGAACTAATTTCCTGGCGGTCTCTGAATGCACATAAAGCTGCTCTGTAGCTGCCGCTGACAATGAACTAGTGACTGGAAAAAGGAATCTTAAACACAGTCACATCTCCTGACTGTTAAAATCCTGTTCACAAGGCACGCTGATCTAATACGCTGCACGACAGAATAACATTTTTTAAAAAATAGCTAAACAGTATACAAAGTTTCTCCTCTTCTATTTTTTTGGGGGTGTTGCTAGGCAACTAAATCATCTTTACATATAGTCCTCAGAGCCCCCAAATTCTATTTTGGGTATTTCTCTCCTATGAGTAATTATATGTTGAAAAGTTTGCTAGATACATAATTTTATAGTAAATATTTGTCATGACATCTTAAATGAGGCAATTGTTTACTTTCCAATGACCATTTTAAAGAAAGTCCTAAAACAATTTGAGTAGAGAATTGTATGGGGAGAGTGTTAATATCTGCTACTTAAAAAGGAATACACCACTTTAAACAATTTGTAACCCAGTTGCAATGGTTGGCTTGCTAATTATTTATTGATTGGATGGATCAGGTGATTGGGTTTTGTTTAAAGTGCAAATATTAGAACCAAATTGATTTCTCAGATAGACTTTACTACTAAGCATAAATAAAGCTGAAAGTTGCATCATACACTTACCCCGTGTGGTTTTGCAAGGGACTAATTGTACTGGTAACCTCCCGGGCATGTAGAAGGCTTTACTGCCCTCTAGTAGTTACAGGGTTTGTCAAATTCATTTGGGAAATGAATTGTGTTCAGGAATTTAGAGCTATCTGAGAGAAAAATAGCATCCATACCTAAAAGTAAATTTAACTTAAATATGTTAAAATTAGAGATAAGGTAAGATAAAATTTTTTTCCATCTTTGTATCATTACTATAAAATTAAAAAGAAATTCAATTAGAATACAAAAAGGACGCGTCCTTTTTCATCAAGCTTTGTTGACATTTCCAGTCCAGCTTTGTTGACCTTTTTGACACAGATGATACCTTCTCATGAACATCAATTATTTTGAAAGAGTTAAATTTGAAGAAATAGGTTATTTTACATATTAGAAGTCATGATATGGAATAAGAGGAGTTGGGGCTTTAAATATACACAAATTGATTAAAGTAGATTAAGTTCAAAACAATCAAACATTTTTATCTATTGAGTTGGTTATTAATTTGAAATGTGAATAAACAAATAATGCTTTCTTTCACTTAATTTAAAAATAATGAGCCCCATTGGCTTAAGATACTTATATTACTACTTTTCAAATCATCAAAGCCTGGAAACTTGGAGTTAGAGGTAATCTTTATCTTATTTTGCCCAATAATTAAGTTAGAAGGATTTTTAAATTTTCAAATGCTTGAAACTATTCAAATGTATTTGTCATGAATGTCTAATTCTAGCCAGTAAGATTTACGGAAAATTAAAGACCTATTTTCTATGTGGGGTAAGGAAGCTCAAAGTACATATTAACATGTCTCCTTATTGGTTATGTTGTGCAATCCTCTTGGTCTTTAAGTTTCTACCTGATCGGTCACAGAATGATTACTGTGTTTTTAGTTTTTACATTCCAATTGCATTTCTCTCAATTTGTCATTTTTTTTCCCCCTGCTGGTCTTCCTATCTATATTTTCTCGCTAAATTATTTAACAGAGGCCTATACATGTTATGTTTTCATTGTGAATTTAACCTTTATCAGTGTAAATGTTTGTTACATTTGTGCTTTTTATTTGAATTCTTTCCTGATGTTAATATTCCAATTTTGCTTTATTTTTTAATGAGTTTTGCTCATCATTTTTCTTTGAAATTTTTTTTATATCATTTTGGTACTCTTATGGGCAGTTGTAGTGGACATCTGTTACTGTTTTTGTTTGCTGTCTTTCCTTCCCTTTGTGAAACTTCCTGCTTGCTTGTGGAGGCTATCACATACTCTACCTGTCCTGCCACAGGGCGGGCTCTGTGACTCCCACACAGTGATTGGTCCAGAAAAAGGATTTGTAGCTGTAATTGGGCCAATCAGAGTCCTTTCTTTCTCTGTGAATCACTCATTATTAATACTCTTTAAGTCTATAGTTTTGGCTTGTTTACATTTTGGTCTCCACATGGAGGGAGCTCTCCAGTGAATGAAGTCAGAAGTGACAAATGAAGTGAAAGATGAGGAGCCCTAGAGTCCCAAGGCTGCTTTTTAGACACTGGATTCTATCACATCTGAAACCAGTTGCATCTCTGTACTTCCTAATTGTTACATTAAAAAAATGTAACAACTGTCACGTTAAAAAATCACTACCTGGGGGTGCCTGGGTGGCTCAGTCATTAAGCCTCTGCCTCCGGCTCAGGTCATGATCCCAGGGTCCTGGGATTGAGCCCCACATCGGGCTCCCTGCTCAGTGGGAAACTTGCTTCTCCCTCTCCCACTCCCCCTGCTTGTGTACCCTCTCTTGCTGTGTCTCTCTCTGTCAAATAAATAAAATCTTAAAAAAAAAAATCACTACCTGTGATGATAGGCTGATATGCAGATTCTCCAAATACATGAGACCTTCTCTATGGTGAGATAATTCTTTGAAAGCAAAGTTATAAAACTGTGAAGATGAATACATTATTAATATGCCAATAAATTTTATATGTTAGGTTTCTGCTACTAGAAGACAAGAGTCCTGGCTAAAATAGAAATATAGTGTTATATATATATATATATATATATATATATATATATATATATATCTCAATCTGAGTCTGCTTATTAGGAAATTAAAATCATTTTTGTGTATATTTTTTATTAACAAACATTTGTTTTAATATCTTATAATTTGTTTTCAATATCTCTCAAGATATTTGAAACATTTAGATGATATGCCACAGTGGTTAAGTGCACAGTTTTTGGAGGTATTTTGCTTAGTTTCAATTCTGGCTTCTTGGCTGTGTGCAAATGGGCACTCAGTTAATCCACTCCTGTACAATAAGGGGAATGATAACACCTACATTGTAGGGTTCTTGTGAGAAATAAAATTACAGTTGACCCTTGAGCAATGCAGCGGATAGGGGTGCAAACACCCCTGGGCAGTGGAAAATTCATATACAACTTTTGACTCTCCCCCAAACTTAACTATTAATAGCCTACCATTGACTGTAAGTCTTACCAGTAACATAGTCAATTGATGCATATTTTGTATGTTACATGTATTATCTATTGTATTCTTACTATAAAGCAATCTAAAAAAATGTTAAGAAAATCATGAGAAAATACATTTGTAAGGCTGTATTGTATTTATCAATACTATAAATTTTCATCATCTGTTTATAAGAAATTGTCAGTACCTACATCAATATTGTGTTATGGAGTACAAAGCACTGTAGATGTTATATGTATTACTAAAAATAGACATCAAAAGTGAAAAGGTAATATGAAAAAGAAATTCATATTTATTTACAGGCATAATGATTCCTGCATTGATAATGAAGAAACAGCAATATGGTTGCTTTATTATAGCCTAGTCTAATCGATCTGCTTATACCATGGTAGCCTAGCCTAATGCATGAATTGTTATAAAATTTTTATGGTATACACTATTAGTCATATTTATAATACAGTGTTGGAAACATTATTACATTAAAGAAATCACTTGCCTTTGATGATAGTCTGGTAGGCAGATTCTCAAGTTACGTGAGAGACAAACTGTATGGTAAGGTATTTCTTTGAAAGCAAAATTATAAAACAGTAAGAAGATGAATATATTATTACTTTTATATTAAATATCACTCAATTTATCCCTGCATAGGAATAGGCTACCTACTTCGCTACAAGTCTTGCACATGATTCTACATGATGAATACTTAGGAAATTACTATTCATTAAGTGGAAGTGAATCATCATAAAGGTCTTTGTCTTTGTCCTCTTCACATTGAGTAGGCTGAGCAGGGAAGGGAGGGGTTGGTCTTGTTCTCTCAGGGGCAACAGAGGTAGCAGAGACTGAAGTGATAGAGGAGGTGAAAGGGGGAGGCAGGAAAGGAAGGCACATTCTGAAAAAAAAATTGTAATTTCAAATTGGCTTTTTTGCTTTTTAATTTCTCTAAGATGTTTCTATAAAATACCAATGACCTCATGCACAGTATTTAGACACCGTTTTCTCCAGCAGGAATTTGTTTCAGGTTTGATGGCTTTCGTGGCTTTTTTCTATAACAATGATAGCTTATTCGATGGTATAATCCTTCCTGACTTTCATGTTTTTCTCCATCACGGTTCTCTTCCATAGCATTGATAATCCTTTCCATTGAATACTGTGTGTAATGAGCATTAGATGATGTTTTGACTCCCTGATTTATAGACTGAATCAGAGACATTGTGTTTGGGGCGAGTAGGCCAGTTTGATACCTTTGATACTGAACTCATGGGGTTCTGGGTGGCCAGGGGCACTGTTCAATATCAAAAGAACTTCAGAAGTCTGTCCCTTAATGGCAAAGTACTTCCTGACTTCAGGGACAAAGCATTGATAGAACCAATTCAGAAAAAGTGTTTTTTTAATTGTTCAGGCCTTCTTGTTGTACAACCAAAAACTGGCTAGTGTTTATCTTTCCCCTTCAAGGCTGGGGCGTTAGCAGCCTTATAGATCATAAACTCGATCCCACTTGAACAAAACAGTAGAGTTAGCCTATCCCTTACTGCCTTAAATCTTGGTGCTTGTTGCTTTTTCTTACTAATAAATGTCCTTTGTGGCATTTTTTTTTTCCAGAATAAGGCATTTTTATCTGCATTAAAAAATACTTTAGTCAGAGATATCCTTTCTTCTCAATGATTTTCTTAATGGTGTCTGGGAACTAACGTCTGCTGCTTTTGGGTGGGCGGAAGTGCTTCTTATGTTATCCTGACTTTTTTTTTTTTTTTTAAACCAATCCACTTTCCAAAATTATCAAACCATCCTTTGCTGGCATTCAGTTCTCCAGCTTAGACCTTTTACCTTCTTGCTTCTTTGTGAATCAATTTAGAATCTATAGGTATGCCTTTCTTATAGCAATCCTGTGCTTACATAAAAACTGCATTTTTAATATGAGCTAGTGCAAGGTGTTCAGGCCTGCTGGCATAGCTCAATAATGGCTTCATAAATCTTCTTTTTGTTTTATGCAATGGTCCTTATGCTGGATTTATTTATCTTGAAATGGTGGGCAACCACAGCAACTGACCTCAACCTGTGGTACATATCAAGCAATTCAGCTTTTTCTTGTAATGACGTGACTTTTCTTTGCTTCCTGGGAGCACTTGCAGCATCACTAGTAACACTTTGTATGGGTCCCATGATGTTTTTCAAGTTTTAAGCTATTGCACTAAACATGATGAAAAAATACGCAAGAGCCATGAGAGATAACTTTTTACTGTGATACACTATTTACTGAGGAGATGAACTGCTCACATGGAAATCACACGGTATTTTAGGCAGAAATTTGTAACACTTGAGCTCACTGCAAAAGCAACAGAAATTATGGTAGTATAGTATATACTACAGTTAATTTTATGCAGTTATTTAATATTGCATCTTTCTTTACATTTCTCTTGACTGTAAATGGTACCATGTATGGTTTGTATTTGCGTAAGTTTTGATATATTTTAACTTTTTGTAGTGGATTTGTGTATATTTCATGGTAGTAAAAGATAAAATAGACTAGTATTTACATACAATATATATTCATAACATACCTTCCTTTTTCTTATTTATCTCAGTATTTCTAGTCTATTAGTATATCTGTCAGTTTTTTCAAATTGTTACAAATCTTCAAATATTTTCCAATATTTTAATTTTTGAAAACCAGCTTTTAAATTTATTCTTCTCAAACTATTCCAAAAAAAAAAAAAAAAATAGAAGAGGAAGGAAGGCTTCCAAATTCATTCCATCAGGCCAGCATTACCATGATTCCAAAACCAGAAAAAGACTGTAAAAAAGAGAACTTAAAGACCAGTATCTCTGAATATAGATGCAAAAATCCTCAACAAAATATTAGCAAGTCAAATCTGAGATTACCTTAAAAAAATATTCACCACAATTAAGTGGGATTTATTCCTTGGATGTGCAGGTGGTTCAATACTGACAAATCTGTCAATGTGATAGATCAACAAGAGAAAGAATAAAAATCATGTGATCATTTCAGTAGGTGCAGAAAAAACATTTCACAAGGGACAACATTATTGGTTATAAAAAATCCTCAATAAGGCAGCTTTACAAGGAACATATCTCAATGCAGTAAAGGCCATATATGGAAAACCCACAGCTACATCATTCTCAAAAGGGAAAAACTGAGCTTTTTCCTTAAGATCAGAACAAGACCAGAATACCCTCTCTCACCATTTTTATTCAACATAGTACTGAAAGTCTTAGCCATGGCAATCTGATAGGAAAAAAATAAAAGGCATCCAAACTGGTAAGGAAGAAGTAAAATTTTCACTATTTGCAAATGACATGACAGTATATATAGAAAACCTTAAAAACTCCACCAATAAGCTACTAGAACTGGGATAAATTAATTCAATAAGGTTGCAGGATACAAAATCAATATATAGAAATTGGTTGCATTTCTATACACTAATAATGAAGCAGCATAAGGAGAAATTAAGCAATTCCACTTATAAGTGCACCAAAAATAAGATACCTAGGAATAAACCTAACCAAAGAGGTGAAAGATCTGTACTCTGGAAACTATAAAACACTGATGAGAGAAATTGAAGATGACACAAATGGAAAGATACCCCATGCTCATGCATTGGAAGAACAAATATTATTAAAATATACATACTCTCCAAAGCAATCTACAGCTTTAATGCAATCTCTATCAAAATACCAACAGCATTTTTCACAGAATTAGAACAAATAATCCTAAAATTTGTATGGGACCACAAAGGATGCTGAATAGCCAAAGCAATCTTGAAAAAGAACAAAACTGGATGTATCACAATCCCAGATTTCAAGATATACTATGAAACTGTAGTAATGAAAACAGCATGGTACCAGCACAAAAATAGACACATAGATCGATGGTACAGAATAGAAAACCCAGAAATAAACCCACAGTTATATGGTCAATTAATCTTTGACAAAAGAGGCATGAATATGCAATGGGAAAAAGTCTCTTTAGCAAATGGTGTTGAGAAAACTGGACAGCTACATGCAAAAGAATCATACTAGACCACTTTCTTACTCAATACACAAAAATAAACTCAAAATGGATTAAGGACCTAAATGTGAGACCTGAAACCACAAAAATCCTAGAAGAAAGCACAAACAGTAATTTCTTTGACATTGACCATAGCAACACCTTTCTAGATATGTCTTCTGAGGCAAGGGAAATAAAAGCAAAAATAAACTATTGGGAGTACATCAAAACAAAAAGCTGCGCAGCAAAGGAAAGAATCAACAAAACTAAAAGGCAGCCTACTGAATGGGAGAAGATATTTGCAAATGACACATCTGATTAAGGGTTAGCATCCAAAATATATAAAAACAACTCAATACCCCAAAAATAAATAATCCAATTTAAAAATAGGCAGAAGACCTGAACAGACGTTTCTCTAAAGAAAACATAGAGATGTCCAATGGATACATGAAAAGATGCTCAATATTACTCATCATTAGGGAAGTGCAAATTAAAATCACAATGCGATATCACCTCATACCTGTCAGAATAGCTAACATAAAAAAAAAAAAAAACAAAAAACGAAAGAATAAGTGTGGTGAGGATGTGGAGAAAAAGGAACCCTTGTGCACTGTTGGTGGCAATGGGAACTGGTGCAGCCTCTGTGGAAAGCAGTATGTGGTTCCTCAAAAAATTAAAAATAGAATTATTACCATATTATTCAGTAATTCCACTACTGGGTATTTACATAAACAATATAAAATGCTAGTACAAAAAGATACATGCAGGGGCGTCTGGGTGGCTCAGTCATTAAGCGTCTGCCTTCAACTCAGGTCATGATCCCAGAGTCCTGGGATCGAGCCCCACATCGGACTCCCTGTTCAGCGGGAAGTTGCTTCTCCCACTCCCACTCACCCTGCTTGTATTCCCTCATTGTGTCTCTGTCAAATAAATAAATAAAATCTTAAAAAAAAAGAGATATATGCAGTCCTGTGTTTATTGCAGCATTATTTACAATGGCCAAATTATAGAAGCAGCCCAAGTATCCATTGATGTATGAATAGATAAGATGTGATATATATACACAATGGAATATTAGCCATAAAAAAGAATGAAATCTTACCATATACAGCAACATGGATCTACAGAAGATAACGAGTGAAATAAGTCTGTCAGTGAAAGACAAATACCATATGATTTCACTCATATGTGGAATTTAAGAAACAAAACAAATGAACAACAAAAAAAGAGATAAACCAAAAACCACTCATAATAATAAAGAACAAACTGATGGTTACCAGAGGAAAAGTGGGTAGTGGGATGGGTGAGATAGGTGAGGGGGATTAAGAGTACACTTATCATGATGAGCACTGAGTAATGGATAGAACTGTTGAATCACTATATTGTACACCTAAAACTAATATAATACTGTATATTAATATACTAGATTAAAATAAAAAAAAGTTCATTTAAATAGACCTGTGCAGTTCAAACCTGTGTTGTTCAAGGGTCAACTTTATATGTAATCCTAATAAGAATTGAGATATGCAAAGTGCTTAGAAAATAGACATATACATGCTAAGGTTTTTATTTCATTTTAATTTTCCTTACCAATGAATTAAGTATGTTTTCTGTGATAAAGAGATCTTTTCTCTATTTTAAAAAAATTACTAATGGTTTATTTTTAAAGCATTTCTAGTTCATATAAACCTAGTTGTGGGTTAAATTTGTTTCTTTCCCATGATATTCAGAACAAAAAGATCTGCAGGCACATTTTATTTCACAGGAATTTTTTTTTTTTTTATGATTATACTTATGCTCATTACTTCTGTTTGTTTGGCTTTCTTCCTCAGCAGCACCTGTAAATCATGGTTTGGGTCTCCATTCTCTGCCCTCCTCATTTATCATTTATTTAACTTTCATCTATATTTCATTTTCCCTGGATTCTTAGGAAGCATTTTCATTTTGTCACTCATTTCTCTACAGTGTTGATTCTCCTTCCTAGGGACTCTTACTGGGGAACTTAATTCTGATATTTTAGATACTTTTCATTTTGTTTTCTGTCTTTAACTGGAATCCCTTTTTACTTCTGTACCCTGAGTCACTCAGCCCACTGTCTTTTAATCTAATCTTTAATCTCATGTTTCACAGTAGCTACATCTTGTATTTGTATTACAGCTGTACAAAGTAGATGCTTTCCAAATATTTAGTTTCCTAGAAAAAAACTTAATGTATAATTTGTCTGTCAATCTTTAGAGAAATTCTCCCTTTCTCTTACATTGCAGAATATTCTCTCCCTTTCTCTGTTGTTGCTAATGATTTATTCATCTTAAACTAGAATAGTTCTGTATGAGATTGATATTTACCAACAGAGAAGATGTGAATTCTTTTGCATGCACATTAATGATTGGCTGGGCATGGGCAGGGTCCTTCTTTGCAGTTTCCAACCGCACTGTCTAGTTGTATACTCACTCAACAAATTTCCATGGCCTTGCAGTATTTGTATAAAACAACTTTAGTGGCCAAAAAGGAAATTTGTCCTGTTCCCATTGACTGGTTGTCTCTGTGGAGGAAAACATATTTCTGTATAATAAATTGCAGTTGGTCCTTCTTCTTTGACCAAGAGAAATATATTAAAACACCACAATTTAAGTAAACTGAATCCAGGACACTCTCAGACTTAAAAAAAAAACTGTATTATACATAAACATTTTTAGTAGGTTTCCAGTTCTAGCAATTAATAAGACAAACTAATCTGAAAAGGCTGCTGTTATAAAATATGATAAAAGATAAAATTCTTCACATATATATATATATTTTAAAGATTTTATTTATTTATTTGACAGAGAGAGACATAGCGAGAGGGGGAACACAAGCAGAGGGACTGGTAGACGGAGAAGCAGGCTTCCCGCTGAGCAGGGAGCCCGATGCGGGGCTCGATCCCAGGACCCTGGGACCATGACCTGAGCCAAAGGCAGACGCTTAACGACTGAGCCACCCAGGTGCCCCCTTCACATATATTTTTAAGTGACCATTTGAGCATCCCAGAAACTAAGAAAAACTGAGTCTTAAAAACAACAACAACAACAACACCCTATGAAACCAAAATAAGAGTGGCTGAATGCCTAAACAGCCTAAGGCCATTCTGGAGGATTTCCAGTTTGATAACTAAGGGGTTTGGTTTTTAATGTCTTCCTTGAGAGATAAAACAAGACCTTGTTTGATTGTATAAAAGGTGATGGGAGGGAACCAGAACCTTAAAACACTAGGAATTTACCACTGGTAGCACAGCAAGTCTTTTCTATATTTCTGTTTAGACTCTAGGTCAGAAGAAATATTTTACCTATGAATTTGTAACCAAGAGCCTAAATCTCAAATTGTTTGGATTGCAAATTTATACTATTTGTGTGGGCCAGAAAGCAACACGCTGAGAAATATATCCCAAGTCAAGGAGCATCTAGTAAAAGCAAATGTAAAGATGCTCTATAGGAAAGCAGAGAAAACTCAATTCTTAAATAAAGGATTTCCATAGAGAAATTTTTAAGATTAACTCAAGAATTTCTATCCCAGTAATGGTGAACTGTGCTACCCACACTTTGCTAAGGACAAAGGAGAAGTGGAATACATATAGATCTAAACCTAGACATAAATTAGATAATGCTATGGCCATAGCTTCATGAAGGCGTGGGAAGATACCAAGATAGGAAATACTGGGTCAAGATCCAGGAGAGGCTAGAGACCCAGGAACATGAACGCATCTTTTGGGTCTGCTTTTATTCTGGAGACATTTGTTCATTTTGGAAGAGACTGGACTGATAATCTGGACATTTGGGGAGCAATTTTCACAATCCCATATTGCTAGGGGTCATATGTTAAAGTGAGGACCTGCCAAGTGATATGTTAATGAACATACTTTCTGTGAGTGGAGACAGTGAACCAGAAGTAGAAATAATCTAACAGACACTGTAGCTGAGTTTTCTATCCTCTCAATCCCTGAATTGGAGTGTAGTTCTCCCCTAGGCATCTGGAAAATGCAAAGCAAATTCTCTGTGAAAGAAAATGACATTATTCTGGGCTTGAAATTTTTTCTATAACTTTTTAAAAAAGATTTTGTTTATTGACATAGAGAGAGCGAGTGAGAGAGAGAGAGAGCACAAGCAGGGGGAACTGCAGAGGGAGAGGAAGAAGCAGGCTCTCCGCTGAGCAGAGAGCCTGACGTGGGACTCGATCCCCAGACCCTGGGATCATGACCTGAGCCAAAGGTAGATACTTAACCAACTGAGCCACCCACGTGTCCCTATTTCTATAATTTTTATATACAGTATCCACCACTCAATCAAAACTAACCAGACACATCAAGAAATAAGAGAAACTATAACAAAAAATAGATAAATATTGAAACAGAACCACAGGGGATCCAGATAATGAAGTTTTCAGAAAAAGACATTAAAATAATTGTGCTTAATATGCACAAATAAAATACAAGCAACATTGAGATTTTCAGCAGATAGAGAGTATAATAAAAACCAAATAGAAATTCTATAACTGAAAAACACAATAACCAAAATTAAGAGAGAACATGGTGTCTTTAATGTGAACACTTGACCCACCCTCCAACATGTGCCCTCTCAGACTAGGTAATGTTCTAGGGTTATAGTAAATTCTGTTTTTATTTTCACGTACATAACCTTTTGTGAACTGACCCCAGGTGTTTTGTTTTTATTTTGTTTTGTTATTTAAATGCTATCTCATTTGCAATGTATCTTATATAAATTTATTAATTTTATTATATACATGTGTATAGTTATATAACTCTATATTTCCATACCCAATGTACATATATTTCCATGTTTAGTGTATAAATATATATACATATCTCCTTGTTTTTTCATCCTTTGTGTAAATGGGCATCTAAGTGGCATTTCAATTAGACCCCATACTGAATCAATCCTTCGTGAGTATTTTAATGAAAAGTTAGAAGAAAAAGTAGACATTTATTCCATCTGCATCTTAAATTTGAATATTTTTTAATTCATTCAATCATCAAATTTTTATAGATTGTTTTCTTCTTTTTGAGCCAGCAATTCATTGCCATGTACTGAAGTTTCAGTGATGAGCAAGAAATATCCCTTCCCTCAATGAGCCTATGTACTAAATAAGAGATGATTAAGTAAACAAGCAATTAAAATTTGATACAATTAATTTTATGTTAGAAATAAGTGCAAGATGGCAACTTTTAGAATTATCTCTCACCCACTCTACAGAGAACAGGAAAGTCTTTTTGAAACAGTTGAATTTACCCTAAACCTGAAGGATCAGTATTTGAAGATTGGAAGGAATAACATTCTAAGTGAGACATTAAAATCTTTAAAATTCTGCCATGGATGGAGTAATAATTTAAGGCAAAGTGTAAGTGCCAGGAGAGGCAAATCTGTATGTTATCACAAAGGGTATTATCCTCCTTTTAAAGAAATTCTACCAGCAACATAAAACTATTTAAGACTTTTAAAAATGGGAAAATACTACAAATATTTTACTTTTCAAAATCTAGATGTAGTAGGGTAGAAAGATTGCTCTGGTCTAGGCTAGAAGACAAGATATCACTTATAGACTACTATAAGTAATTCAGAGAAACTTTATAGACTCAAAGGTATCCTTAATGGGGACCAAGAAAAAGCGTGCCTTTAAGAAATAATAGAGATAGACAAAGCCTGGAAATTGGTTGAATACAGAGAAGAGTGAGAGAGATGCCATAAGAATAAACCTCAGTTCCTGGCTTGTACAGTGTGTATACTTTACTGCATTTGCACAGATAAGAATTTCTGGAGGTGGAGCAGATTTGAAGGAAAATTTTAGTGGCCCAGTGGAAATCAAGTTTAGAGTTCAAATGTGTCAGCACATATATTTAAAATGTAGAGGAAGAGCAAGTATAAGAGTATACAGTAACTCCATGTCTAAACATAGAGTTGACATCAGGTCACAAATCCATGGAGGAGTCTGGGTCAGCCAGTGGAGGTAATATATATAACTCTATGAATAGGGAGAGAAGGCATTGATAATGGGAAAGATGTCTAACTTGCCAAGGAAAGGCTGGATATTATCCACAAATTAAAAATGGGAAGCAGAGAAGTGACCTAATTAGTTGGGAAAGATGCTGTTATGACAGTAAAGGAGCAGATTTGATGAAACTGTGGGCTAGGGCTTGTGATTCAATTTAACCTTTGCAAATTATCATGTCCATGGGATAAGGAGGAAATCTAATGAGAACTGCTAAAGTCAGCTTTGTAGGAGATTAATGGCTAGAGCCTAATGTATAAAAATGGGCTTATTCTAGACGCTACTTTTTCCTTGGAGGAATCCCAACTTCTTACAAAATAGTCAAATCTCTTAGTTTGTGAAATCTAAAAAGTTTATAACACTGACTTTTCCATTAAATAAACCTGCAATGCAAAGTGAATCTAATCATGTGCATATAAGTTCTAAATTGTGTCGTCTTGAAGTAAACATATATATATATATATATATATATACTTAAAACATGTTCTTTAGAAATCAAGTTTACATAAATATATTTTTTTCTCAAAATTATAAAACCATCTCCTGGAATTTTTCATTTTATGTTAATTGCTTGCTTTATGTTTATCATTGCCAAAGAATAAACTTGAGTTTGAGCTTATCTAAATAAACATGATGAGTATTCTAAAAGAATTCATTCATGGGCTATTTGAGGCAAAAAGAGAACTGTTAAATTGAGAGAAATTTTATTGCACATTTTCCAAAACTCTGCGTTATCCTTTTTAAGGCTAAAATCTCCTTCAATGGCTAAAATTTTAACACATAAACTTTATCTCCTAAAAAAAAACATCGATGGTTACTTACTTAAAATGGAATAAACAAACTTCTCATCACTACTCAAGTACTGACCACAGCCACTTAAAGCATATTTACATTTTTTAAAAATCACATGATAAGTAAATAATATGTTTGGGACCTCCAAATACAGCATATTTTTTATATTTCTTCAATAATGTCCCTTTGTGTTTTAAATTTATGAACAACTGGAAATGGTTACCTGCATACTTGCCATACATATATTTATTGCCATTAAATCACGGATTTTTTACAATTCCTAGACTGAGGTACACATATACCATATAGGGTCAATTGTATTATGAGAAGTATAATTTTTCACTAGTAAAAACTTCAACTTACGATATTTATTCTCTGCTTCCCGCATAAAAGAAAGGCACCCACAAAGCAAATCTGTGTTTAATAGCAACAGAATCTGAAAATTCAGAATACTATATTCAACCCTTTCCAAATTTTCTCTCTAAAATTTTCTTAACACATAAAGACTTAAGTTCTGTTGTACAGGAGAGGTAGTGGTTCAGGATTAAAACAAAACATTTCCATAGGATGAATTGCTTCAGACTTTCTAGCAGGGTTTACAAAGAGAGAATATCCAATGAAATTCTTTGCATCAACTAAGATAAAGCTTAGAAAAGTGCATACATATTTAACAGACATATGTCCTAAACTCATTAATTAATGGTTATGAATATCAGATACTGAAAATTACTGATAAACCAATACATCCTAAAAACTGTTTTTTTAAACTGCAGGTTTGCTATACCTTGTGCTTGCAATCATTATTACAACCAGCTTTTAAAATAGCACTTTATAATACACAAATCACTTTCTCATATATTATTTCATTTATATCTAATTTCAAGTTTTTACCTAAAATAAAATCTTAATTCAGTTCAATCTTTTTTTTTCTGGTTGTAGAAGTTATCCTAAGGGAGGGTATTGTACACAGCAGTAGTTTAATTTCAGGGTTATTTTAAAAGAAATATGAAAAGAGAATAAGTCATAATCAGAGATAACCCAGAAAAGCATGAATAATGTGACCACGAGTGCCTTATTACATGTCTACCGTCATTTTGCCAAATATGGACAACAAAAGACATAATCAAAAACAACTCAATAGTCAACCCTGGGCTGAGCGTCTGCATACAGCTCAGGTCATGATCTTGGAGTCCCAGAATCAAGCCCCCTGTTGAGCCCCATGTGAGGCTCCCTACTCAGCGGGGAGTCTGCTTCTCCTCTCTCTGCCTGCCGCTCCCCCACTCATGCTCTCTCTTGCACCCTCTCTCTCAAATAAATAAATAAAATCTTAAAAAAAATAAAATTGTTTAAAAATGGATTAAGGTCAGGATATAAGATTGTGCATAGAAATAATGGATTATAGTGTTGAAAGTTTTTTTTTAAAAGTTTTGGCATATTAGATGAATACTATCCCTGGGTAAAATATAACAAAGAAAGATGATTATAGGATGAGAACCTGGATGTCTTTCTTCTTTAAGCCCACCAAGGGTTTTGGTTCCAGTCTCCACCAATTCACTCTCATCATACTTCTTAGCATATTCTACCACTTCTTTTGTCCAGACTTCAAAGAAGTCACAGAGATGTGTACTGATAGGACAAAAATAAACACGATACAGAAATGCCTTTTTAGTGTACAAATCACAGAGCAATTCAAAATACCTAGTTATTGGATAAGGAAGGACAACAAAAACATGATTTCCTGCATAACTAGAGGTAACCTTGCAGGAAATTAGTAATTATCCATTAATAAAACAACGCAAACGGTAGTATAGCTATAATCATCCAGTTTCCTCTCTACGGCCTGTAAATTCTTCAGCAGGCTTACTTCTTCTGGATTGAGTGATGGAAAAATCAATATTTCTGATCTGTTTAGAGCAGAGAACAAACTCTTTTGTTCAATGTTTCTTAAGATAAACTGGTTGTATGGATTTTTTTTTTTTTATCAGAGTAGAATTCATTTTCTCTCTATTTTTTATGGAGTTAGTATATAAAGATGACATTTTCACGGCAAAAATAATGTCTGGCAACATATTTTACCCATTCTTTTTAAAGTTAGTTTTCTAGGCTGAAAATATAGTTTTGGGAAGGAGGAAAGTGAGTTACACGTGGGGAGAATGCATCATTTGAGGTGGAGGGATGAAATAAATTTTGAAAAATATGAAAATAGTGTACAGATATATGTTCATTTCTTAATTTGAGAACCTATCTGTTGTATAAAATATTGCATTACAACCCTAGAGCCAGAATTGAAGTTTTCAATTTTCAAGCCTCTTATTGTCAATGGATTACCTTCAGAAGGTCTCCATCCCTGTGACTCAAAAGTCCTCAAAAAGAAAAGTTTAATTTTATTTTTGTTTTTGTTTAATTTCAACTTAAATTGTTTTATATATAAATATATATATATATGATATATGATATATATTATATATATGTTTATATATAAATAAATATATATATGAAAGCATTTCTATGTAAAGATTTATAGATATGTTTTTTAATAAAATAAATTTCCTCAGTGTCTCAGGCTTGAAGTGACTAATCACTGGAATATAGTCACAGTCATATCCCACATGTATGTCATGTTTCTTGAAATAGAAGGCATTGAAGCATCCAGTTTCTCACTGAATAGTTCAGTGGCTTGAGGGTTGTAGGAGAGGGTGAGGTGACCATGTGAATTATAAATATTCATATACACATAAATTGCTTAAGCTAAAACTAAATATATTTGTCTCCCGAGGCTGCCATAACAAAGTACCACAAACTGGGTTGTTTAAAACAAAATAAATTTATTCTCTTGGTTCTGGAGTCTGGAAATCCAAAACAAAGATATTGTCACCTTCCAAGGCTTTAGTGGAGGAGGCTTTCTTGTCTCATCCTAACTTCTCGTATTTGCAGGTAATTCTTGCTCTTCTTTGGTTTGTAGATGCATCACTCCAACTCCCTCTGTCTTCACATAACTGTCTTCCTTGTGTCTATTCTTGTGTCTCTTTTTGCCTTCTTATAATGACAGCAGACAGCTGTCACATTGAGAAGGGCCCACCTTACTCCAGTATAACCTCATGTTAACTGAATTAATTACATATGCAACGGCTTTATTTTCAAATAAGGTTTCATTCTGAGATTCCAGGAAGAACATGAAGTTTTGGTGGATATGGTTCAATCCAGTACATTAAGTAATGTTTATCTTTTTTATAACTCTCATCCATAGGAAAAAGACCTTGAATTGAAGACTATATGATTAAATATCAAGAGATTTCACCTCTTTCAAGTTACAGTAAGTCTATTTGTCCTAAAATTTATTGAAATCTTAAATATTAAGATGGTACCTTATTTAATATGGGTTGAACAATGTGTAAAATCATTGATATAAATGGATAGAGACATTTACTGTAATTGCCTTTATATGTTTGATAAAAGAGAAATACAATTTGGGCAAAAGGATGGATGGAGTGTTAATGGGATTAATCAGTGTGCTGATGTGAATAGTAGCTTAAGTAGAACTGCCCTAAAGCAACAGGAACTTAAAAAGCAGCTATTTGGAAAAAAATCTCATGTTTCAAGAATTCATGTGAGTATTATTAAGGTTAAGAAACTCAGGTATATGTCAAAGTAACTATCATTACTCATTCATTATTTAATAAATATTAAATATCAACTACATGTTTGGCTCCATGTAGGTGCTATGCAGTACAGAGAGAAGTACAAATATAGTTTATAGCTTTAGTCCAAAACCTTGAGAAAATATGTCCTAGAATTTCCAGTGATAGCAACCTGAGTTAGAAAGGATTATAATGCCTCCATAGTCCTTTTTTAAAGATATTAAAAACATTTTTTAAGAATTGTATCTAAAAACCTAAAATATGAAAAGGCAATGGGAAGTAGCATGTCATTCAATCCCACAACTTTTAATTATGTCTGTTAGTTCACAAGCAGGACGATATTTATAGGTGTCTAACAATTTCGTATTGAGTTCCTGTAGAATTTTAAAGTGAACTGTATTGTGTTCGGCTTTCTTTGTTCCAAATGTACTTATTAGAACACTGAGAACAATTTCTTACTGTCATGAAAACACACTTATTATTTAATTCCCATAGTTCTCCCTGGGGAAATTGAAATTTCAGTAGTGTGTTTGTATTGACTAAGTGGTCATATAATTGTTTAAGAGGTTAGCAGATTCTCTTTATTTTAATTTTTAAAAATTTAAAATTTTTATTTTAATTCCAGTGTCATTCACATATAGTGTTATATTAGTTTCAGGTGTACAATATAATGATTCAATGATTCTATACATTACCCAGTGCTCATCATGATAAATGTACTCTTAATCCTGTTCACCTATTTCACTCATTCCCCCACCCACCTTCCTCTGGTAACCATCAGTTTGTTTTCTAAGTTAAGAGTCTGTTTTTGCTTTGTCTCTTTGCTCATTTGTTTTGTTTCTTAACTTCCACATATGAGTGAAATCATATGGTATTTGTCTGTCTCTGAGTAACTTATTTCCCTTAACATTATACCCTCTAGATCCACCTATGTTATTGCAAATGGCAAGATTTCATTATTTTTTACTGCCAAGTAATATTCCATATATGTGTGTGTGTGTGTGTGTGTGTGTGTGTGTATCTATCTATCTATCTATCTATCTATCTATCTATATATATCTATATATCTCACACCTTCTTTAGCCATCCATCTATTGATGGACACTTGGGTTGTTTCCATAATTTGGCTATTATAAATAATGCTCCCTAAACATAGGGGTGTGCATATATTTTTTCAAATTAGTGTTTTTGTATTCTCTGGGTAAATAGTAGTGCAATTACTGTATCATATGGTAATTCTATTTTTTAACTTTTTGAGGAATCTCCATATTGTCCACAGTAACTGCACCAGTTTGCAGTCCCACCAACAGTACAGGAGGGTTCCTTTTTCTTCACATCCTCGCCAATACTTGTTTCTTGTGTTTTTGATTTTGGCCCTTCTGACAGGTGTGAGATGATAACTCATTGTAGTTTTGATTGGCATTTCCCTGCTGAAGTGATGTTGAACATCTTTTCATGTGTTTGTTGGTCATCTATATATCTTTAGGGAAATGTCTGTTGATGTCTTCTGCCCATTTTTTAATTGGATTATTTTTGGGGGGTGTTGAGTTGTATAAGTTCTTTATATATTTTTGATACTAACCCTTTATTGGATATGTCATTTGCAAACATCTTCCCATTCAGTGGATCATCTTTTAGTTTTGTTGCTTATTTGCTTTTCTGTACAGAAACTCTTTATTTTGATGTAGTCCTGATAGTTTGTTTTTGTTTTTGTTTCCCTTGCCCCAGAAGACATATCTAGAAAAATAATACAGTGGCCAATATCAGAGAAATTACTGCCTGTGTTCTCTAGAATTTTTATGGTTTCAGGTTTCACATTTAGGTTCTTAATCCATTTTGAGTTTGTTTTTGTGTGTGGCATAAGAAAATGAGGTCAGCAGAGTCTCTAATATTTTAGGGTTCTTCTTTCAGTGAATAGAAACTTTTTGGAAGTTTATATGTTGTTTCACATCGTCAAACTATTGTTTAGCAAGTTCCTGCTCCAGTCCTTTGACTTGAAAAAATGAACAATTTTGCTAATGTGACATATTTTAGAAAAGTTTGAAGAGAATTTGGATCCAAATGTTCAAACAACAGAATAATGAATTTTTTTCTTCTTTCAACATAATTTGAGGTGACATCCATACAAATAGAATTGTGTTGAGTAATAAGATAGTGCATTTATATATAAACTGACTAGAACTATAGCAAAATTAATTTCTTACAAATTCACAATCAAGAAATATTGTCAGATCCTGCATTTGTCATACTTCATTCAAAGAAGACTAAATTACAGAGAACTAGGTTTAACTTCAATGTTAATTCCTTATTTATTAAGTTACTCATTCAATAAGTATTTGAGTACCTATTCTAATGCATCCACCATTCTGTTCAGTTGTGATACATCAGTGAAAAAGAGAGCAAAAAATCCTATATTCAAGGAGCTTGCCTTCCAGCATTAGTGAGCCAATGAGCAAAAAATGTACTAAATAAGTAAAATTAGCAAGTTTATAAAAAGGTTCTAAGTGTTATGGGGAAAAAAAAGAATAAGGTAAGGGGAATTTGGTATGGCAGCTGTGGGGGTGTTTATTTTATTAGAGTGGTCTGGAAATACTACATTGTGAATTTGAAATTTGAGCACAGACTTGGAACTCTATGAATGTGAAGAGCATTCCAAGTAAATGAAATAAAGCAAAGGTTCTAAGGCAGGGTATTTGAGGTCAGCCAGGAGGCCAGTGTGGCTGGGATTTAATAAAGGAGGGACGGAAGAACAGTGGAGAGGAGGTTAGAAAAGTGAAGGGAGAGCCAAATCAAGTAGGACCTGCTAGGTAACCCACAGTAAATTAAGGAAATTGAGAAACATTTTAAGCAGATGAATGATTTAATCTTATTCATGTTTTTAAAAGATAACTAATTTTTTTTTTCTGGGGGACTAGAGAAGAGTAAGGCTAGAAGCAGGAAAAGCTGTAGGATATATTATTAATCCTAGTGAGAGACAATAGTGACTTGAACCAAAATTTGCAGTAGTGGTAGATATAGTAATATGTGTTCGCATTCTGGATATACTTTGAAGGTAGAGCTAACTAGATTCCCCTACACATTGGGTGTTGGTTGTGAGCAGGAGAAAAGATTTTAGGATGCTGGTAAAAATTTTGGCTTAAGTAATAGGATCACTGGATTTGGTATCAACTAAGCGGGAAAGCTGTGGTGGGGGGGTAGGTAGGATTTTGGGAGAAGATGTTCAGTTTTGGAAATACTGAAATTTTCCAAGGGAAGATGTCACATTGGCAACTGAATTCCATAGTTTAAATTCAAAAGAGAAGGCTAGGAAAGTTGTGGGAGATGGGCTAAATGAGTGATAGGTATTAAGGAGGGCACTTGTGATGCACTGGGTATTATATGTATGTATGTATACTGAATAACTAAACTCTATACCTGAAACTAATTTTACTATATATGTTAACTAACTAGAATTTAAATTAAAAATTGAAATAAAAAATCCACAATAAAAACAACAACAAACAAACAAAAAAAACATTTCTGAATAGAAAGTATACTTAAATCTTTGAAAGTGGGTAACTTTATGGGAAACTCTTGAGTTTCTTTTGGCTGCTATAACAAATTATTACAAACTTAATGCCTTTAAATAACAGAAAATTACTCTCTCACAGTTCTGGCTACCAGAATTCCAAAATAAGTTTTTTCTTCTTCTTTCTTTTTTTTACCTTTTTTCTTTTTTTTCCCAAATCAGTGTCTGAGTCTATATCAAGGCATGTTCTCGCTCTCTCTGGAGGCTAATGAAATTCCATTCCTTGTTTCTTTCATCTTCTCATGCTTTGGCTTGAAGCTCCATCACTTAGATGATTGCCTCCATGATCACATTGCTTCATCCTCTTCTGTCTCTGTGAAATCTCCCTCTGCCTCCCTTATAGATGGGTATATGTGATTGTATTTAGGGCCCAAAAGGATGAAATAAGATAACTTCCATCTTAAGATACTTATTTAGTAACATCTGCAAAGACCTTTTTACAAATAAAGTAACATTCCCAGGACTTAATATCTTTTTTTTGGGGGGGGGGTCATTATTTAGTCTACTACAATCAGCAAAAGAATGAGTGTAGATATACAAGGATAAATAATGAACACTTATTGCCTCTTTTATTTATAGCTTTATGGAAATATAATTGAAGTAGTATAAACTGTTCATATATTGTGTAGTGTTTGATGAGTTTTGACATGTATACATCAATGAAAACATTACCACTATTGAGGTAATAAGGATTTGAATCACCCTGAAAAGTTTTGTTGTTACCCCTATGTAATCTGTCCCTCATTCCCTGCTACAACCAAACAGTGATTTTATAGATTATAGATTATTTTGAATTTTCTAGAATTAAAACAATGGAATTATGTGGAATACAGAATTTTCTGGGCAGTCTGGATTCACATTGCATAAAACACTGGTTTCATTCCTTTGCATTGCTGAGTGTATTCCATTGTATAAATATAACACAATATTTTTATATTTCACTTTTTGATTAATATTTGGTTTGTTTCCAATTTTTCCCTATTAGAAATAAGGATGCTATAAATATTCAACTAATGGCCTTCTTTAGATATATGCTTTTATTTCTCTTGGGTAATTACCAAGAAGTGAAAGCTGATCTTATACTATTTTTAGTATTTTAAAAAAATTTATTTTAGAATAGTTTTAGATTTATGGAAAAGATGAAAAGATAGTAGAGAGGATTCCTGTGTACTTTTCATTCAGTTTTCTTTATTGCTCATGTAATACATAACTATGGTACACTTGTCACAAAGAATGAAGAATATAAAAGTAAATGCTTTATTTTAATTTCCTTGATTTTTTCTAATATTTTTTTCCAGAATTCTATCTAGGATACCATATTACATTTAGTTATTACTCTCCTTAAGCTTTTCTAGACTGTGGTAATATTTTGGACTTCTTGTTTTTGATGACCCTCACAGTCTTGAGGCATACTGGTCAGGTATTTTGTAGAATGTCTTTCAATTTGGGTTTGGCTGGTGTTTTGCTTGTGATTAGACAGGGGCTATGTCTTGGGTGAAATTCCACATAATTAAAGCACCATTCTTATTACATTCCCATCAATGATATATGCTCTCAATATACTTTCGCACTGATAATGTTAAACTTGGTCACATGGCTGAGACAGTGTTTCAGTTTTCTCCATTGTAGAGTTACTATTTTCTTCATATAGTAACTTTTTTAAAATGTACTTCTTAACTAACATATAATGTATTATTTGTTTCAGGGGTACAGGTCTTTTTATTTTAAATTATTGGCATAAATGATCCTTTATATAAGTTACATGTATAATCACATTCATCTGCACAATAAAGCTGTATTTTTGCATGCAAAGTAGGTATTTGAAATCATTCATTCATATATTCGAGTGAAGAATAATTCAAGCAAGGGTGCCTGGGTAGCTCAGTTGGTTAAGTCTCTGACTCTTGATTTTAGCTCAGGTCTCGATTTCAGGGTTGTGAGTTCAAGCCTCACACTGGGCTCCATGCTGGGCATAGAGCCTACTTAAAAAAATAATAATAAAATAAAAGAATTCAAGCAACATGCAAAGCACAAAGTATATTTAAAAAATATTCTTAACCTTAATTAATATACAGACTAGTTGTTTTAATATCTTCTGTGAAGTACGTTGATATGTACAAAGTGTCATTCTGTCATATCAGTTGCACTTAAGTCTGGGGAGGGGCAGACATGGAAGAGATATTAAAAGAGATATTAAAAATCTCATGTTCTGTAGAAAATCATTTGTGCAGTTGGAATTATAGTAATTCTGTGTCAATATAGTAACTTTTAAAGAAACTCTTAAACTGTTTTCCAAAGTGGTTATATTTCCTCTATGATAGAGTTTCAGTTCCTCTCTGCGGTTATGCAGTAGTTTTTCATTGTAGTCCTCACTTGTATTTTATTTGTATTTTCCTAATGACAAATGATGATTAGCCTCTCTCCATGTGCATATTTGCCATCCATAGATCTTCTTTAGAAAATTGCTTTTTTCAAATCTTTTGTTCATTTTGAAATTAGCTTGTCAATTGAGTTGTAAGCCTTCTTTATTTTCTGGATATAAGTCCTTTATCAGATATGTTTTGAAAATATTTTCTCCAATTTTGTATTTTAACTTTTATTTTTCATAAACATAGCATTTGAGGAGCAGAAATTTTTAATTTTGATCAAGACTAGTTCATAAAATTTCCTTTTATGCTTTATATGTGTGTTATTATATCAGAAATGTTTGCCTAAAATCACCAAATGTTTTATGTTTTCTTTTAGAGGTTTAATAGTTTTAGCACCTATATCAAATCTGTGATATATACTAAGTTACTTATTATATAATATGTAAGTTAAGAGTTGAGGTTCTTTTTAAACATTAGATTTCCAATTTCCCTCTCTTGCAGATAATACTGTCTTTGTTGGACATCGCTTATTAAAAGTTGTCTTCACTACCTTTGAAAATCATTGTTACCAACTGTTTATGAATCTATTTCAGGGCTCTTGATTTTGTTCCATTTTTCTATATGTCTATTTTTAAACAAATACTCTATTGAGTATTATACTTTTGTATTTTCTTGAGATTAGTTATTATTAATACTCCAGCTTATTTTTTTTCCAAAATTAAATACTTCACCACTCAAAAGTATAATATTTGCAATGTCTGACAGGCAATAAAAATGTTTAGACTTTCAAGAAAGGAGGAAACTATAACACACAATTAAGAGAAAGATAAATAATAAAAACAGACCCAGAAAAACACACTTGATAGAATTAGTACACATGGATGTTAAATATGTGTTAATATCCTTTTATCAAGAAGGAAGCAGAAATATTAAGCATGACAAATAGATAAGAAAGATATACGGAAGATTCTAATCAAACTTCTAGAGATACAAACACTGTATTAGGTATAAAATATACTGGGTGGGATTAAAAGAAGTTAAGATACCACAAAAGAGATTACTAAACCTAACAAGAGACTTTAAAAATAAAACACAAATATAAAAAATGACACAAACAAATGAACAGAGACTAGTGAATCATGAGACATCAAGCACTACAGCGTCTTTCAAGGATAATTTTTGTGTGCTACTTGTCCAATATCTGAAAACTGTTGTTTCATGTATTTGTCCAGTTTATTATTGTTTAAGACTGAAATGTAAATCTGGTTTCCTAGAATTACACCATGGACAGGAGTGGAAATTTAGAACATATTGATTCCGACCAAAGTTCTTACTATTTGTCTTTCACCTTATTTTTTGTGACCAAGCCAATACACCATCCTTCAGGTAGTTTCAGTTACATTCCTTCAGGCCGACGTTCCTGTTAGGTACTCTAGCTACCTCAGAGTAGGAGTACTGCTTTTAGTCTTACCAATGGATCTATGCTAAATCTGCTAACAACTTCCAGAATGCTCTGAAAGCAATATGCCTCTTGGATTTCACTAACAAATGTCAATTTTCTGGCATCACTCTTTTCTAACATTCGTTCATGAACTTAATGAGCTCAGTCTCTAAGTCACCCTTATCTCCTCCTAGCCCAATTATATGAGGTATGTATTACTGAATATAAATCATAAAGGAAATAATTTGTTCACAAAGCTAACTATTTCCTTGATGCTTACCATTTAGGGGATATCCTCTGAATTTGAATTTTTTTAACTATAAATATCCTGTTTGGAGATCCTAAGAGTAATTTATGGTTAGGCCTTGATTTATGAATGGGTGAAATATGGGGCTTGGTTTTGTGCTACTGAGAATGTTCTTGGCCCAAAATTGTTACCTCAAATCTCAGAACTTGATAATGAAATGTCATTATTAATATACTGATTTGAAAGAAATCGACATTGGTCTTAAGTATTTTACTTACATGTTACAAAGTAATAAATGAATACATTCAGAAAGGGATAGAAACATAAGCTTTATCAACTATACTTTGGCAGAAATTATTTTCTTGGTTTACTTTTTGGTAGTTAGTGAAAATTAGGAGTAAGACTATGTAGGAAAAGAATAGAGAGATCTTCAGGGATAATTGAAGGGGAAAAAGAAGCACTTACATGCACAGGGGCTAAAGATAAACTACCAATTTTACAATTTTATCCAAAGCTGACCTTTAATATGGCATAAAACATCTGAAGTTAATGTTGTGGTCTGTAGCCACGTGACTAAATTAATCTACAGTGACCATTAAAGGGGCAACTGACAAATACTACACAAAACCCACGACTTATCTAGCTAGTTATCTACATTACTACATTTCTCTTGAGAAAAAAATGAGCAATTTTGTTCTAAAAATAAACATAGATATATATTTAAGATGCGTTCCTTCTATGCAGAGTTCTATTTCAGGTTTTAATTTTAGCTGTGGCTGTTTTTTTATTTTTAAATATTGTTTGGTATGATTTTTAATTTTTATTGATGTATAGTTGATATACAATATTAATATCAGGAGTACAAGATAATGATTTGATAATTCTGTACATTTGGCATGCTCATCATGATAAGGGTAGTCACTCTCTGTCACTCTATGCTATTATTAATATATTATTAACTATATTCCCTATGCTGTATTTTCATCAGCATGATTACTTATAACTTAAAATTTGTACCTCTTAATACCCTTCACCTATTTCACCCATCCCAACCACTGCTCCCCAACCCCCTCCTTCTCTGGCCACTACCAGTTTTGGTCTCTGTATTTATTAGTCTGTTTTTGTTTGGTGTTTTTTTTATCCAAAAATAAGTTAAGTCATGATATTTCTTTCTCTGACTTATTTCAATTAGTGTAATAATCTGTAGGTCCATCCATGTTGTCACAAGTGCAAAAGTTCATTCTTTTTTGTGGCTGAGTAAAATTTATTGTGTGTATATATATCCTGATTTATTTATCCATTTGTCTATTGATAGACACTTAGGTCACCAATGTATCTTGGCTATTGTCAATATTGCAATAATCATGGGGGTGCATATATAGTTTAGAATTAGTTTTTGAATAAAAACCCAGCAATAAAATTACTGATTAGTATGGTATTTCTATTTTTATTTTTTTGAGGAGCTTTCATATTTTATTTCCAAATATTTTCTGCACCATTTTACATTTCACCAACAGCATATGAGGGTTCCCTTCTCTCTACATCATTGCAAATTCTTGTTCTTTTTTTTTAAATTGTTATTTCTTGTCTTTTTTGATACTAGCCATTATGACTGGTGTGAGGTGATATTTCACTGTGGTATCAATTTGCACTTCCTTGTTGATAAGTGATGTTGAACATCTTTTCGGTATCTGTTGGCCATCTGTATGTCTTCTTTAGAAAAATATCTGTTCAGATCCTCTGCCCATTTTTTAAATTAGATTACTATTTTTTTTTTTGGTGTTGAGTTGTGTGAGTTCTTTATATACTTTGAGGATATTAATTCTTTATCTGCTATTATTTGCAAATATCTTCTCCCACTTAGTTGCTTGCCTTTTTGTTTTGTTGAGGTTTTTCTTCACTGTGCAAAAGTTTTTCAGTCTGATATACCAGAAAAATATTGCTAAAGTTAATGTCCAAGAGATTACTGCCTATATTTTCTTCTAGGAATTTTATGGTTTCAGGTTTCAAATTTAGGTCTTTAATCCAATTTAAGCTTATTTTTGTGTATGGTGTAAGAAAGTGGTCCAGTTTTATTCTCATGCATATAACTGTCCTAATTTTCCCGGCACTGTTTGTTAAAGAGATTGTCTTTTCCTTATTGTATATTCTATGCCAGCATTTATATTCCATTTCTATTTAGTTGGAATAATTTTTTTTTATCACTTCACTTTCTAACTGATCCATAGATGGGTCTTTTTTTATCCATTCAGTCATCCTATGTCTTTTGATTGGAACATTTTAGATCATTTACATTTAAAATAATTATTGATAGGTATGCACCAATAGTCATTTTGTTGTTTCCTGGTTTTCTTTTTTTTTTTTTGTAGTCCTTCTTTGTTCCTTCTTTGCTTGTTCTTTCCCATGTGATTTGATAATTTTCTTTAGTATTATGCTTGTATTTTTTCTATGATTGAGCCTGGCATCAGGCTCCATGCTGGGCTTGAAGCCTGCTTAAGATTCTCTCTCCTTTTCCCTCTGCTCCTACCCTACTGCTTGTGCATGCTCTCTCGCTCGCTCTCTCTCTTTCTCTCTCAAAAAAACTAAAAACTAAAAAACAAATAAAAATCATCCTAAGCATATAATAGTCTACATTAAGTTGATGGTCACTTAAATTCAGATATATTGTAAAAACACTACCTTTTTATCCCTCCGTCCACGTTTCATGTATGTGATGTCATATTTCACATTTTTTCTCTTTTTCTGAGTCCTCTAATTTTTAGTGTTACTTATTTTACTTTTGTCTTTCAACCTTCATATTATCTTTATAACTGATTGATCTACTACCTTTACTATATGTTTGCTTTTACCCATGCAGTATTTTTCTTTCATAATTTTCTTCTGGTCATGGCCTCTTCTCTTTCCATTTCAAGAAGTCTTTGACATTTTCTGGGGCGCCTGGGTGGCTCAGTTGGTTAAGCGACTGCCTTCGGCTCGGGTCGTGATCCTGGAGTCCCTGGATTGAGTCCCACATCGGGCTCCCTGCTCGGCAGGGAGTCTGCTTCTCCCTCTGACCCTCCCCCCTCTCATGTGCTCTCTCTCTCTCTCTCTCTCTCATTCTCTCTGTCTCAAATAAATAAATAAAATCTCTATAAAAAAAAAAAAGAAGTCTTTGACATTTTCTGTATAGCTAGTTTCATGGTGATAAACTCATTTAAATTTTGTCTGGGAAACTATCTCTCTTTCAATTCTGCATGATAACCTTGCTGGGTAGAGTATTCTTGGTTACAAGTTTTTTTCTTTCCAACACTTTGAATATATCATTTTACTCCTTTCTGGCCTGCAAATTTGCTGAAAAATCAGCTAATGGTCTTACAGGGTTTCCCTTGTATGCACCTAGTTGCTTTTTACTTGCTATATTTAAGATTCTTCCTTTACTTTTAATTTTGACATTTTAATTATTATCTTGGTGTAGATCTTGGCTTTATCTTGTTTGGGCCTCTCTGTGCTTTCTGGACTCAGATGTCTGCTTCCTTCCTAAGGTTAAGGAAGTTTTCAGCTGTTATTTCCTCTGATAAGTTTTCTGCCCCTTTCTCTCTCTTTTTTTTCTGGGACCCCCATAAAGCAAATGTTAGTATGCTTATTTTCCCAGTGGTTCCCTAACCTATTTTCATATTTTTAAAAATTTCTTTTTGCTGTTCAGCTAGGTGATTTCCATTACCCTATCTTCCATATTGTTGATCTTTTCTTCTACATCCTCTAATTGCTGTTGATTCCCTGTAGTGTATTTTTTTCAAATATTGTATTCTTCAGAACTGATTGGCTCTTCTTTTAATGTTCTCTATCTCATTGTTGAAGTCCTCACTGAGTTCATCCATTCTTTTCTCAAGTCCAGTGAGCATCTTTATCAGCATTACTTTGAGCTCTTTATCAAGTAGGTTGCTTATCTCCATGTCATTTAGTTCCTTTTGTGATGTTTTGTTCTTTTATTTGGAGCATTTTCTTGTCTCCTTATTTTGTCTGACTTTATGTGTGTTTCTATGAATATTCTCCTAGTCTTGAAGGGGTTGCCTTTTGTAGGAACGTGCCTTGTGTAGACTGTGTATGCCTGGTGGCTTTAGCTGGCCAGCTAAGGCTTACTGGCATGGGATTGGGATTCTGGGTCACTCCACACAGGTGGCACCATGGCAGGGTGGCAGGAGCTGGAGTGGGTGCTGGGCTGGTGTCCTGGGGCTCTCTGTGCAGGAGCCCACTGGCAAGACAGCTGGAACAGAAGTGGGTGTAGCTGGGGTGTCATGGGTGCTTTTTGCCTGTGCTGCCTTGGCACGATGGCTGAGTTTGTAGTGGGTGCAGGCTGGGTGTATCCTGGTATGCACCACATTTGGGCTGCCTGGTGGGATGGGTTGAGCTAAGGTGGGTATGGACAGGTGTGCTGCTTGGGGATAGTGGAAGATAGTGTGAGCTAGGGGCCTAAGGCTTACTGAGGCAGCAGACTAGCTAGAGCACCGGATCCTGCTTCCATCTGTGCTATCAAGGTTGAGAGGGAATGTAAACAATAGGGCTCATCAGCACTTTTGACCCTGGAGAGAATTCCAGGTGTTAACTCCACTGTTGGGTGGACACTTTAGGGTTAGTTCACTAGTAGGTTAGTTTCCCTTTAAACTGTTGCTTTTTTTCTGTGCCTCAGGGCAGGCAAACCTGCATTGGTTCCTCAGTGATAGCTCTCCCTACTGAAGTTTGCAGCATTGGGATTGGGGTTTCCATTGTTACTGTGTCTCTGTCTCTCCTGTTGTTCTCTATGTGATCTCTCTATCCTTTGTTAAATAGAAATCATTCAATCAGCCCTCAGTCATTCAGGAGGAATTGCTCCATATGTAGGTATAGATTTAGTATGTCCATGGAAGGAGGTGAGTTCAGGGTCTATCTACTCTACCATCTTAGACCCCTCCCTCTGTGCCTAGTTATTTTAATAATATTTTCAGTTCATTAAAACTACACCAATTAAGGAAGTTGTTTTCTAAGAAATGAGCACATCTCAAGATGGTTTGTCTTACTTGGTCAAGGACTTTCAAAGAAGAATTGAGACACTTGAATAAGGAGGGTATATTGGTCTCATCTAATTTCTTATTACTGAAAGATGATAGAGAAGGAAAGAAGGAGCCTAAAACAATAACAGAATCCACCTACTTCAAATGGCAATCCCATTTTGGTAGAAGACCCAGATTCCCTGGCAGGGCTATTCAGGAAAGCTTATGCTTACTTGAATCTGTTCACATCTAGTGAATACAGATTTTTTTGAAACTTTGTGTGGCTGCTAAAGCCACAAAGTTGAAATATCTACTTACCGTTTTGCAAAAAAATATCTAATTTTATGGCTAAAATTTATATCTGTTGCTGACAGATAGTTTTAGTTATCTGAAGAGACAAGAGTAAGATAAGAGAAGGAAAAAAAAGGAATTTCATTATATGAACTTAATATTTCATTCAGAGAGTAAAGTTCCATTTTGTCTATGAAGACTTTACTTACTTAAAGCCTCATTAATTATAACTACAGACATTTTGGAACTTATTATGTATTGGCTTGGATTACACTGTAACTTTTTCCAGTTTCTATTATAAACTTGAAGACAGATACTTAAAAAACATTTGACAAAATGACACTTGTATTTCCTACTTGTATTTCCCCTCAGCAACAATAATTTGGCAGTCATCCACAGACAAAAATGTCTTTGTGGGAAGTTTAAAATCAAGGTAGGATATTGTGAAATTCTGGAGGAGCCAAGACCAAGAAGGTCTATTTTGAGGAAGCAGACCTGTGCCCAGGTGACCAACTCACTGACTGTAGACCTAAATCCAGACAGTGTTCTGTCACTCAGTGGACTAGGCTACAACTCCATTTGGCCTTGGTCCTGCCACTGCCACCATTCACCAAGGGACTCAGCAGGAGTCCACCCATACCCTGGGTAACAGACCAAGACCTGGTACTTGGCTGTGGACCCTAGATGACCTGTGACCCAGCTCTAGCCCCTCTTAGCTTCTAGTTCTGCCAGTCCAAAACCAGGCAGGAGACACACCTGTCCAAGCTTTAAGGCAAGCCCTCTGGCTTTGGTCCAATCCAACTGCGGATTCTGAAATGGCCCTGTAACTCAGTTCCGTCCCCTCCCAGCTACAGTTTGGAAGTGATCCTGCCTGCTCAGAAATTCACAAGAAGACACATTCATCTGAGCCTTTGGCGGTAGGACTGCTGGCTTTGGTCTGAGTACAGATAATAAAACATCCCTGTGACTTGGTTTCCAGCCCCTCTGAACTGTAGTCTGGGGCCAATACTGCCTATCCAGGTTTTTCCCAGTGACCAGTTTGGAGCTCTTCTAGGGACCGAGGGGGAGCCACACTTATCTGGCAAACCTGGTTACATGCATGCTATTAAAATCCACAGAATGGCTTAATGGATGAAAGAAAAGTATACAACAATATTCTGTCTATATTATTAGAACTGAAGAGAGAAATAGGCAGCAATACAATAATAGGTAACTTCAATATCCCACCTTCATAAATGAATGGATCTTCCCAACAGAAAATCAATAAGGAAATATTGGACTTCAGTAACATTACAGATCAAATGGACTTATCAAACATATATAGAACAGTTCATCCAACACAGCAGAATACACATTATTCTCAAGTATACAAAAACATCCTGCAAGATAGTCTATATGTTGGGTTATAGAACAAGTCTTAATAAATTTAAGTTTGAAATCATATCAAGTATTTTTTCTGTCCACTATGGTATATAGCTATAAATCAGTAACAGGAAAATTGAAAAATTCACAAACAAGAGCAAATTAAACATCACATTCCTAAACAACAATGGGTCAAGAAAGAAATCAAAAGGGAAATAAAAAAGTTTTAAGATAAACAAAAATGAAAATATAAATGCCAGATCTTGTGGGATGTAGAAAAAGCAGATTTATAAGGGAAATTTATAGTGATAAATGCCCATATTAACAATAACAAAAAAAAAAAAAAAACCCTCAAACCAACAAATTTATTCCAAGGATCTGTAAAAAGAACAAAATACTAAGCCCAAATTTAGCAGAAGGAAGGAAACAATAAAGATTACAGCAGAAATACATGAAATTGAGACTTGAAAGACAATAAGGATAAACTAAGAGTTGGTTTCTTGAAAAGAAACATATTGACAAAACTTTAGCAAGACTGCTAAGAAATAAAAGGACTGGATTATAAATGAGAGAGGAGATATTACAACTGATACTGCAGAAACACAAATGATTATAAGAGACTGCTATGAAAAATTATATGCCAGCAAATTAGAAAACCTAAAAGAAATGGATAAATTCCCAGAAACATACAAGCTTCCAAGATTGAATCATGAAGAAATAGAAAACCATAACAGACCAATAATGCGCAAGACGATTGAAGCAGTAATCAAAAACCTCCCAACAAAGAAAAAAAAGTAGTGAGTTCTACTAATCACTTAAAGATTTGTCTATCCTTTTCAAACTCTTCCAAAAAATTAAAGAGGTGTAAATACTTGCAGATTCATTTTATGAGGCCAGCATTACCATCATACCAAAGCTAGACAAGGATACTTCAAGAAAATAACAATCCAGGCTAATATCATGCAAAAATCCTCAACAATATGCTATTAAACCAAATTCAACAACACATTAAAAGAATCATACAGTGATGAAGTGGGATTTATCCCCGAGATGCCAGGATGGTTAAATACATGCAAAACAATAAACATGATATACCATATTAACAGAATAAAGGATAAGACTCCTATAATCATTTCAATAGATGTGGAAAAAAAAAAGCATGAGAAAAGTCAACATCCATTCATGATAAAAACTAAACAAATTAGTATAGAATGGGTGCACCTCAACATAATAAAGTCCAAATATGATGAGCCCACAGCTAACCTCCTAATCAATGCTCAGCAAGAAGCTGAAAGCTTTTCCTTTAAGATCAAGAATAAGACAAGGGTGTCCACTCTTACCATTTCTATTCAATATAATATTGGAAGTCCTAGCCAGAGAAATTTGGCAAGAAAAGAAATAAAAGTTATCTAAGTCAGAAAGGAAGAAGTTAAATTTGTCTCCTTTTGCAGATGATACGATCTTACATATAGAAAACACTATCAAAAAACACCAAAAGCGGCACCTGGGTGGCTCAGTTGGTTAGGCGTCTGTCTTTGGCTCAGGTTGTGATCCCAGGATCTTAGGATTGAGCCCCATTTTGGGCTCCCCGCTCAGTGGGAATCCTGCTTCTCTCTCTGCCTGCCACTCCCCCTGCTTGTGCTCTCTCTTTCTCTCTCTCTCTCTGTCAAATAAATAAAATCTTAAAAAAATCAAAGAATGGTTAAAACTAAGATAAACTTGTTTAAGTTTCAGTATATAAAATCAATACATAAGATCAGTTGCATTTCTATATACAATAAACAATTCAAAAAAGAAATTAAGAAAATAATCCCTTTTACAATAACATTAAAAAGAATAAAATACTGAGGGAGGATTTAGCCAAGAAGGAGGTTTTGTACACTGAAAATTATAAAATATTGATAACAGAAGTTGAAAAGACACAAATGGAAAAATACTCTGTGTTCATTGTTTAGAGCTATTATTGGTAAGAGATTCACACCACCCAAAGCAATCTACACATTCAATATTATCCCTATTAAAATTGCAATGGCATTTTTCACATAAATAGAAAAAGCAATCCTAAAATTAGTTTGGAACCACAAAAAAAATCTCAAATAGCCAAAGCAATCTTGAGAAAGAAGAAAGCTGGAGGTATCATACTTCCTGATTTCAAACTGTGTTACAAAGCTATAATAATCAAAATAGTATGGTACTGGCATAAAAGCAGACACATAGAGACCTAGGAAACAGAATTAAGAGCCTAGAAATAAACCCATGCATATTTAATTAATCTTTGACAAGGATGCTAAGAATAAACAATAAAGCAATGGTAGTCTTTTCAATAAATGGTGCTAGGAAAATTGAATATCCACATACAAAGACTGAAATTAAACATCTTATACCATACAGAAAAAGGATTATACCATACTCAAAATGGATTAAAGATTTAAATGTAAGACCTGAAACCATGAAACTTCTAGAAGAAAACAGGGAAAAAGTTCCTTGACCTTAGTCTTGGCAATGATTGGATTTGACACCAAAAGTATAAGCAACAAAAGCAAAAATAAACAAATGGGATTGCATCAAACTAAAAAGCTTCTCTATTGCGAAAGAAAACCCTTGTACAGTATTGGTAGAAATGTAAATTGATATAGCCATTATGGAAAATGTATGGAAATTCATCAAAATATTAAAAATAAAACTCCCATATGTTCCAGAAATCCCACTTCTGGGTACATATCCAAAGGAAATGAAATCAGGGTCTCAAAAAGATATCTGTACTCCCATGTTCATTATAGCATTATTCAAAATAGCCAAGATATGGACACAACTTAAATGTCCATTGATAGATGAATGGATGAGACAATGTCATATATGATGGGGTATTACTCAGTCTTTTTTTTAATTTAACTTTATTATGTTATGTTAATCACCATACATTACATCATTAGTTTTTGATGTATAGTCTTTTTTTTTTTTTTTTAAAGATTTTATTTATTTATTTGACAGAGAGAGACACAGCAAGAGAGGGAACACAAGCAGGGGGAGTGGGAGAGGGAGAAGCAGGCTCCCCGTGGAGCAGGGAGCCCGATGTGGGACTCGATCCCAGGACCCTGGGATCATGACCTGAGCCGAAGGCAGTCGCTTAACCGAATGAGCCACCCAGGCGCCCCTTGATGTACAGTCTTAACATGGAGGAAATTCTGCTATTTCCACTGAACCTAGAAGATATTATATTAAGTGAAATATGCCAGACATAGAAAGACAAATACTCATTTGTAAATTCTCATTTATAGGTAAAATCTAAAAAAATAAAACTCATAGAATCAGGAGAATAGTAGTTGTCCAGAGCTGGGGATAAGGGGAAGTGAGGAGATGTTGGTGAAAGGGTACAAATTTTCAATTATAAGATAAATAGATTCTGGGGATCTATTGGAGCAGAATGGTGATTATAGTTAATAATATTATATACTAGAGACTTGCTAAAAGTAGACCTTAAGTTTCTCACTGCACACACACACACACACACACGGTAACTATGTGAGGTGATGGGTATGTTAATTAACTTGATCATCACGTACACCTTTTAAAAATCATATAAAGCAATATTTTATTGAAACAATAGCTATCTTCTATCAAATCCAGTGGCCAAAGGATGATTAAAATAAATAGCTCCTTAAGAACTGGTAGTAGTTACAAAGTCTTTATCTTGATTTTTTCCACTTTAAGTTTAGTAAGAAAATGTTGCTTTTATTTTTATTTATTTATTTATTTATTTATTTATTTTTAAAGATTTTATTTATTTATTCGACAGGGTGAGAAAGTACAAGCAGGGAGGAGTAGAGGGAGAGAGAGAAGCAGGCTTCCCGCTGAGTAGGGAGCCTGACGCGGGGCTCGATCCCAAGACCCTGAGATCATGACCTGAGCCGAAGGCAGACACTTAACCATCTGAGCCACCCAGGCGCCCCAGAAAATGTTGCTTTTAATAAGTTAGGAACATAAAATGCACACGTGAGTTATTTTTTACTAGATGGAACTGTAGGTATCAATTTATCTAGATGTTATATTTTCTATTACAATGTGAAAAAGACTTCCAATTCTCAAGAATTTAATAGAGCTTTAACAATATTTAATCAATCATGTATATATTCATTGGTCCTAGATTTATAACTATATAAAATAAATCTACCACTTCATATATTTGAAAACAATCCTGTCTCCTTTCTCTTGTTCTTAAATGTAGATATTAAATAGATATCTACCTATTTGTCAATATCTCCTTTCAAGGGTTCCTCACAGGAGATAAGAAGAATAATTCTTATTTTTGTTTTTTCTTATAAAAAAATAAAGACTGAGTTAATATTAAATTATTTTAAATCCCAAGTTTCTGAAATATTCTCTTCCTTGAGCAAATCTCAAAATTTAACCGGGTTTGTTTGATCCATTTGGCATAAATCATTGTTTCTGAAACTGGAATATTATATACAAGATAGCCAAGCCAATTTTTAAAAAAATTTTTATTGTTCTGTTAATCACCATACATTACATCATTAGTTTTTGATGTAGTGTTCCATGATTCATTGTTTGTGCATAACACCCAGTGCTCCATGCAGAATGTGCATTCTTTAATACCCATCACCAGGCTAACCCATCCTCCAACCCCCCTCCCCTCTAGAACCCTCAGTTTGTTTCTCAGAGTCCATCATCTCTCATGGTTCATCTCCCCCTCCGATTTCCCCCCCTTCATTCTTCCCCTCCTGCTATCTTCTTCTTCTTTTTTTTTTTTTCTTAACATATCTTGCATTATTTGTTTCAGAGGTACAGATCTGTGATTCAACAGTCTTGCACAATTCACAGCACTCACCATAGCACATACCCTTCCCAATGTCTATCACCCAGCCACCCCATCCCTCCCACCCCACCTCCCACTCCAGCAACCCTCAGTTTGTTTCCTGAGATTAAGAATTCCTCATATCAGTGAGGTCATATGATACATGTCTTTCTCTGTTTGACTTATTTCGCTCAGCATAATACCCTCCAGTTCCATCCACATCGTTGCAAATGGCAAGATCTCATTCCTTTTGATGGCTGCATAATATTCCATTGTATATATATACCACTTCTTCTTTATCCATTCTTCTGTCGATGGACATCTTGGCTCTTTCCACAGTTTGGCTATTGTGGACATTGCTGCTATAAACATCGGGGTGCACGTACCCCTTCGGATCCCTCCATTTGTATCTTTGGGCTAAATACCCAGTAGTGCAATTGCTGGATTGTATGGTAGCTCTATTTTCAACTTTTTGAGGAACCTCCATACTGTTTTCCAGAGTGTTTGCACCAGCTTGCATTCCCACCAACAGTGTAGGAGGGTTCCCCTTTCTCCAAATCCCCGCCAACATCTGTCGTTTCCTGACTTGTTAATTTTAGCCATTCTGACTGGTGTGAGGTGGTATCTCATTGAGGTTTTGATTTGGATTTCCCTGATGCCGAGCGATGTTGAGCACTTTTTCATGTGTCTGTTGGCCATTTGGATGTCTTCTTTGGAAAAATGTCTGTTCATGTCTTCTGCCCATTTCTTGATTGGATTCTTTGCTCTTTGGGGGTTGAGTTTGATAAGTTCTTTATAGATTTTGGATACTAGTCCTTTATCTGATATGTCATTTGCAAATATCTTCTCCCATTCTGTTGGTTGTCTTTTGGTTTTGTTGACTGTTTCTTTTGCTGTGCAAAAGCTTTTTATCTTGATGAAGTCCCAATAGTTCATTTTTGCCCTTGCTTCCCTTGCCTTTGGCGATGTTTCTAGGAAGAAGTTGCTGCGGCTGAGGTCGAAGAGGTTGCTGCCTGTGTTCTTCTTTAGGATTTTGATGGACTCCTGTCTGACACTGAGGTCTTTCAACCATTTGGAGTCTATTTTTGTGTGTGGTGTAAGGAAATGGTCCAGTTTCATTCTTCTGCATGTGGCTGTCCAATTTTCCCAACACCATTTGTTGAAGAGACTGTCTTTTTTCCATTGGACATTCTTTCCTGCTTTGTCGAAGATTAGTTGACCCTAGAGTTGAGGGTCCATTTCTGGGCTCTCTATTCTGTTCCATTGATCTATGTGTCTGTTTTTGTGCCAGTACCATACTGTCTCGATGATGACAGCTTTGTAATAGAGCTTGAGGTCTGGAATTGTGATGCCACCAGCTTTGCTTTTCTTTTTCAACATTCCTCTGGCTATTCGGGGTCCTTTCTGGTTCCATACAAATTTTAGGATTATTTGTTCCATTTCTTTGAAAAAACTGATGGTATTTTGATGGGGATTGCATTGAATGTGTAGATTGCTCTGGGTAGCATTGACATCTTCACAATATTTGTTCTTCCAATCCATGAGCATGGAACGTTTTTCCATTTCTTTGTGTCTTCCTCAGTTCCTTTCATGACTATTTTCTAGTTTTCTGAGTACAGATTCTTTGCCTCTTTGGTTAGATTTATTCCTAGGTATCTTATGGTTTTGGGTGCAACTGTAAATGGGATCGACTCCTTAATTTCATTCTTCTGTCTTGTTGGTGTATAGGAATGCCACTGATTTCTGTGCATTGATTTTATATCCTGCCACTTTACTGAATTCCTGTATGAGTTCTAGCAGTTTTGGGGTGGAGTCTTTTGGGTTTTCCACATAAAGTATCATATCATCTGCAAAGAGTGAGAGTTTGACTTCTTCTTTGCCGATTTGGATGCCTTTGATTTCTTTTTGTTGTCTGATTGCTGTGGCTAGGACTTCTAATACTATGTTGAATAGCAGTGGTGATAGTGGACATCCCTGCCGCGTTCCAGACCTTAGGGGAAAAACTCTCAGTTTTTCCCCATTGAGAATGATATTCGCTGTAGGTTTTTCATAGATGGCTTTTATTTTATTTTATTTTATTTTATTTTTTTTAAAGATTTTATTTATTTATTTGACAGAGACATAGCGAGATAAGGAACACAAGCAGGGGGAGTGGGAGAGGGAGAAGCAGGCTTCCTGCGGAGCAGGGAGCCCGATGCGGGGCTCGATCCCAGGACCCTGGCATCATGACCTGAGCTGAAGGCAGACGCTTAACGACTGAGCCACCCAGGCGCCCCAGATGGCTTTTATGATATTGAGGTATGTACCCTATATCCCTATACTCTGAAGAGTTTTGACCAAGAAAGGATGCTGTACTTTGTCAAATGCTTTTTCTGCATCTATTGAAAGGATCATATGGTTCTTGTTCTTTCTTTTGTTAATGTATTGTATCACGTTGAAAGATTTGCAGATGTTGAACCAACCTTGCAACCCAGGGATAAATGCCACTTGGTTGTGGTGAATAATCCTTTTAATGTACTGTTGGATCCTATTTGCTAGTAATTTGGTGAGAATTTTTGCATCCATGTTCATCAAGGATATTTATTGGTCTGTAATTCTCCTTTTTGATGGGGTCTTTGTCTGGTTTGGGGATCAAGGTAATGGTGGCCTCATAAAACAAGTTTGGAAGTTTTCCTTCCATTTCTATTTTTTGGAACAGTTTCAGAAGAATAGGTATTAATTCTTCTTTAAATGTTTGGTAGAATCCCCTTGGGAAGCCATCTGGCCCTGGACTTTTGTTTGTTAGGAGATTTTTGATGACTGCTTCAATTTCCTTAGTGGTTATAGGTCTGTTCAGGTTTTCTATTTCTTCCTGGTTCGGTTTTGGTAGTTTATACATCTCTAGGAGTGCATCCATTTCTTCCAGATTATCTAATTTGCTGGCATATAGTTGCTCATAATATGTTCTTATAATTGTTTGTATTTCTTTAGTGTTGGTTGTGATCTCTCCTCTTTCATTCATGATTTTATTTGTTTGGGTCCTTTCTCTTTTCTTTTTGGTAAGTCTGGCCAGGGGTTTATCAATCTTATTAATTCTTTCAAAGAACCAGCTCCTAGTTTCGTTGATCTGTTCTACTGTTCTTTTGGTTTCTATTTCATTGATTACTGCTCTGATCTTTATTATTCCTCTTCTTCTGTTGGGTTTAGGCTTTATTTGCTGTTTTTTCTCTAGCTCCTTTAGGTGTAGGGTTAGGTTGTGTATTTGAGATCTTTCTTGTTGCTTGAGAAAGGCTTGTATTGCTATATACTTTCCTCTTAGGACTGCCTTTGCTGCATCCCAAAGATTTTGAACAGTTGTGTTTTCATTTTCATTGTTTTCCATGAATTTTTTTAATTCTTTTTTAATTTCCTCATTGACTCATTCATCCTTTAGTAGGATGCTCTTTATCCTCCATGTATTTGAGTTCTTTCCAACTTACCTATTGTGATTGAGTTCTAGTTTCAAAGCATTGTGGTCTGAAAATATTCAGGGAATGATCCCAATCCTTGGTACCAGTTGAGACCTGATTTGTGACCTAGGATGTGATCTATTCTGAAGAATATTCCATGGGCACTAGAGAAGAATGTGTATTCCATTGCTTTGGGATGGAATGTTCTGAATATATCTGTGAAGTCCATTTGGTCCAGTGTGTCATTTAAAGTCTTTATTTCCTTGTTGATCTTTTGCTTAGACGATCTGTCCATTTCAGTGAGGGGGGTGTTAAAGTCCCCCACTATTATTGTATTGTTGTCAATGTGTTTCTTTGCTTTTGTTATTAATTGCCTTATATAATTGGCTACTCCCATGTTAGGGGCATAGATATTTACAATTGTTAGATCTTCTTGTTGGATAGACCCTTTAAGTAGGATATAATGTCCTTCCTCATCTCTTATTACAGTCTTTGGTTTAAAATCTAATTTGTCTGATATAAGGATTGCCACCCAGCTTTCTTTTGGTGTCCATTAGCATGGTAAATGGTTTTCCACCCCCTCACTTTCAATCTGGGGGTGTCTTTGGGTCTAAAATGAGTCTCTTGCAGACAGCATATTGATGGGTCTTGTTTTTTAATCCAATCTGATAGTCTGTGTCTTTTGATTGGGGCATTTAGCCCATTTACATTCAGGGTAACTATTGAAAGATATGAATTTAGTGCCATTGTATTGCCTGTAAGGTGACTATTACTGTATATTGTCTGTGTTCTTTTCTGGTCTATGTTGCTTTTAGGCTCTCTCTTTGCTTAGAGGACCCCTTTCAATATTTCTTGTAGGGCTGGTTTCGTGTTTGCAAATTCTTTTAGTTTTTGTTTGTCCTAGAAGCTTTTTATCTCTCCTTCTAGTTTCAATGACAGCCTAGCAGGATATAGTATTCTTGGCTGCATATTTTTTTCATTTGGTGCTCTGAATATATCATGCCAGTCGTTTCTGGCCTGCCAGGTCTCTGTGGATAGGTCTGTTGCCAATCTAATGTTTCTACCATTGTAGGTTACAGATCTCTTGTCCTGAGCTGCCTTCAGGATTTTCTCTTTGTCTCTGAGACTCCTAAGTTTTACTATTAGATGTTGGGGTATTGACCAATTTTATTGATTTTGAGAGGGGTTCTCTGTGCCTCCTGGATTTTGATGCCTGTTTCCTTCCCCAAATTAGGGAAGTTCTCTGCTATAATTTGCTCCCATATACCCTCTGCCCCTCTCTCTCTTTCTTCTTCTTCTGGGATCCCAATTATTCTAATGTTGTTTCATCTTATGGTATCGCTTATCTCTCGAATTCTGCCCTCGTGATCCAGTAGTTGTTTATCTCTCTTTTTCTCAGCTTCTTTATTTTCCATCATTTGGTCTTCTATCTCACTGATTCTTTCTTCTGCCTCATTTATCCTAGCAGTTAGAGCCTCCATTTTTGATTACACCTCATTAATAGCCTTTTTGATTTTGACTTGGTTAGATTTTAGTTCTTTTATTTCTCCAGAAAGGGTTTCTCTAATATCTTCCATGCTTATTTCAAGCCCAGCTATTATCTTTAAAGTGATGATTCTGAACTCTAGATCCAACATTGCACTAATGTCTGTATTGAGTCTTGTTCTTTTTGTTGAGGTGATTTTTTCCGTCTTGTCATTTTGTCCAGAGGAGAATTGATTAATGAGAGAACAAAATGCTAACAGGGTAACAACGTCCCCAGAAAATATTCTCTGAACAAAACAGAAAAGTCCTGAAGCCGGGGGAAAAGAAAGGGAAAGAAAGAAAAAAGAAAAACATAAAAACAAACAAAAACAGAACAAAACAAAAAAAAACAGAATATGATCAAATATGATCAGGCTGGTGCATAGATCAGGGCCACACACTAGATTTTGGGTGTATTTTGGTCCGTTAGAAGAAAGTGCCTCCCAAAATTTTAAGAAAGAAAAACTTATATATGTACAAAAATAAGGGTTGATATGATGAAGGGATGGAATATGACTGTAAAGATGAAAATTATAAAAAAATTTATAAAAGGAATTGATAAGAAGTTGTTTGAAACAAGAAAGAAGAGGATTAAAAAAAAAAAAGGGAGAGAATGTGATCAGGCAGGAGACTAGAACAAAGCCATACACTAGAGATTGAGGGTATATTTTGATCTGTTAGAAGAAACTGTATCTCAAAATTTTAAAGCGAGAACAACTTATATATACATATGCCAAAAATAAGGGTAGCTACTATGAAGGGATAGAATATGACTCTAAAAATGAAAAATAAAAATGTTTTTTAAAAAAGGGATTGATAAGATGTTAGTTGAAAAAGGGAAAAAGAAAAATTAAAAAAAAAAAGTTAAAAAAAAAATTTAACTTTGGAAGACTAAAGAATCATTGTAAAAAAAGCCGTGGATTCTATGTGCAGTATTCTCCTAGCATTGGAGTTCTGCTGTTCTCATTGATGGGTAAACTTGGTCTTGGCTGGCTGTTCTTGCTGATCTTCTGGGGTAGGGGCCTGTTGCTGTGGTTCCCAAATGTCTTTGCCGGAGGTGGAATTGCCCCGCCCTTGCCCAGTCCGGGCTAAGTAATCTGCTTGGGTTTGCTCTTGGGAGCTTTTGTTCCCTGCAAGCTTTTGGTACAGCTTTCGAGGCCGAGAGTGAAAATGGCGGCCTCCCAATCTCCACCCCAGAGGAGCTGAGAACTCGGCCCCGCTCCTCAGTGAGCCCCCAGAGAAAAGCAGTCAATCACTCCCGTCTCCCCGTTCTCCGGCTGCACTCCATGCTCACCTGGCCTGTGACCCTGCGTTTCTATCTCTGGCACACGACTCGGTGTGGAGTCTCCAAACCCAGCAGATCCCTGTGATGTGCTCTCGCGCCGCTCCTCCCAGGGGAGGAAGGGGGGTCTCCCCAGATCTGCCACTTGTTGGGTCCCTGCTGGAGGAGCAGTGGCCCTACTGTGCCGTGGATCACGGTTTATGGCAACCCCGAGCTGCGAGCCCCGTGCCTGGGCTCCGTCTCTGCAGCCGGCTTCCCCGCTCCGATACCTGGGAGCTCTGCCACACTCAGACACCCCTGGTCTTTCTGTGACCCTGAGCGTCCTGAGACCACACTGTCCTGCAAGGGTTCCACCCCCCCCTTAGCCACTGGAGCGACGTTCCTCAGCGGAGCCGACTTCTAAAAGTTCGGATTTTGTCCTCCAGGGCTCTATCACTTGCCAGAAGCGGCTGACGGAAGCCCCCTCCCCCACCGTCTATCCTCCCGAATATCCCCTCGGATTCACTTCTCCGCATGTCCTACCTTCCAGAAAGTGGTCGCTTTTCTGTTCAGGGAGTTGTTGCTCTTCTTTTCTTCGATCTCCTGTTGAGTTCGTAGGTGTTCAGAATGGTTTGATCCCTATCCAGCTGAATTCCTGAGACCAGACGAAATCCAGGTTTCCTACTCCTCTGCCATCTTGCCAGAATTAGCCAAGCCAATTTTAATGAATCTTTCGTAAATGACCACAGAATATTTTATAAGCATAACACATTTTATGCCGAGAGTTTTTTTCTAATGCCTTTACCAGTTCAGGTAAATATGAAAAGGAAATAAAATCTCTCTACAAAGGATAATAATTTTATGTGTAGTATAAAAAGTGAGAGGAAGAAACTAATTTTTGTTTGATTAGTGGGTCAAAGTAAAGTATTATTTTCAATTATCTAACATCTACCATTGCTAATTAATTGTACTTGGTAATTTTCCAACAGGCTTTATAACTCTTAAAGTTTACCTCATGAAAGAAAAGAAAATTGTGAGGATAAAGAATGTTTCTAATAGTTTTACATTTTGGCTATTTTAGAAATTATGGAAGACTATGTTATACCTTTGACTTTCTTCTTCTTTAATTGTATACATAGCTGATCTTGGAAAAAATGGAAATTGAAATATGGACATTGATAAACTCTCTAAAACATATAGAATAAAAGTCACCAAATAAATAAAATGTTATCCTCAGGGAGAGATATTAAGAATTAAAATGGTTTATCAAAGGCAATTAGAAAAATGGTTTCCTATGAGAGCTGAATGATGACAATTTAAAAATTATTTTAAAATATATATTTAAATAGGAATAAAATATTTACATTTTAAAAATTATAAAGGATAATGTATATCTTATTATTACAAAGTTTGTATTTTTAATTTATTAACCAGTAAAAATATACTTAAGAAGCAATAAACTACAGTTGACCCTTGAACAACATGGGTTTGAACTATGCAGGTCCACTTATGCATGAATTTTTTTCAATAAATACGGTATAGTACTATAAAAGTATTTTCTCTTCCTTGTGACTTTCCTAATAACATTAATTTTCTCTAGGTTATTTTATTGTTATAATACAGTATTTAATACAAATAACATAAAAAACATGTGTTAAATGAGTTTTTATATTATTGGTAAGGATTCCAGTCCACAGTAGGCTATTAGCAGTTAAGTTTTTGGGGAGTCAAAATTGATAATTGAGTGGCTGCACCAGCTTGCATTCCCACCAACAGTGTGGGAGGGTTCCCCTTTCTCCGCATCTTCGCCAACATCTGTCGTTTCCTGACATTAATTTTAGCCATTCTGACTGGTGTGTGGTGATATCTCATTGAGGTTTTGATTTGGATTTCTCTGATGCTGAGTGATGTTGAACACTTTTTCATGTGTCTTTTGGCCATTTGGATGTCTTCTTTGGAAAAATGTCTGTTCATGTCTTCTGCCTATTTCTTGATTGGATCATTTGTTCTTTGGGTGTTGAGTTTGATAAGTTCTTTATAGATTTTGGATACTAGCCCTTTATTGCACAATTCACAGCTCTCACCATAGCACATACCCTCCCCAATGTCTATCACCCAGCCACCCCATCCCTCCAACCCCACCCCCCACTCCAGCAACCCTCAGTTTGTTTCCTGAGATTAAGAATTCCTCATATCAGTGAGGTCATATGATACATGTCTTTCTCTGATTGACTTATTTTGCTCAGTATAACACTCTCCAGTTCCATCCACCTCATTGCAAATGGAAAGATTTCATTCCTTTTGATGGCTGCATAATATTCCATTGTATATATAGACCACAGCTTCTTTATCCATTCATCTGTCAATGGACATCTTGGCTCTTTCCATAGTTTGGCTATTGTGGACATTGCTGCTATAAACATCGGGGTGCACGTACCCCTTCAGATCCCTACATTTGTATCTTTGGGGTAAATACCCAGTAGTGCAATTGCTGGATCGTATGGTAGCACACAGATCTGTACCTCTGAAACAAATAATACATTATATGTTAAAAAAAGAAAGAAGAAGACGAAGATGAAGAAGAAGACGAAGAAGAAGGAAGAAGAAGATAGCAGGAGGGAAAGGATGAAGGGGGGGAAATCGGAGGGGGAGATGAACCATGAGAGATGATGGACTCTGAAAAACAAACTGAGGGTTCTAGAGGGGAGGGGGGTGGGAGGATGGGTTAGCCTGGTGATGGGTATTAAAGAGGGCACGTTCTGCATGGAGCACTGGGTGTTATACACAAACAATGAGTCATGGAACACTACATCAAAAACTAATGATGTAATGTGTGGTGATTAACATAATAATAAAAACAAAAAAACTGATACTTGAATTAGGGTTAGGCTCTTCTAACTCTGGTGTTTTTCAGGGGTCAACTGTATTTTCTATTTGTAATTTTTAAGGTGATTATTATTTAAACCTATTACCTCACTTTACACTTGCCATTCAAAATGTATGACATGTAATTTAACTATATATGATATAAAACTATATTATTTGAAAAGAGAATCAATTGGTTTCTGGCCATAGAAAAGTTGAAAAAATCACTGTTAATTACACATCAACTGATTTCTCATAAATAACTGAACAGGTTTTCAATATGGTTAGAGATTTGAAAGAGTTAACATTTTGACATGATTAAAATGTCACAAATTTGGAAACTTCCTCATAACTCTCATATCATAATTCTAAGTGTGTTTCTCTGAGTACTCTTTCCCCAGGATCTCAATAATATTATTATGAAAATAATTGAGTTCAAAAAGGCTTGAAAAATCATGGGTTAACAAAACTAAAGAGGCAGCTTTAGCGTTTGTAGGCTTTAACATTTCAAAGTGCCATGTAAACTGTAATAAAAACACAATGAAATATTTCCTGAACTCATTTTATCATGGAATACTTACAGGACAAAATATTTTGGGGAGACTATTTTGTTCTATAACAGAAAAAAAAATCTATTTTGTGTGCACTGATACTTTTGTAAAATACAATAAAAATAAAGACATACAAAATACGAGTTCCCATTTTTAATAATTAGATCCAAAAGATATAAAATTAACCTACCCAGTTACTGTAAATATTCCTACATGCTTACTCTCGTACTTCATCTTATCAGGTTCCCAAAACACACAGGTGTTGACTGGCAACAATGCAGGGGTCAGATTTTAAGTAGCAATGCTTTCCACAATACAATTTGTGAAACATAACTTTATAGCATTCCCTTCACTCCTTCTATGACCTTAATGACAAATCAAAAGAAAAGTCATCCAACTTTGTCTGAACTTTTCTGTTGAAGATAACTGAGTAACTGCCAAATTATCCTGTTTTTTTTTTTTTTTAAATTCCTTCCCTTCCTCCTTTACCCCCTCTTTCTCTTCCTCTCTCCTTTCTTTTCCTTCTAATAGCAATGATCCATTGTTTAAAAAAATCTTTAATCACAAACTGTAATTCTTTGTCAGATATGGGTGCTGTGGGAAATATAAATTAAATAATTGTTCTCCCCTTAAGGAGATGGTACTTATACAAGTTGTTTAATGTAAGTGCAATAATACCACAAAAAATATCAAACAGTGTGCAATAAGAATTCAGAAAACTCAGAATTCTCTTTTTTGGGGACCCATATTTGTTCTTTTTATCTTTCATGCACTTGTATTATTCATGCTTTCAGTAGTCATGCAGCAGGTCTAATACTTCTGCAGCTCAGCCAGCTTGCATATATTTAGGGAGAGCTGCTATTTCCACCCAACATCTGTTTTTTTTTTTTAATTTTTATTGTTATGTTAATCACCATACATTACATCATTAGTTTTTGATGTAGTGTTCCATGATTCATTGTTTGCGTATAACAGTGCTCCATGCAGTATGTGCCCTCTTTAATACCCATCACCAGGCTAACCCATCCCCCCACCCCCTCCCCTCTAGAACCCTCAGTTTGTTTTTCAGAGTCCATAGTCTCTCATGGTTCATCTCCCCCTCCGATTTCCCCCCCTTCATTCTTCACCTCCTGCTACGCCTGTTGTTTTTAATGCTCAAAACCACCAATATCAGCAACTATTTGGTTGTTGCGAGATTTTATATCTACTCAAACCAGTTCTTACATTTCTTTCACAAAGTAAGTATGATATACTGGATGGAAGATAGGCTTATTAAGTTACCTTGTCAGTTTATGTAAAATCAAATAACATATATGACCTTCAGTCAATTAACTACATTCAGGTCACACAACTGGGAAAACTGTTTTGTGTGTTTGATAAGACTATCTAGAAGCTTATCAATTTTACTAATCTTTTCAAACAAATAGCTTTTGGTTTCATTGATTTTTCTCCATTGATTTTTCTCTTTTCCACTAATTTCTGCTGCTGTTTTTATTATTTCCTTACATCTGTTCACTTTTTGTATAATTGCTCTTCTTTTTCTTGTTTCTCAAGGTAGATGCTGAGATCATTGATTTTTAGCCCTTTCTTTCTTTTTTTTTTTTTTTAAGATTTTATTTATTTGACAGAGAGAGACACAGCGAGAGAGGGAACACAAGCAGGGGGAGTGGGAGAGGGAGAAGCAGGCTCTCCGCTGAGCGGAGAGCCCGATGCGGGGCTCAATCTCAGGACCCTGAGATCATGACCTGAGCCGAAGGCAGACGCTTAAGGACTGAGCCACCCAGGCGCCCCATAGCCCTTTCTTATTTTTTAATACAAGTATTGATTGCTATAAATTTCCCTCTAAGCATGACTTTATTTATTCACACATATTTTGATATGTTCTATTTTTATGTTAATTCAGTTTAAAATATTTTCTAATTTTCTTGTGATTTTTTTTTTTGAAACGAGTTATTTAGAGGTATGTTATTTAAATTCCAAGTATTTGTTTTCCATATATATTTTCCATATGTATTTCTGGCATGGATTTGCACTTTAATCCTATTGCAATCAGAGAACACAATGCAGACTTATCTCATTTTATTCTATTTCAATTTATTGCACTTTGCAGATACTGTGTTTTTTTAAAAATTGAAGGTTTGTGGCAACTGTGTGTCAGGCGAGTTTATCAGCATCATTTTTCCAACAGCAGTTGCTCACTTTGTGTGTCTCTGTGTCTCATTTTGGTAAATGTGCAATATTTCAAACTTTTTCATTATTACTATATTTGCTATGCTGACTTGTGATCAGTGATCCTGAATGTTACTATTGTGTTTTGGGGCCCCTCAAACTGTACCCATATAAGACAGTTAACCTAGTTGATAAATGTTGTATGTATTCTGAATGCTCCACTGACCAGCATTTCACCCATTTCTCTTCATCTCCATTGGCCTCCCTATTCCATGATATACATCAGTATCGAAATAACTTTACAGTGGCTTCTAAGTATTCAAGTGAAAGGAAGAGTCTCACATCTCTCACTTAAAGTCAAAAGCTAGAAATAATTAAGTTTAGTGAGGAAGGTATACCAAAAGCCAAGATAGGCCAAAGGCCAGGCCTCTTGTACCAGTTAGCCAAATTGTGAATGCAAAGCAAAAGTTCTTGAAGTAAATTAAAAGTGCTACTTCAGTGAACACATGAATGACAAGAAAGCAAAATAGCCTTATTGCTGATATGAAGAAAGTTTTAGAAGTCTGGATAGATGATCAAAGCAGCCACAACATTTCCTTAAGCCAAAGCCTAATCCAGAGCAAGGCCCTAACTTGTTTCAATTCTGTGAAAGTTGAAAGAGGTGAGGTAGGCAAAGAAGAAATGTTTGAAGCCAGCAGAGGTTGGTTCATGAGCTTTAAGGAAAGAAGCCATCTCCATAACATAAAAGTACAAGGTGAAGCAGCAAGTGCTGATGTAGAAGCTGCAGTAAGTTAACCAGATCTAGCTAATTAATGAAAATGGCTAAAACAACAGATTTTCAATGTAGATGAAGCAGCTTTCATTGGAAGGAGAGGCCATCAAGGCGCCTGGATGGCTCAGTCAGTTAAGTGTCTGCCTTTGGCTCAGGTCATTATCCCAGGGTCCTGGGATTGAGTCCCTCATTGGGCTCCCTGCTCAGTGGAGAATCTGCTTCTCCCTCTCCCTCTGCCCCTCCTCTCTGCTCGTGCTCTCTCTCTCACACAGATAAATAAATAAAATATTTAAAAAAAAGAAGGAGAGGCCATCTAGGACTTTCATATCTAAAGAGGGAAATTCACTGCTTGGCTTCAAAGCTTCAACAGATAAGCTGATTTTCTTGTTAGAGGCTAATGCAGCTGGTGACTAAGTTGAAGACAGTGTTAATTTACCATTCTGAAAATTGTAGGGCCTTTAAGAGTTATGCTAAATCTACTCTGCCTGTGCTCTATAAATGGAACTATAAAGTCTGGATGACAGCACATCCATTTACAGCATATTTTACTGAATATTTTAAGCCCACTGTTGAGATCTACTGCTCAGAAAAAAAGATTTATTTCAGAATACTATTGTACATTGACAATGCACCTGGTCCCCCAAGAGCTCTCATAGAGATATACATGAGATGAATGTTGTTTTCATGCCTGCTAACACAATATTCATTCTGTAGCCCATGAATCAAGAAGTAATTTCAACTTTCAAGTCATTATTTAAGAAACACATTTTGTAAGGCTATAACTGCCTTAAATGATTCCTCTGATGTATCTGGGCAAAGTACGTTGGAAAACTTCTGGAAAGGATTCACCATTCTAGATGCCATTAAGAACATGTGTGATTCATAGGAAGAGGTCCAAATATCAACATTAACAAGAATTTGGAGAAAGCTGATTCCAACTCTCATGGATGACTGTGAGGGATTCAAGACTTCAGTGGAGGAAGTAACTGCAGATGTGGTGGAAACAGCAAGAGATCTAGAATTAGACATGGAGACTGAAAATGTAACTGAGTTGTTGTGATCTCATAAAAATTGAATGAGGAGTTGCTTTTTTTTTTTTTTAAGACTTATTTATTTTAGAGAGAGAGTGTGTGTGTAAGCTGGGGGAGGGGCAGGGGAAGAGGAAGAAAATCTTAAGCAGACTCTGAGCTGAGAACAGAGCCCAACTCTGGGCTTGATCTCAGACCCTGAGATCATGACCTGAGCCGAACTGACTGAGCCACCCAGGTGCCCTGAGCAATGGGCAAAGAAAGCAGTTTCTTGGGGCTCCTGGGTGGCTTAGTCGTTAAACAAATGCCTTTGGTTGAGGTCATGATCCCAGGACATCATGATCCCAGGGTGTGGGATTGAGCCTCACATGGGGTTCCTTGCTTAGCGGGAAGCCTGCTTCTCCCTCTCCCACTCCCCCTTCTTGTGTTCCCTCTCTCACTGTGTCTCTCTCTGTCAAATAAATAAATTAAATCTTAAAAAAGGAAAAAGTAGTTTTTAAAAAAAGAAAGTGGGGCGCCTGGGTGGCTCAGTTGGTTAAGCAACTGCCTTCGGCTCAGGTCATGATCCTGGAGTCCCCGGATCGAGTCCCGCATCGTGCTCCCTGCTCAGCAGGGAGTCTGCTTCTCCCTCTGACACTCCCCCCTCTCATGTACTCTCTCTCTCTCATTCTCTCTCTCAAATAAATAAATAAAATCTTTAAAAAAAATAAATAAAAAAAAGAAAGCGGTTTCTTGAGATGGACTCTATTCCTGGTGAAGATACTGTAAAGATTGTTGAAATGATAACAAAAGATTTAGAATATTACATAAATTTAGTTGATAAAGCAGTGGCATGGTTTAAGAGACTTGCCTTCAATATTTGAAGAAGTTCTATGGGTAAAATGCCATCAAATAGCATTGCATGCTACAGAGAATCATTCATGAAAGGAAGAGTTAATTAATGCAGCAAACTGCATTGTTGTCTTATTTAAGAAATTGTCACAGCCACCCCAACTTGAGCAACCACCACCCTCAACAGTCAGCATCCATCAACATCAAGGCAAGAAACCTCCACCAACAGAAAGACTATGACTCACGAAAAGCTCAGATGATAGCTAACATTTTTTAGCAGTAATTTTTTTTTTAAAAGATTTTATTTATTTGACACAGAGAGACAGTGAGAGAGGGAATATAAGCAGGGGGAGTGGGAGAGGGAGAAGCAGGCTCCCAGTGGAGCAGGGAGCCCAATGCTGGGCTTGATCCCAGGACCCTGGGATCATGACCTGAGCTGAAGGCAGACACTTAACAACTAAGTCACCCAGGCGCCCCTAACGGTAATTTTTTTTTTTTTTTTTAAAGATTTTATTTATTTATTTGACAGAGAGAGAGACAGCGAGAGCAGGAACACAAGCAGGGGGAGTGGGAGAGGGAGAAGCAGGCTTCCTGCCGAGCAGGGAGCCCGATGTGGGACTCGATCCCAGGACCCTGGGATCATGACCTGAGCGGAAGGCAGACGCTTAACGACTGAGCCACCCAGGTGCCCTCTAGCGGTAATTTTTAATTAAAGTGTGTAATTGTGCTTTTAGTCCATTTACATTAACATAACTACTATGATCAATTTTAATCAATATTTTACTATTTACTTTCTACTTTGTTTCCCCTTTTCTCTTTGCTTGTCTTCTTTTGGATAAATTTAATTTGTTTAAGATTCTATCTCCACTATTGATTAATTAGTTCTCTTTTTATTTATTTTTTTTGATTGAAATATAGCTGACACAGAATATTACATTATTTTCAAGTGTACAACATAGTGAATTCGGCAACTTTGTTGTAAATTAACTGATCATGTTTGCATGGGTTTATTTCTGGGGTCTCTATTTTGTTCCATTGATCTATGTGTCTGTTTTTATGCCAATACCATACTCTTTTGGTTATTATAGGTTTGTAATATAGTTTGAAATCAGGGAGCATGATCCTCCTGCTTTGTCTTCATTGTCAACATTATTTGGCTATTTGGAGTGTTTTATGGTTCTATACAAATTATCAGGTGGTTTATTCTACTTCTATGAAATATGTTGATGGTGTTTATAGGTATTGCATTGAATCTGTAGATTATTTTGTATCCAAAATGGACATTTTAACTATTCTTTAATTCTTTCAATCATGAGCGTGGAATATCTTTCCATTTATTTTTGTCTTCCTCCATTTCTTCCACTAATGTCTTATGTTTTCTAGCATATATGTCTTTCATCTGCTTAAATTTATTTCTAGACATTTTATTAATTTTGACACAATTGTAAATATTGATTTTGTATCCTATAATTTCATTTTATTTTACTTTTTTTAAAGACTTGTTTATTTGATAGTGAGAAAGAGAGAGGGGGAGTGGCAGATGGAGAGAGAATCATAAGCAGCCTCCTCACCCCAGCACAGAGTCCAATGTAGGGCTCAATTCCACCTTCTCTGAGGTCATGAGCTGAAATCAAGAGTCCTATGCTTAACTGACTGCACCACCCAGGCATCCCTGTATCCTGCAATTTAAACGAATTTATTTATTCTGACTTTTTTTAGTGAAAACTTGTGGGTTTTGGATATATAATATTATGTATTTGGCAAAGAGTGACCGTTTTACTTCTTCCTTTCCAATTAGGATGCATTTAATTTATTTCTTTTTTTCTTGCCTAAATGCACTGGCTAGGACTTCTAATGCTATGTTGAATAAAGTGGCAGAAGTGCACATCCTTGTCTTCTCTTAATCTTAGAGTATAATGTTAGCTGTGACATTGTCATATATAGCCATTATTATGTTGAGGTATGTTCCCTCTATGCCCACTTTGCTTAGAAATTTTATCATAAATGGATGTTGAATTTTGTCCATGAGTTTTCTGTATCTATTGAGATGATCATACGATTATTTTCCTTCATTCTATCAATGTGATGTATCACACTGATTAATTTGGGGAAGTTGACTCATCCCTGCATCTCTAGAATAATATTCATTTGATGATGGTGTATGATCTTTTTAATGTATTATTCAATTTTATTTGCTAATCTCTTTATTGAAGTATAATTAACATACACTGTTATATTAGTTTCAGGTATATGATAAAATGATTCAGCAATTCTATACATTACTTAGTGCTCATCATGAGTGTACTTTTAATCCCCTTCAGCTATTTCACCCATCTCCTCAAACCTCCCCTCCAACAACCACCATTTTGTTCTCTATAACAAAGACTTTTTTTTTTAAACAAAAAGCTCCAACTAACAAACAAAAAAAATCTTTTATTTTTTGCTTGTCTTTTTTTCTTTGTCCATTTGTTTCTTAAATTCCACAGAAGAGTAAAATCATGGTATTTATTTCTCTCTGTCAGACTTATTTCATTCAGCATTATATCCTCTAAATCCATCCACGTTGTTACAAATGTCAAGATTTAATTCTTTTTTATGGCTGAGTAAATATTATATATATAATATACATATATATAATTATATATTTATGGAAATAAATTGTATATATTTATGAAAGCAACCCAAGTGCCCATTGACAGATAAATGGATCTCACTTCTTCATCCATTCATCTGTCAATGGACACTTAGGTTGCTTCCATAATTTGGCTATTGTAACTAATGCTGCAATAAACATACGGGTGCATATGTCTTTTCAAATTAGTATAATTTTCTTTGTGTAAATAGCCAATAGTGGAAGTGATGGGTCATATGGTAATTCTGTTTTTAATTTTTAGGGGAACTTACATACTGTTTTCCACAGTGGCTGCACCAGCTTACATTCCCACCAACAGTGTACAAGTGTTCCTTTTCTCCATATCCTTGCCAACACTTGTCACTTACTGTCTTCTTGAATTTAACAATTCTGACAGGTGTCAGGTGACATCTCATTGAGGGTTTAGTTTGCATTTCCTGATGAATAGTGATGTTGGGGATCTTTTCATGTGTCTATTGGCCATCTGTATGTCTTTGGAAAGTTGTCTATTCATGTTTCATGTCCATTTTTTCTAATTGGAGTATTTGATTTTGGGTGGTGAGTGGTATAAGTTCTTTATATATTTTGGATATTAACCCCTTATCTGATACATCATTTGCAATTGTATTCCCCATTTGGTAGGTTGTCTTTTTGTTTTGTTGATGGTTTTCTTCACAATACAGAAGCTTTTTATTTTTATGCAGTCCCAATAGTTTAATTTTGTTTTTGTTTCCCTTGCCAAAGGAGACAGATCTAGAAAAATATTTTTATGGCTGATGTCAGAGAATACTGCCTATGTGTTCTTCTAGGAATTTTATGGTTTCAGGTCTCCCATTTAGGTCTTTAATCCATTTTCAGTTTATTTTTGTGTATGGTATAATAATGTGGTCCAGTTGCATTCTTCTGAATGTGGCTGCCAGTTTTCCCAACACCATTTGTTGAAGAGACTGTCTTTTCCCCATTGTATATTCTTGCCTCCTTTGTCATAGATTACTTGTTCATATAATCCTGAGTTTATTTCTGGTCTCTCTATTCTGTTTCATTGATCTATGTGTTTGGTTTTGTGCCAGTACCATACTATTTTCATTACTACAGCTTGGTTGTATATGTTGAAATCTGGGATTGTGATACCTCCAGTTTTCTTCTTTTTTTTTTTTTCCTACAAGATTGTTTGGTTATTCAGGATCTTTCATGGTTCAGTATAAATTTTAGTATATGTTCTAATTCTCTATAGAATGCTGTTGGTATTTTGATAGGGATTCCATTAATTATGTAGATTGCTTTGAGTAAGTATGGATATTTTAACAGTATTTGTTCTCCCAATCATGAGCATTGAATATCTTTTCATTTCTTTGTGTTGTTGTCAGTTTCTTTCATTGATGTTTTAAGTTTTTGGAAAAATCTTTCATCTTCTTGGTTGAGTCTCTTCCTAAGTATTATAATTTTTTTATTTTTGGTGCATTTATAAGTAAGATTTTTTTCCTTAATTCCTCTTTCAGCTACTTCATTATTCAGGATTAGAAATGCAACAGATTTCTGTATATTGATTTTGTACCTGTGACTTTACTGAACTTATTTATCAGTTCTAGTAGTTTTTTGGTGGCATCTTTAGGGTTTTCTATATGCACTATAATGTCATTTGCAAATAGTGAAAGTTTTACTTCTCCCATACCAACTTGCATGTGTTTTATTTCTTTTTTTTTTTTTTTTTTCATCTGGTTGCTGTGGCTAGGACTTCCAGTACTGTGTTGAATAAAAGTGGTGAGAGTGGACATCCTTGTCTTCATCCTGATCTTAGAGGAAAAACTCTCAGTTTCTCATATTGCCTTTATTATGTTAATGTATGACTCCTCTAAACCTAATTTGTTGAGAATTTTTATCATGAATAGATGTTATACTTTGTCAAATGCTTTTTCTATACCTATTGAAATTATTATATGATTTTTACTCTTTCTCTTGTTAATGTGATTTATCACATTGATTAAGTTGAAAATATTGAACCACACTTGTATCTCAGGAATAAATACCACTTGACCGTGGTGAATGATTTTTTAAATGTATTGTTGGATTCAGTTTGCTAATATTTCATTGAGGAGGTTTGAATCTATGTTAATCAGATATTAGCCTGTAATAGTAGTAGTAGTAGTAGTAGTAGTAGTAGCTGCTACTACTACTACTACTACTACTACTACTTCTTCTTCTTCTTCTTCTTCTTCTTCTTCTTCTTCTTCTTCTTTCTCTTCTTCTTCTCCTTCTTCTTCTTCTTCTTCTTCTTCTTCTTCTTCTTCTTCTTCCTCTTCCTCTTCCTCTTCCTCTTCCTCTTCCTCCTCCTCCTCCTCCTCCTCCTCCTCTTCCTCCTCTTCTTCTTGCTCTTCCTCTTCCTCTGTAGTGTCTTTAACTGGTTTGGGATTAGGGTAATGCTGGCCTCATAGAATGAATTTGGAAGCTTTCCTTCCTCTTCTATTTTTGTTTAGAATAGTTTGAGAAAAATAGGTATTAACTCTTCATTAAATGTTTGGTAGACTTCATATGTGAAGATATCTGGTCCTGGACTTTTGTTTGTTGGGAGTTTTTTGATTATTGATTCAATTTCATTGCTACTACTTGGTCTGTTCAAATTTTCTATTTCTTCTTGATTCAGTTTTGGGAAGTTATATGATTCTAAGGATTTATATATTTCTTCTAAGTTGTTCAGTTTTTTGGCATATACCTTTTCATAATATTTTCTTATACTCTTGTACTTCTGTGATGTCAGTTGTCATCTCTCCTCTATTGTTTCTAATTTTATTTACTTGAGCTCTCTCTCTCTTTATGAGTTTGGCTGTTTATCAATTTTGTTCTTTTCAAAGAAGCAGCTTCTGACGTCATTGATCTGTTTATTGATTTTTTTAGTTTCTATATCATTTATTTTTGCTCTAATATTTATTTCCTTCCTTCTACTGATATTGGAGTTTTGTTTGTTCTTCTTTTTCTAGCTCCTTTAATAGTAAGGTTAGGTCGCTTATTTGAGATTTCTCTTGCTTCTTGAGGTAGGCCTGTATTGCTATAATTTTTTCTTTTAGAACAATTTTGCTGCATCCCAAATATTTTGGACTGTTTTGTTTTCATTTTCATTTGTCTTCATGTATTTTTTTTATTTCTTCTTTGATTTCCTTGTTGACTTATTCATTGTTTAGTAGCATGTTATTGAACTTCTATGTATCTGTGGTCTTGCCAGATACTTTCTTGTGGTTGATTTCTAGTTTCATAGCATTGTGTTTGGAAAAGTTCTATGATGTGATTTCCATTTGTTGACTTTTTTTTAACAGCTAACATGTGATCTATTCTGGAGAACATTCCATGTGCACTTGAAAATGATGTGTATTCCATTGTTTTAGGATGGAATGTTCTGAATATATCTGTTAGATCCATCTGGTCCAATGTGTCATTCAAAGCCTCTTACCTTTTTAATTTTCTCTTTTTATGATTTATCCTTCAGTATAAATGGGGTGTTCAGCTGCTCTATTATTACTGTATTAGTATTAATTTCTTAATGTATTTTAATAGTTGCTTTATGTATTTGGGTGTTCCCATATTAGATGCATAAATATTTGGAATGTCTGTCTTCCTTGATTGTTCCTTTTATGCTTATGTAGCATTCCTTTTTGTCTCTTGTTACAGTCTTTGTTTTAAAGTCTATTTTGTCAAAAAAAATAAAGTCTATTTTGTCTGATACAAGTATTGTTACCCCAGCTCTTTTTACCTCCATTTGCATGATAAATGTTTATTCATCCCTTCACTATCAATCTGTATGTTTCTTTATGTCTGAAATGAAACTCTTGTAGGTAGGATATAGATGGGTCTTGCTTTTTTGTCCATTAAGTCACCCCATATCTTTTCATTGGAACATTTAGTCCATTACATTTAAAGTAATGATTGATATGCATGTACTGATTGCCATTTTTTAAATGTTTTATCATTATTTTTGTACCTCTTCTTTGTTCCTTTCTTCTCTTGATCTCTTTTGATTTGATGGCTTTCTTTAGTAATGTGCTTGGAATTCTGTCTCTTTATTTTTGCACATCTATTGCAGGTTTTTGATTTTTGGTTACCCTTAGGCTTATATATAACAACTTACGTATATAAAAATCTATATTAGGTTAATGGTCACTTAAGTGAGCTCATTCTGAAAGCACTAAATTTATACCCCCCCCCCATTTTACACATATGATGTTATACTTTACATTCTATTTTGTGAATCCCTTGACTGACTTTTATAGGTATAATTGATTTACTACTTTTGTGCTTTAAGCTTCATAATGGTTTTATAAGGAATTAACCTACTACTTTTATTATGTTTTTGTGTACCTGTGAAATTTTTTCCTTTCCTTATATTATGAGTCCTTATTGTGGCCTTTTCTTTCCACTCAAATAACTCCCTTTCACATTTCTCATAAGGCCAGTTTAGTGCTGATGAGTTCCTTTTACTTTTGTTCATCTGGAAAACTATCTCCTTGTATTCTGAGTGATAGCTTTGGTGGATAGAATATTCTTGATTGTAGATATAGTCCTTTAGCACATTGAATGTTTCATCCCACTCTTTCCTGCAAAATTTCCACTAAAACTCCATTGATAGCTTCCCTTGTATGTACCTGTTTTCTTTCCTCTTGCTCCTTTAAAAATTCTCTCGTCACTACTAGGGCCATCTTAATTATTATATGTTTTGGTATGGATCTCCTTGTGTTGATTTTGTGGGGAGATCTTTTTGCCTCCTGGATCTGGTTTTCTGGATTTTTCTCCCCCCAGATTAAGGAGGTTTTCAGCTATTATTTCTTCAAACAAATTTTCTGCCCCCTTTTCTCTATCTCCTCCTTCTGGGATCCTATAATGTGAATGTTATTATGCTTGATGATGTCACTACTTTCACTTAACCTATTTTCATTTTTTTATTATTCCTTTTTCTTTTTTTCTGTTGAACTTGGTTGCTTTCCATTACTCTGTCATCCAGAATGGTGATCCATTCTTCTGCATCCTCTAATCTACTAGTTTTTCCCTCTAGTATATTTTAATTTCAGTTATTGAGTTCTTCATTCTTTGGTTCTTTTTTATAGTTTCTATTTTTTTTTTAATTTTTGGTAATTAAGTTATGAGTTTTTTGTGTTTTTTTTTTACATATTTTGGATATTACCTCCTTATCAGAAATATCATTGGGTGTAGTGCTAATAGTTTAAGTTTGCTTTTGTTTCCCTGGCCAAAGGAGACATATCTAAAAAAAAAAAAAAAGTTTCTATGGCTGATGTCAAAGAAATCACTGCCTATCTTTTCTTATAGGGGTTTTATGGTTTCATATCTCACATTTAGGTCTCTAATCTATTTTGACTTTATTTTTATGTCTGGTGTAAGAAAGTGGTAGCAATCCAGTCTTCCCAGCACCATTTGTTGAAGAAACTGTCTTTGTCTCATTGAATATTCTTGCTCCATTTGCCATACATTAATTGACCATATAAGCATGAGTCTATTTCTTGCCTCTCTATTCAATTCCATTGATGTATGTGTCTATTTAAGTGTCAGTATCATATTGTTTTTTTTTATTATTACATTATGTTAATCGCCATACATTACATCATTAGTTTTTGATGTGTTCCGTGATTCATTATTTGCGTACAACACCCAGTGCTCCATGCAGAACGTGCCCTCTTTAATACCCATCACCAGGTTAACCCATCCTCCCACCCCCTCCTCTCTAGAACCCTCAGTTTGTTTCTCAGAGTCCATAGTCTCTCATGGTTCATCTCCCCCTCCGATTCCCCCCCTCTTCATTTTTCCCTTCCTGCTATCTTCTTCTTCTTCTTCTTCTTTTTTTTTTTTTTTTTTAACATATAATGTATTATTTGTTTCAGTGGTACAGATCTGTGATTCAACAGTCTTGCACAATTCACAGTGCTATATTGTTTTGAATAGTACAGCTTTGTGCTCTATCTTGAAATCTGGGATTGTGATATCTCCAGCTTTGTACTTTCTCAACACTGTTTTGCTATTCTGGGTCTTTTGTTGTTTCATACAAATTTTAGGTTTAATTGTTCTAGTTCTATAAAAAATGCTCTCAGTATTTTGATAGGGATTGCATTAAATTTTTAGATTGCTTTCGATATTATGGTTTGCTAACCTTTTGTTGAGCATTTTGCATCTATGTTTATTAGGGATATTAGCCAGTAGTTTTCTTGTCTTGTGATGTCCTTCTCTGGTTGTGGTATCAAGGTAATGCTGGCCTCTTAAAACAATACTTGATGTGGGTTTCCTCTTCTTTTTTTTAGAAGAGTTTGAGAAAGATTGGTGTTAATTTTTTTAAGTGGTTGATAGAATTCACTGTTGAATCTGTCTGGTCCTGGACTTTTGTTTACAGGGAGACTTTTGTATACTGATTTTTCTCTTTTCTAGTAATTCATTTATTACCATTTTTTATTTATGATTCAGTCTTTATAGGTTGTATTTTCCTATGAAATTTTTTATTCTAGGTTTTCAAATTTGTGTATATTTGTTCACAGTAGTCTCTTACCATCCTTTATGTACATGTGGTATGAGTTGTAATGTTTCTTTTATATCTGATTTGAGTTTTCTGTATTAATTCTTTATATCTGAAAATTGGAGTTTTCCTTTTTAAATATTTTTAAAAAGACATTTTGATTTTTGTTCTGGCAGCCACTTAACTTTTTAATACTCAATTTCATCTTTTTAAAGCTTAAGTTTAAGTTTTGTTTAATTTGGGTTCATATTAACTATTGTTCAGGCTCTAATTTAGCCTTGTTACTTTACTAAGGTGTAGCCCTCTTAGAACTTTATGCAATGTCCAGTATAATGAGCCCTCTCCTTCTATCTAATGGGAACAAAAGTACTATCATAGGTATGTAAGTCTTGGAATTTTTTAGTCTGTTTCTCCACACATAGAAAATATTAAGCCAGGCATGCACATTCATCACTCATCCAAAGACTGGACATGACTCTTGTGCTAATTTTGTGCTCTGCTGTAAATTCTGGACACCTCAGCCTCTCTGAACTCCAATATCTTATTCTCTGTTCAGTGAGAGTCCAGTCTTTGGATTTCTACTCTCAACAGTATAGCCTGAATTGACTCTGGGAAAATATTTGGGGGAATCAGAGGCCTCAATTGTTTGATTCCCTTTGATGAAATACTGCTCAGCAACAAAAAGAACAAACTAATGATTCATGCAATAATTTGTAAGAATCTCAAGGGCATTATGCTAATTAAAGAAAGGTCAATCTCAAAATGTCACATACTATATGATTCTATTTACATAACATTATTGAAATAAAATTATAGGGGCACCTGAGTGGCTTAGTTGGTTAAGCGTCTGACTCTTGGTTTTGGTTCAGGTCATGATATCATGGTAGTGGGATCTAATGCATGTTAAGCTCCATGCTCAAGGTGAAGTCTGCTTAAGATTCTTTCCCTCTCCCACTCCTTCCTCCTCTGCCCTCCCTTCCACTTGTATGCATTCACTCTCTAAAATAAATAAATAAATAAATAAATAAATAAATAAATAAATAAATATTTTAAAAATTTAATTAGAAAGTTGTAAGAAAGAGTGGTGGTTTATAGGGGTTATGAATGGTGGTGGGGGGCAATTGGGTGGGTATAATAATAGAGTAGCATGAGGGATATCTTTTTGGTAATGAAATAGGTATGTATCTGGACTGTGATTATCATCTGTATATACATACAAAGATGTGATAAAATGGCATAGAACCATATACCCACATTGTGCCAATGTCATTTTTCTGGTTTTTGCACTATAGGTATGCAAGCTCTATTCATTGGGGGAAATTAGATAAAAATTTAGGGACCTAAAAACAGTAGGGACCTCCCTACTATTTTTGCTATTCTCTGTGAATATGTAATTATTTCAAAATTAAAAGAAAAAAAAACTCTTTCCACAAAGAAAACTGCAGCAACAGATTGCTTCATTGGTAAATCCTGCCAAACATAAAAAGAATAAATAATAATATAAGAACAATCTTTCTTTGAAAAATAGAGGAAGAGAGGAACTTTATGACTATTTTATGATGAAAGTATAACATTGGTACCCAAGTTATAAGATTAAAAAAGAATGATAATGGAAGACAAATAACCTTCATTATCTATATAATCTATATACCTATATATCTTTATGCAATAAGCAAATCAATTTCAGATATATATCATAAAGCCATGATCAAGTGTGGTTAATCACAAGAATGAGTGGCTAGTCTAACATCCTAAAATCAAACAATATAATTTACTTCACTAAAATGATGAAGAGGAAAGCTATATTGCCACCTCAATTGACAAAAAGTAAATATTTGACAAAATTTAACACCCATTATTGATAAAAATATTCTCAAAAATATAGAAAATAATTGTTATAATCTGATAAAGGGTACTAAAATCCCGCAGCTAACAGTATACTTAATTCTGATCTATTGATTGCTTTCCCACAAGATTGGGACTAAGGCAAGGATGTCTGCTTTCACATTTTTTATTAAATACTATACTTCAGGTCCTAGTCAGTGCAATAGTGCAATAAAGCAAAAAAAAGACACATAATAAAATAAAAGGAATAAATCTTGAAAAGGAAACCTGTAACACCATTTTTATCCACAGAAACATGATTTATATATATAAAGATGCATAAAGATTTTTAAAAACATGATTTATAAGTGAACATAATGATTTAAAAATACATATTCAATATAAATGTCAAATTTATATTTTTACATTAGTAATAAACAAATAGAGAATAAAATTACAATACAATATAAAGCATGTGGGAATAAATTTAACCCTAGATATGCAAGATGCCTACATTAAAATATGTGAAATATGGCAAATAGAAATTAAAGACCTAAATAAATAGGGAGAAGCATCATGTTCATAGTTTGGGATGGTCAATAATGTTTACAGTATTACTTATCTCTAAAAGGATATAGATTTAACATAATTATCACAATTAAAATACCAGCAAGAGACTTTCAGGGAAGATGGCAGAGTAGGAGGACCCTAAACTCACCTTATCCCATGGATACAACTAGATAACACCCACATCAGTGTAAATAACCCAGAAAATGACCCAAAGACTGGCAGGACAGACTCTCCACAGCTAAATGTGGAGAAGAGGACACATCGTAGAGGATAAGAAAGATGGAGATGTGGTCTGAAGCTAAACAGACCTCTGGACTATGCACTGGAGGGAAGGACTATGACGGTGCAAAGAGGGGAAAGAAACAGACCCGCATCCCAGGCACGGGAAATCCATACAGAAAAGTTGAATCCCTGTAACATTTGGCTTTGGAAACCAGATGGGCCCAACAATCAGTGGGGCATAAAACCTGGAATTAAAAAAAAAAAAATTAGTGGGCTCAGCTCTGGAAGAGCCAGGAAGGTGGAGTCCCTGCCCGTAAAGAGACAGTACAACAAGCCGCCCCACTGAGATGCAGCACAGAAGTAGCAGTTTGAAAAATGCCTAGTGTAGTTGGAGCCCATGCAAAATGGTGTCACAAGCCAGGCGGTGTGCAAGCAGCCCTAACAAGGGCCACCACCATTTCATTTTTATTTTTTTTTTTAATTTAAATTTTTTTATTGTTATGTTAATCCCCATACATTACATCATTAGTTTTAGATATAGTGTTCCATGATTCATTGTTTGTGCATAACACCCAGTGCTCCATGCAGAACGTGCCCTCCTCAATACCCATCACCAGGCTAACCCATCCTCCCAACCCCCTCCCCTCTAGAACCCTCAGTTTGTTTTTCAGAGTCCATTGTTTCTCATGGTTCTTCTCCCCCTCCGATTTCCCCCCCTTCATTCTTCCCCTCCTGCTACATTCTTCTTCTTCTTTTTTTCTTTCTTAATATATATTGCATTATTTGTTTCAGAGGTACAGATCTGAGATTCAACAGTCTTGCACAATTCACAGCGCTCACCAGAACACATACCCTCCCCAGTGTCCATCACCCAGTCACCCCATCCCTCCCACCCCGGGCCACCACCATTTCAAAGTGACTCCTGCCCAGGAGAGAGGGGATGATAACCACACATACCAGTCTGACTATGGCCCCAGCAGTGGGTTGGGGGCAGATATCTGGTCTGACTGCAGGCCTACCCAACAAAAGCTTTTTAGGGAACAGAAGGAGATGAGAGAGAACAGAGCAGAAAATGTATTTGAAGAAATAATAGCTAAAAATGTCCCAAGTCTAGAAAAGGAAACAGAAATCTAGATCCAGGAGACCCAGAGAGCTGCCAACAAAATCAATCCAAGGAGGCCCACATGAAAATATATAGTAATTAAATGGCAAAAGGTAACAACAAAGATAGTATTTATTTTATTATTTTAAGGATTTATTTATTTGGGAGGGGGGCACAGAGGGAGAGGAAGAAAGAGTCTTAAGCAGACTCTGTGCTGAGTGTGGAGCCCCATGCTGGGCTTGATCCCATGATCCTGAGATCAGGACCTGAGCCAAAACCAAGAGTCAGATGCTTAACTGACTGTACTACCCAGGCACGCCAAAGATAGAATTTTAAAAGGAGCAAGAGAAAACAGTTATATACAAGGGAAACCCCATAAGGTTATTGACTGATTTTTCAGCAGAAACTTTGTAGGTCAGAAAAGAATGGTATGATATAGTCAAAGTGATGAAAGAAAAAAAAATCAGCCATGAATACCTTATCCAGAAAGTTACCATTCAAAATAGAAGGAAAGATAGTTTCCTAGACAAATACAAGTTAAAAGTACTCATGACCACTAAACAAGCTCTACAAAAAATGTTAAAAGGGACTCTGAGTGGAGAGGAAAGGCCATAAGCAGGAGTAGAAAAGGAGGAAGCACAAAAGCAGTACAATTAAGTATATCTATAAAACCAGTCAAGGGATTCACAAAATGAAAAGATATAAAGTATGATGTCAAAAACCTAAACATGGTGGGGAGAGGAATAAAGAATGGGTTCAAACTTAAGTGACCATCAACTTAATATAGACTGTTGAATGAATAGGATATTACATATAAACCTAATGGTAACCATAAATCAATAACCAGTAATAGATATACAAAAAATAAGAGCAAGGAATCCAAGAATATTACTAAGAAAGCCAGCAAACTGTGAGAAAAGAGAACAAGAGAAGAACGGAATAAAGAACTAACAAAAAACGACAAAAAATAACAAAATGGCAAAAGGACATACTTATTAATAACTACTTTGAATGTAAATAGACTAAACACACCAATCAAGACATTGGGTAATGGAATGGATAAAAAAGCAAGACCCATCTATATGCTGCCTACAAGAGGCTCATTTCAGACCTAAAGAAACATGCAGATTGAAAATGAAGTGATGGAAAAGCATTTATCATGCAAATGAAAGTGAAAAGAGAGCTGTGATAGCAGTATTTACATCAGACAAAATACACTTTAAAACAAAGGCAGTAATAAGATGAAGAAGGACACTATATAATCATAAAGGAGACAATCCAACAAGATATAACAATTGTAAATATTTATGCTCCGAATATGGGAGTACCCAAATACATAAAGCAGCTAATAGTAAACATAAAGGAAGTAATTGAGAGTAATATGATAATAGTAGGGGACTTGAACACCCCACTTACATCAAGGGATAGATCATAAAAACAGAAAACTAAAAAGGTAAGAGGCTTTGAATGACACATTGGACCAGATGGGTCTAACAGATATATTCAGAACATTTCATCCTAAAACAATGGAATATACATTTTCAAGTGCACATGGAATGTTCTCCAGAATAGATCACATGTTAGGTCATAAAACAAGACTCAAAAATTAAAAAAAAAAAAAAAAAGGAAGTTATACCATGCATCTTTTCTGAACACAATGTTATGAAACTAGAAATCAACCACAAGAAAAAATCTGGCAAGACCACAAATACATGGACGTTCAATAACATTCTACTGAACAATAAATGGATTAACCAATAAATCAAAGAAGAAATAAACAAATACATGGAGACAAATGAAAATGAAAACATAACATTTAAATTAAAAATTTAATAAATATTCTTCTCAATTAAAAAAAAAAGAAGGAAAGCTTCAAAGTTCATTCTATGAGGCCAATATTACCCTGATACCCAAACCAGATAAACCACTACAGAACAAAACAAAACAAAACAAAATTATAGGCCAGTATCTCTGATGAATATAGATGCAAAAATCCTCAACTAAATACTAGCAAACTGAATCCAACAACATTAAAAAAAAAAAAAATCATTCACCACGATCAAGTAGGATTTATTCCTGGGTTGTAAGGGAGGTACAATATTTGCAATTCAGTCATGATATAGCACATCAATAAAAGAAAAGATAAAAATCATATAATCATTTCAATGGATACAGAAAAAGCATTTGACAAAGTACACTTAGTCATGAAAATAATCCTCAACAAAGTAGGTTTAGAGGGAACTTACTTAACATAATAAAGACTATGTACGAAAAACCCACAGCTAACATTATACTCAATGAGGAAAAATGGAGAGCTTTTCCCCTAAGATTAAGATGAAGACAAGGATGTCCACTCACACCACTTTTATTAATGAGTAAGTCCTAGCCACAGCAATCAGGCAAGAAAAATAAATGAATCACCTCCAAATTGATAAGGAAGAAGTTAAACTTTCAATATTTGCAGATGACATGATATGTATATTGAAAACTCAAAAGACCCTACCCTAAATTACTGATAAATGAATTCAGTAACATCACAGGATACAAATCAATGTACAGAAATCCATCGCATTTCTACACACTAACAATGAAAGAGCAGAAAGAGAAATTAAGAAAACAATTCCTTATACAATTGCATCAAAAATAATAAAATAGGAATAAACAACTGACAAGGTGAAAAACCTGTACTCTGAAAAGTATAAAACATTGATGAAAGAAATTGAAGATCTCACAAACAAATGGAAAGATATGCCATGCTCATGGGTTGGAAGAACAAATATTGTTAAAATGTCCATACTACCCAAATCATCTACTGATTTATTGCACTTGCTATCAAACACCAAACATTTTCATAGAACTGGAACAAGTAATCCTGAAATTTGTATGGAACCATGGAAGACTCCCAATAACTAAAGCAATCTTGAAAAAGAAGAACAAAACTGGAAGTATCACAATCCCAGATATCAAGATATACTACAAAGCTTTAGTAATCAAAACAGTACGGTACTGAAACAAAAATAGACACACAGATCAATGGAACAGAATAGAAAACCCAGACATAAACCCACAACTATATGGTTAATTAATCTTCAACAAAGCAGGAAATAATATCCAATAGGAAAAAGACCGTCTCTTCAACAAATGATGTTGGGAAAACTAGAGAGCTGCATGCAAAAGAATGAAACAGGATCACTTCCTTATACCATACACAAAAATAAACTCAAAATGGATTAAAGACCTAAATGGGAGACCTGAAACCATAAAGATCCTAGAAGAGAGCACAGGCAGTAATTTCTTGAACATTGGCCATAGCAACATTTTTCTACATATATTTCCTAAGGCTTGGGAAACAAAAGCAAAAAATAAACTATTGGGATGAGATCAAAATTAAAAGCTTCTGCACAGCAAATGATATAATAGACAAAACTAAAAGACAACATACTGAATGAGAGAATATATTTGCAATGACATATCCAGTAAAGGGTTAGTATCCAAAATATATAAAGAATCTATACAATTCAGCACCAAAACCCCCCAAATAATCCAATTTAAAAATGGGTAGAAGACATCAACAGGCATTTTTCCAAAGAAGACATACAGATGGCCAACAGGCATATGAAAAGATGCTCAACATCACTGATTATCAGGAAAATGCAAATCAAAACTACAATAAGACATCATTTCACACCTACCATAATGCCTAACTCAAAAACACAAGAAACAACAAGTGTTGATGAGGATTTGGAGAGGAAGGAACCATCTTGCACTGTTATGGGAATGTATACTGGTGCAGCCATTATGGAAAACAGTATGGAGTATCCTCAAAACATTAAAAATAGAATTACCAAAAATGAACTAGTAATTCCACCATTGGATATTTATCTAAAGAATATGAAAACACTAATTCAAAAAGATACATGCACCCTTATGTTTATTGTAGCATTATTTACAATAGCCAAATTATGGAAGTAGCCCAAATGTCCATCAACTGATGAATGGATAAAGAAGTTATGGTACATATATAATGGAATATTACTCAGTCATCAAAAAGAATAAAATCATGTCATTTGAAACAGCATGGATGGATCTAGAGAGTATAATGCAAAGGGAAATAAGTCAGTCAGAGAAAGAGAAGTACCATATTATTTCACTCATATGTGGAATTTAAGAAATAAAATGAAAAAGACAAACAAAAAACCAGACTCAACTCTAGAGAACAAACTGATAGTTACCAGAGGGAAGGGGCATGGGGGAGATGGGTGAAATAGGTGAAGGGGATTAAGAGTACTTTTATTATGATGATCACTGAGTGATGTAGAATTTTTGAATCACTATATTGTATACCTGAAATTTATATAAGACTCTATGTTAACTCTATGGGATTTAAAATTAAAAAAAATACCAGAAAGATTTTTTGACAGAAATTGACAAGATAATTCTAAAATTTCCATGACAATACAAAGGATCTAGAATAGTAAAACCATTTTAAAAAATAAAAACAAATTTGAATTACATATACTACTTGTCAAAACTTGCTATAAAGCTGTAATAGTCAATTTAGCTATGATTTTGGAATAAGAATAGAAAAATAGATCAGCTGAACTATATTGAGTCCAGAAATAGACCACACATAAAATAAGAAAATAATTAAAAAATAAAGTAGTGTAGCTTTTTCATATTCTGAGATTATGTTAATAAACATGTCAGCATAATAAAATTAAGAGAATTTCATTCTTGTTTTACATGAACTGCTAAATACAGGTTTGGTTTTTCCAACAAGATAAAAACTTAACCACAAGTGTTTAACCATGTCATTTTGAAAACCTACCTGAAAAGATTATTTAAAAATAAAAAAATAGAATTCTTATAATTTCACTGTAAATGAATGAAACTATGAAGAATCTAAAGGCTTCAAATGTCCACATGTTTCTGACAAATTGAGGGCAAATAGAACAAAATTTAAGCACAATAAAGTAGGCAATTTCAGAAATTCTCTTTTAAGAATGATGGTGTCATATTAGGTAAACAGAAGAACTGTTAGAATCTCATCACCCATTTTAGGAAGATCAATAAAGTTACTGTAGGTGAAAAAAACAGGTAGACAGTGAAAATCTCTTCATTTGAATTGAATTCACTGCTGCAGAAATTGAGCTGAATTTCATGGTTCTAAGAGAGTTCCAAACTAATAATCTCAGTTCACCAAGATCAAGTATAAACACATAAAATATAAACTATATATTATAATTCACGAAAGACATGACAATTTTTGTGAAATGAAGTAAGTCTTGAAGTTACAGATCAAAATGGCTCATGACATGCTAGCCAAGATATAGTCATGCCACAGACATTTATTTTATAATGGTAAAAATAACATTAAATGACCGGGCAGAAGAGCAAGACAATTTACCTATGAAGGAAATAAAAACTAGATTTTAGTCTATACTGCAGAATATCAGAAGGTAATGAGTCAAGTTGTAATTATTTAATACATAAAAATTGTCATTTTTATATCATTGCAGAGACATCAATCTTCAGATGTATGACCATCAATTCTGTGGTGCTAGTGGATGTTGTAGGTCATTATAGTATCATAAATAGGCAGTGTTTTGCTGGTTTCAACCAAGTCCTGCAAGAGAAAAATTTAGTCTAGAATACGTAATTTTAAGCAGAGATAAAAGAAGTATTATGGGAAATTCCCAGGCAAGTTGCTTTAGGGAGCCAACTCAACTTGGAGGATCTTCACTTGTAACTTCTTTTTTTTTTTTTTTTTAATTTCTTTTCTTTCTTCTGGCCTGCAAGCTTTTCATTTGTTGGCTGAATCTTTAAATCCATCTTGGATTTTATAGTGATCTTTAGAATTTAAGTCAGGCCTTTGGCTATAGAGCAGAAAGATAATTACTCAGAAGAATTTTCCTTGGACTACATCCTTCTAGTTTTCCTTTATGTAAGAGAGAATTAAACTAACTTTAATTCACTGTATATATATATTTTTAATATATATAGACAAATCTGCTAACTGGTAAAACTGGGTATAATAAATAAGGAAACAAAGTTTTGTCCAGGTATTTGGTTACCAAATTCAAAGAAAGATTTTCACAATTTATCTATGTTAAATTGCTATGCAAATTATTGCTTATTGGAAGATCAAAGAGTCCTGGATTTTCACTGATTACAGCACTGATGCTTAATTACTAGGGTGCTATACTCTAAACCCCTGTCTCATAGAATACTGATCCAAACATCTAATTCTTTACATGAATTTTTATGTGCTTTGTTTATTCTAGGTAGTAGTAATTTTGGGTAATCAGAACATTTAAAATTAAATGTTAAAGTACCATCCATAAACACTGGAAGATGCTGCCAAAGAAATTTGCCCTGCAATTTAAAATGTTTCCTTCCAACTATAAGGAAATGAGTCATATTAGCTAAGAGCAAACTTTTTGATTTACAGCAGTAGGAGGAATATGCCCCTCAAATAGCAGTGTAACAGGTTAGAAACACTGCTTTCTGCTTTTAGTAATTCATTTAAAGGTTGTTGTGTTTTCCTGATTATAAGTTTCTTTTTTTTAAAGAAAAGATTTTATTTATTTGAGAGAGAGCATGAGTGGAGGTTGAAGTAAGGGGAAAGGGACAAGCAGACTCCCTGCTGAGCAGGGAACCTGACTCGATCCCAGGACCCTGAGATCAGGACCTGAGCTAAAGTCAGATGCTTAACTGACTGAGCCACCCAGGTCCCCCCTGATTATAAGTTTCTTACGGGGGAGTTGTTCATGACCAATAGTTGCTGACCAATTAATTTTTCACTGAAGTCTTTTTCAAAATACTATGTTATGCTGGAATCATTTGGGGGAAGCAAATTGAAAAATTGATACATATTATAATGATTTAAGGATCACCAACTAGTATTTTCAATATTGGAATATTGAAATACACTATTCTTTGTAAAAATGCTTAACTCAGGGGAATTCTGTTTGACATAATTGGGCAAAGATTGATTGAATGACAAAAACCAATTCTAGGTAATGGAGGATAAGTTAATGGATATTAAAGTTGATAATCTTCTCTATGCTTAACCCAAATTTAATGTAGAATTAAATATATGAAATCAGAATTGTATTCATGTAATTGATGAAAGATTTTAAAGTCATAGAAACATTATACTTTAATGTGTTTTAAAAATACAACTGAAAGCTTTATTTTAGCTGGTGTAAGATCAAGATTGAAAAGAACAATGAAAATAAAGACTCGCATGGCATTTATTTAAAACTATGGGGTTTCCATTCTTTAAATAAGAATCAGAAAATATTTTGAATTTACATATATATTTAGAAAACAAGTAAGTTCTCTATAAATGCCAAAATATATGATTTGTATATAGTTAGCATATATTTACTATATCTTCTCACATTCCAGAAAGGATATGAATATGTAATATACCAAAAACACATTACTGCTAAAAAAAATACACTTGTTTTAAATTTCTTTGGATTATGTTTTCATAGAGATACTTCAAGGAACAAATAAAAACCAAAACTTACAGAAATATATCTCTAATGGAATTTTTTTGCCAAAAGTGACAGGGTTTAAAATAATAACATTATCAAATTTTTAGCAAAAATATTTCAACAGCTCAAATTGCTATTATAGTTACAATGAAAGTACTTTTCTCATATTCACTACCTACTAAAAGAATAATGGTATGGAGCAGTAAGTCAAGTGATACAATACCAGTCATTTAATCTAAGCAATGTAAAAATATTGCTGAAATATTAAAAATAATAAAGGTTTATTGATGAGGGATTTTCTGATTGTTTTAGTTTTGTAGAACAGTACTGTATGAAACTGATAGATCAACTCTATGACTCAGAGCAGTAAGTGATATGGGGAATATGGAAAAGTTAAGGAAAAGTAAGTTATGGTAATATGGGCCTTGAATATTTTACTATGGAAATTTAATCTTGCCTCTTTCTGTTTATCAGAGAATACTTAATCAAAATATTGTTTTTTTTAACATGTTTCAGCACATTAGTAGGAGTCTTCAGAAATAACCCCAAATACATTCTATTTTCTATCCTTACTTATGTGAGGAAAGGATACAAGGATAATAATAACAGCATCTCAGTAATAGGAATCCTGAAGGTCATTCACTCCAAGTTCTTTAGTATTTGGAATATGAAACATTGCCAGAGATTAAAAGTGTGGAAGAATAGGTAACCAATTGTTGAGTTAAAACTAGATCCTAATTCCCTTAATTTTTCCCAATCCAATGTTCACACTGGAACATTTCCTTTAGTTACTTCTACTTACTCTAAGATTTTCCCTTTCCCAGATTGTTAGTTTTGTATTATTTTAAATTGCTCATTCTTCCATTGCTAATATGATTAAAACATGAATTTTCTTATTTTAAAATGTTACTTAGAAATATTAATTTTATGTTAAATATGTAAAATGTATTTAAATATTTTATTATTATGCTTGTCATTTTCTCAGCATAGGTTTATAAGTATTTTCCATATTATTTTGGCAAAAAAATGAACAAATGGCCTTCCTGTCTTAATACTTGGATAAGTAAATCTTTCTGTCTTAATATTTGGATAAATAAATACTTGGAAAAATATTTAATATATGGCAATATACCTATTACCATGAGCTTGTATAAAATAGTTTCCTCAGTATTTTTTACATCAGAGGTGGAGGGGCAGAGGGAAAGAGGGAGAGAGAGAAAGAGAGAAGCAGACTCCCCGCTGAGTGTGGAGCCCAATGTGGGGCTCCATGCGGGTCTCCATCCCAGGACCCCGAGATAGTGACCTGAGCCAAAATCAAGAGTCAGTCGCTTAACTCACTGAGCCACCCAGGTGCCCCTCTTTTTATACTCTTTAATTTTTCAATGCTGGTATCCCCAAAGCTGTCACTGGGGATACCATATACGTCAAGACCTCATGCTACCCTGACCAGAGTAAATGGGACCATAGGGGTTTATGTGAAGTAAACTAGGCCAAAGAGATCCTTCCTTGGGATTTTGGTGATTAGGACTAAAGATGTTATCAAACCCAAGTTCAGCTGCTTGTTGCTAGGAAGGACAAAACTCAAGAGATGAGTTTTGATTAGAAAGAAATTTGAGCTTTATTTCATAGGCCAGCAACCTGGGGAGGAGTTGTTCTCCTTTTGAAAAACCAGTTCAGAGGTTTCTGCCTGGCCCATGGTTTTTAAGAGGGGTTTATGGAAGTTATTCAGCAAAGGGAGTGCAGAGGCCTGACACATATCTTGATTTCATGCAGACTGGATGGTGCCAGCTACAAATGATATCTCCGTGCTTGGGGACTGTGTGAGGGGATCCAGTTTGTGTTTTGTGATGTGCAGGAGTACTCTATTCTTTCTGCAAAGGAGAGCAAGGTCTACAATACACAAAGGGAGATTAATAAAATCATTTGTGTGACCTGAAAAAAGAAAAATATTTTGCTAAAAAAAATGCTAGGCTAATCAAAAAGCCAAGGCATCTTCAAGCAGACTTGCTGGCCTCTGTGGCCTGGAAAAGGTCTGATCCTTCCCTCCTCAAGGCCAGTAGTCTGGCTGCTATGGATGTAGGGACTTAGTTCAGCAAGTAAGTGGTGAATTAACTTGAGGCAAGTTAACCCTTAAGACTGTTGGAGTGCTGTTACAAAGAGAGCATCAGTACTAACTCTCAACAATTAGTGAAGCCACAAGATTTTGTTATGGCAAATGCAGCAGTCATGTGTCTTAAACTGTAGAAATAATCAGTCTGCAGTGCCTAAATTCAGGGGAAAAAAAAAGAAAAAAAACTGAAAAAACAAATACTCCAGCTCACACACACACACACACAAAAGTCGATGAAAGAGCTCTGGAAATTGTACTTCTTGGCATTCCTGAGTGCCAGTTGTATCCTTATCCTTCTCACAGCTTCATTATTTAAACTTCTTAGTGTCTCATAAGCCAAAAAACTTTATCTTTTAGTTTCAGTTAAGTCTATGTCACTTGCTTCTGAGAGAAAGCATCTGAGTGATGCAGGGTTTGGGGAGGCAGTGAGTCCCCATTAGCTGGACTGAAAAATAAGCTTTTCTTATTACAAAGGAGAAAAGTACTTGGTGAAATCGCATATTGAGCACATGGCTTGAGCTCTAAGAAACAACTGGCTTCAGACCTCATGAGAAAATATCAACACATTGGAGTAATTGTAGCCTTTAGCAAAGGGTTATAAGATTGAAACAACTTACAGCACCACCTGAAAAGTTATACAGAGCATCAGCACAAATACATAGATTTTTCTCTGAAATCAACTTTATTGAGGTATAACTTACATATTATAAATCTACCCATTTTAAGTGTGTATTTCAATGAGTTTTGATGGATAGACATCATTACTGCAATCAAGATACAAAATATTTCCACTATCCCCCAAAATTCTTTCCAGTCCTTTTGTGGTTAAATTCATCCCCAGCCCTGAGCAAATCTGATCTCTTTTGTGTCATTATAAATTAATTGTTGACTTTCCTAGAACTTTCCATAAGTAGAACAGTGTGGTGTACTTTTTGAATCTAGCTTCTTTTGCACAGGGTAATGTTTTTGAGATTCATATATGTTGTTGCTTATCACATTAGTTGATCCTTTTTGAAAAATACCACAAATTGTTTATCCATTCACATGTTAATAGACTGTAGTGTTGTTTCTGAAGCTGCTATAAAATACTCTTTTTCACTGAAGTATAGTTGACACACAATGTTACATTAGTTTTAGGTGTACAACATAGAGATTCAAAAACTCTGTGTGTTATGGGATTCTAATCACAAGTATAGCTACCATCTGTCACCATAAATTGCTATTATGATACCATTGATTATATTCCCTATGCTGTACATTTTAACTCCGTGACTTCATTCCAAAACTGAAAGTCAGTAACTCCCACTCCCTTTCATTCATTCTGCCCATCCCTTCATTTCCCTCTTATCTGGCAAACATGTTTTTTCTCTATAGTTATGTGTCTGATTCTGCTTGTTTGTTTTGTTTCTTAGATTCCTTATATAAGTGAAATCATATTGTATTGTCTTTTTCTAACTTATTTCACTTAGTATAATACCTCTATGTCTATCTATGGTGTCATAAATGGCAAGATTTCATTCTCTTCTATGGCTGAATAATATTTCATTCTGTGTATATACACCGCATATTTTTTATCTGTTCATCTATGGATAGACACTTAGGTTGTTTACATATCTTGGCTATTGTAAATAATGCTGCAATAAATGTGGGGGTGTATTTATCTTTTCAAATTACTGTTTTCATTTTCTTCAGGTAAATACCCAGAAGTGGAATTGTATCACATGGTATTTCTAGATTTAGTTTTTCGAGAAACCTTCATAATGTTTTCCAGAGTGGCTACATCAATTTACATTCCTACTAACAGTGCATGAGGGTTTCTCTTCTCCACCTCCTTGCCAATATTTATTATTATTATTATTATTATTTTATTTTATTTTTTTGATACTATCCATTCTGACTGGTGTAAGGTGGTATCTCACTGTGATATAGATTTTCTTTTCCCTGATGGTTGGTAATGTTTTTCTTTTCATGTATCTGTTTGCTCTCTATGTGTCCTCTTTGGAAAAGTGTCTGCTCATGTCCTCTGCCATTTTTTTTAATCAGATAGTTTGTCTTTTGGGTGTTGAGTTGTATGAGGTCTTCATATATTTTAGATATCAACCTCTTATCAGATATGCTATTTGCAAATATCTTCTCCTATTTAGTAGTTTGTCTTTTCATTTGGTGGATAGTTTTCTTCACTGTGCAAAAAAGTTTTTATTTTGGTATAATTCCAATGTTTTACTTTTGCTTATATTTCTGTTGCCCCAAGCTATGTATTTAGAAAAAATGTTTCTATGGCTGATGTCTAAGAGATTATTACTTATGTTTTCTTTAAGGAGTTTTATATTTTCAGCCTCACATTTAGGTCTTTAATCCATTTAGAGTTTATTTTTGTATATTGTGTAAAAAAGCGGTCCAGTTTTATTCTTTTGCATGTAGCTCTCCAGTTTTTTCAGCACCATTTATTGAAAAGACTTTTTCCCCATTATATATTCTTGCTTTCTTTGTCATAGATTGACTATATTAAGTGTGGGTTTATTTCTATCCCGTTCTATTGATCTATAGGTCTATTTTTGTGCCAGTACCATACTGTTTTTTTTTTTTTTTTTAAAGATTTTATTTATTTATTTGCGAGAGAGAGAATGAGAGACAGAGAGCACGAGAGGGAAGAGGGTCAGAGGGAGAAGCAGACCCCCTGCTGAGCAGGGAGCCCGATGTGGGACTCGATCCCGAGACTCCAGGACCATGACCTGAGCCGAAGGCAGTCGCCCAACCAACTGAGCCACCCAGGCGCCCAGTACCATACTGTTTTGATCACTACAGCTTTGTAGTAAATCTTGAAATCCAGTGTTGTGATACCTCCAGCTTTGTTCTTCTTTCTCAAGATAATGCTGGCTATTTGGGTCTTTTGTGGATTTAATCCTAAATGTAATCCTAAATTTTAGGATTATTCTAATTGTTCAAAAAATGTTTGTATTTTGAAAGGGATTGCATTGAATCTGTAGATAGCTTTGGGAAGTATGGACATATTAACAATATTCCATGAGCATGGAATGTCTTTCCATTTGTTTGTGTCATCTTCAATTTCTTTCATCAATATTTACAGTTTTCAGGGTACAGGTTTCTCATCTCCTTGGTTAAATTTATTCCTAGGCATTTTATTCTTTTGGTGCTGTTACATAGGGGATTGTTTTCTTAATTTCTCTTTCTGCTACTTTATCATTAGTGTATAGAAATGCAACTGATATCTGTGTATTCATTTTGTACCCTGCAACTTTACTAAATTCATTTAATAGCTTTTTGGTGAAGTCATTAGGGTTTTCTATATATACTATCATGTCATCTGCGAATAGTGAAAGTTTTACTTCTTTCTTACCAATTTCAATGCCTTCTATTTCTTTTTCTTGTCTGATTACTGTAGCTAGGACTTTCAGTACTATGTTGAATAAAGCAGGAAGAGTGGACATCTTTGTCTTGTTCCTGATTTAGGAGAAAAAACTTGTAGTTTTTCTTCATTAATATGATGCCAACTGTATATATGGCCTTCACTATGTTTCCTCTAAAATCACTTTGTTGAAAGTTTTCATCATGAATGATGTTGAATTTTGTCAAATAATTTGCTGCATGTATAGAAATGATCATATGGTTTTTATCCTTTCTTAATGTAATGTATCACATTGATTAATTTGTGGATATAGAACCATCCTTGCATCCCTAGAGTAAATTCCACTCGATTGTGTTGAATGAGTCTTTTAATGTGTTGTTGAATTTAATTTGCTAATATTTGGCTGGGTATTGTTGAATTTAATTTGTTAATATTTGGTTTAGGATTTTTATATTCATCAGAGATTAGTCTTTTTGGCAGTGTCTTTGGTTTTGGTATCAGGGTTCATGCTGGTTTTGTAGAATGAATTTGGAAGCTTTCTGTTCTCTTTGATTTTTTTTTTTTTTTGAATAGTTTGAGGAGAATAGGTATTCTTCTTTAAATTTTTGCTTAAACGTTTGGTAGAATTCACCTTTGAATCTATCTGGTGCTAGATTTTTGTTTGTTAGGAGTTTTTTGATTACTAATTTAATTTTGTTAATAGTAATTGGTCTGTTCAGATTTTCTATCATACATATATTTTGCAAGTATTGTTTTAAAATTGTTTTCTGTCTTTAAACATAATTTTCCAACTTGCTGTTAAGGATTTTTCAAACACACAGAGAATTGAAAAATTTTTACAGTGATTCCCCATACAACCATTGACTGGATTCTACTGTCAACATTTTACTAGAATTGATTTGTCACTTTTTTTTGGTCCACTATCAATCCTTTATCCATGTATCAATCCATATTACTATATTGAAATATCAAAGTATGTTGCAAACATCAGTAAACTTTACCATAATTATTTTAGCATGTATATCATTAAGTTGAGTATGATATTTGCAGTTCTCATTTTTTCTTTTAAGGTAAAATTTACATAAAGTAACAGGCACAAATATTGTGTGCTACTTGATGAGTTTTGGCAAATTCATATAGTAACCCAAACCTCTATGAAGATTTAGAATATTACCATCACCCCAAAATTTCTCATGCCCCTCCCCAGTCAATCTCTGCCCCTACCATCAAGAAGCAATTACTTTTCTCCCTTTTGTAAATTATAGATTCACTGTACTATTTTGTGAAATTTGAATGAGAGGAATCAGATAATATGGATATAAGGGCTATTCACTCAGCATAATATTCTTGATCATATTTTGTAGGTATATTTTTTATGTCTCTTGGACAATCATCTAGAATTAAAATTTCTGATCCACAGAGTAGGTACACATTTAGCTCTATAACAAAATGCCAGATATTTTTCCACCATAGTTGTATCATTTTACTACCAACAATTTTGGTAGTATTACTATGTTTCCTTTCCAACATTTGGTATTGCCTATCCTTTAAATTTTTTGGCTGATTAAGTCTTCCAAATTTGTTCTTCATCAAAATTTCTCAATTTTGAGCTCTTGGTATTTCCGTATTGATGTTAGAATCAGCTTTGCATTATCTACAAGAAAAATACTTCTGTGATTATAGTTGAGATTGTTTTGAACCTATAGATTAGTTTGGGAAGAATTAAATTGTTCAAATTTAGTTTTCCAATTCATGAGCATGATATATCTTTCAATTAGGTCTTTTTGTTGTCTCTCATCATAATTTGAGGTTTTCTATGTGCAAATCCTACAGTTTTTTCTTGCTAAAAATATGTGGAATTATTACTTTTTTATGGTGACTAATGCAAATGCATTTTTAAAGTTTAATTTTCAGATTGTTCAAATAATTTAAACATTCTTATTGATATTTTTCCTTTTTGGGTTTTGGGAGTTTTACGTATATTCTGGATGTGAGTCCTTTAATAAATTTTGAATTTGCAAATAATTTCTCCCAGTGTATATAACTTATTTTGTCTTCTCTCAACAGTGTTTTTCAAGAGGCTGAGTTCTTTATTTTGATAAAGTCAAATATATCAATGTGTTCTTTTCTGGGTTATGATTTAATGTCCTTTTTTTTTTTTTTTTTTTAAAGATTTTTTATTTATTTATTTGAGAGAGAGAGAATGAGAGAGAGCAAGCACATGAGAGGGGGGAGGGTCAGAGGGAGAAGCAGACTCCCCGCCGAGCAGGGAGCCCGATGCGGGACTCGATCCAGGGACTCCAGGATCATGACCTGAGCCGAAGGCAGTCGCTTAACCAACTGAGCCACCCAGGCGCCCCAATGTCCTTTTCATAGAAGAAATATTTGCTAAACTCAAGGTCATAAGACCTTTCCTTATGTTTTCTTCAAAATGTTTATATTCATATTTTTCATTTTTAGGCTTCTGATATCTTCGTAATTAATATTTGTGCATGTTATAAGGGCCAAACTTTCTTTTTTTTACTCTGTGTATCCGGTTATTTTCAATAATTTGTTGAAAAGACTATCTTTTCACATTGAATTTCTTGGTCACTTTTTGTTGAAATTTATTTGAACATATAAGTGCACTATTCTAATACTTGTACCACACTATTTTGATAATTCTATCTTTATACTGAGTTTTAATTCTTTTTCAAATTCGGTTTGACCATTCTGGGCTCTTTGAATTTCTAATACATTTTTAAATATCTACCAAAATGCCTGCAAAATTTTGATTGTGATTGTTTTGGATAGATCAACTTAGAATGAGTTAAGGGGTGCCTCGTGGCTCAGTTGGTGAAGTGTTGACTTTTAATTTCAGCTCAGATCATGATCTCAGGGTCAGGAAATTGAGCCCTACAATGGGCTCTGCACTCAATGGGGAGTCTGCTTGAGAGTCTATCTTTCACACTCCCTCCGCCCCTCCCCCCCATGTGCTCTCTCTTTAAAATAAATTTTAAAAATCTTAAAAAAAAAGAAATAGCTAACATCTTAAGAATAATAAATTTTTCAGCCATAAACATGGCATATCTCTCTGTTTACTTAGGTCTTCTTTAGCCTTTTACAGAAATGTGTTGCAGTTTTCTGTGTGCATGTCTTGTGCATGTCATATGTGTTTTCCTTCTTTTCAGTCTCTATTACTTAAACTTATTTTCTCACCTTATTGCACAGGCTAGGACCTCCAGTACTAATTACAAGCAATGAGAGTGGTTATCCTAGACCTGATTTTTATCTTAGCAGGAAAGAATTCAGTATTTCACTCTTAAGTATAATATTAGTTATAAGTTTTCCATAGATTCCTTTTATCATATTGGAGAAGTTCTCTTCTGTTACTGGTTGGTTGAGAGTTTTTTAAAATCCAGATTGAATGGTAAATATTGTCAAATGCTATTTTTTACATGTATTAAAATATCCATATAAGATTGCCAAATGTTAACCTAATCTTGAATCCCTAGGCTTTGAGCCACACTGGTTGTAAAAATTCACAAAAATCAGCCCCTCTCATTTTCCCAATCAGTGGCTTTGGGGAAGTGTCTTCCTTGTGCAATCCCCTGTGTTCTCCTCTCTTCTTGCCTCTGTCCACAACCAGGGCTCCCTTCCCCCTACAGTACCCACAATCCATTTCTCCCCCAAACCACATCTCTGTACCCCTTACCTTCCATGATGTGCCTCCTTTCTCCTTCTAGTTGTGCAATTTGTTCTGTCAGTCCCCAGATTGATTTCTTGGGTATTCAGAATGATTTGATATTTATCTAGCTCTGTTCAAGGGGCAAAGCAAGCCTACTGTCCTCCTCCTGCTCCACTATCTTAGCTCCTCCCTCAGCTTTATTTATTTATTTATTTTTGTCTATATGCTGTGGCTAAGGCTGCCAGTATTATGTTGGAATAGAAAAAAGCAACTGGGGACATACTGATATTTCCAGTTTTTCACTGTTGAGTAGCATGTTAGCTGTGGGTTTTTCATGTATGACCTTTAATATATTAGGTATATTCCCTCTAAACTCACTTTGTTGAGAGTTTTTATCATGAAGGGTGTTCATATTTGTCAAATTCTATTTCTGCAGCTATGAGATGATTATATGGTTTTTGTCCTTCATTTTGTTAATGTTGTGCCAGAAAGATTATCAAATAAACACATAGCAAAGAGAGAAGCCAACTTTAGTGGATTCAATTTAAATCATACAGTTTTATTGAGCAGATGTTTTGTGTGTTCAAAGTTGAGAAATCAAAGGATAAGACTAGATATCAGAAGAAATTTTGGATGTTATCATATGATGTGGAAATGATGAATAAAGATCCCTATAACAATTTGCTTTTCATTTAAGAACATGTGCGATCTGAAGGATAATCCAATGACCTGACTCTTGAATTGATAGTTGAGAATCAATCATATAAAAGATGTTTGAGAAGGTGTTTAGGCCAAATAAAAAAATTCTAATTAATGTGCTTCTAAAATACATTTTTGCACATGCTGATGAATAATAAGTTCTGCAAAAATACTTTTATTGGGAAACGAATTTCTGGAAAAATGATTTTTATTGGAAAAGAATACCTTAATTAAATGTGTAGGGTAATTTTATATATTTATGAAAATTGCTTGTATATATTATTTCTTAGCAGGTAAAGGAGAAAAAAGAAAATGTGAATGCTTTCTTGAAGGAAACAGTTCAATAAACATTCATATTTACTAAGTTCTTATCTTTAGTAGACTCTTCTAGATTCTGGACTTTTAGAAAAATACATCTATAATAGTTGAGAATTTATAACAAAACTCTTAAAATGGTTTCTATGAAAATGTTTTGTGGGGGCGCCTGGGCGGCTCGGTTAAGCGACTGCCTTTGGCTCAGGTCATGATCCTGGAGTCCCGGGATCGAGTCCCACATCAGGCTCCCTGCTCGGCGGGGAGTCTGCTTCTCCCTCTGACCCTCCCCGCCTCATGCTCTCTCTCTCATTCTCTCTCTCTCTCTCTCTCTCAAATAAATAAATAAAATCTTTAAAAAAAAAAAAAAAAAGAAAATGTTTTGTGTTATTTTTTATTTTTTAATCTGTGTTATTAAAATATAAAGTAATTAAATGTTACAGCCTCTCAAGGTTGAAAATAATTATATCTTGTTTTGATCTTTACTAAAAAATTGTGCAAGAGAGTGTATTAATGTAATGGTTAAATTGTAAATTCATGTAAATATTTTTGCGGTAATTATTTATATGCCTGAATTATATAAGCCAGTGTTTAATCCTTGATAAAGAATGTTAAGAGCTTTTCAAGCTGGTTGCCTTTTTTTTGCTTTCTTGAAGCTCAGCAAGTTAAGTACTAGGTTCTTTGGAGAATTAAATGAATTGATTTTAGTTCTAATATGAGATAGTCTAATAGATAGCTCTCTTGAATACTAGTGTATCTGTCAAATTCTGAGTTCTGATTTCATGTGACCAAATACTATAATGATAATTGTGGTTTCAGCAGCTAAGATATGAGAAAGAGGAGGTTGGGGATGATGATACCGAGTTTTTTAATTAACTACTTTGATAGTTCTGTATAAAATCTTTTTGGAAATTCAACTGGGAAGATAAAAATGTTTATTTTCAGTGAAAGAGGTTAGTCAGGGCTGGAGGTAGAGATATCCAATATTTATTCATTTATTTATTAAATACTTATTTATGGCTTAGTATGTGCCAAGAGCTTCTCCATATGCTCTTACTATACAAGTTGACAGATTAAGCCATATAAGTAAAGATAATTTCCAAAGAAATTATAATGTTGAATGAGAGGGGAAAAAAAAAGGCCAAAGACTGATCCCTGCAAAATAACTATATCTAAGATTTGAATAGTGGAAAAAAGACTATAGATAGATACAGGAAAGTTTTAGAGATACAGAGGTACAACAGGAAGGAACAATGAAGAAAGACTCCCCACCATGGAGAACTTAGCTGTGATTTCTCCACAGAATCAAATGCTTTGATAGAGTCTTACTAAGTGCCTGAAAAGTTGGGGTTCTAAGAAAAGGTTAATATATTTGCCAAATAGTATAGTTAATTAGTGACTTTTACAAGCCTAGTAGAGTGCTGAGAGCTGAAGCAAACTTTCAGACACTTAAGGAAAACATGGTGATAGCTAAGGAACTGAGAATAAACTATTTCATAAACATATTTAGCAAGGAAGGAAAGGAGAAAGTTTACAGTAGTTTTAAGAAGAAGTTTTAAGGAAAGAGGGTAGGAAATTTATTTATTAAGAATGACCCATGTGAATATATTACTATGGCATCTACTTTATACATGTATTAATATGTAACTTCAGAGAGAAGTGAAAAACTTTTAGAGACAGTTGGAGCCTTTGGAGGGATATGAAGATATATATCACACACTATTATACCAGACATGTAAGCTGGACAGTCTTTAATTCAAGAAAAAAAACTAGAAAGAAAAACATGTTCATAAGAAATAAGAATTTCTGTCAAAGAATACCATAGGACAATTGTGAAAAGATATTTTCAACTCATATATCTGGTAAGAGTTTATTATCTAAAATATTGGAAGAATTCCTTTAAAAATCAATCATTAAGAATTGGATAAAGAAGCCAATAGAAAATGATAAAAGCTATAAGTAGATATTTCGTAGTAGACAAAACATTAATGGCCAGTGAATATATGAAAAGCTGTTGAGCATCTTTAATAGTCAAGAAAATGTAAATTAAAGTCATAATAACATATTAACCTACAAAATTAGTAAAAGATAAAAAGTCTGACATAACCAATTTTTTAACATAACAATAAAAAATTTTAAAAAATCTGACATAACCAATTTTAATTGAATATTGGAACAAGACAAATGCTCCATTACTACTAATGTGAAGATAAACTGGCATAATTACTTTGGAAATAGTTTGACATTACCTAATAAAATTGGAGATGTGCATACCAACAACCTAGCGATTCTATTGCAAGAGATATAATTGAGACCCTTTCCCAAAAGGACAACAGGAGATATTAAGAAACATTCATAATGCATTGTTTAAAATTACAAAAATAATGAAAGCAACTTAAATGTCTACTAGGAGGGAACATTAAATAAATTAAGGTATAAAAGAATACAATATGAAGTACAGCAATACACACCAACAGGTCTTATTCTCAGAAAAATCATGTTGAATGAATAAAGGAATTAGAAAAAGTATATAGTAATATTCAATTTATATAAGTACCAAGTTATACATAAATAAAAAAACATTATTTAAGAATACATACATAGTTGGTAAATGCAAAAGAAATTCAAAGAAATAAGAAACTTTAGAAAAACAATCAACTATGTGGAGAGAAACAACAATTTCATAGGATGGAAGATAAAAAGGTTCACAAAGGTATTGACAGAACTCTAATTCTTAATTTCTATGATAGATGCTTGGGTCTTCTTTACTTGCTATTCTTTTAATTATATATTTATTTTGTATATACTCTTTGTAGGTATATATTTCATAGAATTAATTTTTTAAAGACAATGAATAAAGAAATGTAGAATATATTCATAAGCCTGTATAATTTCCAGTGTATTCCAGAAATCTGACACCTGTACTATATAAAATATTATATTTTCTAGTGGCTCAGACCTCAGAGTTACACATATCCCTCACTAACATTTTCAAATATAGTGATGATATTTTTACTGAATATTTTACACCATTTCGTTGTACATATTTGGTAAGAAAACACCCACTAGATATTTAAGAATATAAACACTTTATTGGAACTAGCAATATATGAGTCAGCTTGCTATAGTAGAAAATTATTTCTGTTATTGAACTGGATAATCTGGGTTTGAATATCAGTTCCTATAGCTTCTGGTTATGATATTCTTAGGGAACTTCCTCTCATTCTTGTTTCTGGAGTTTGCTAATCTATAAAATGGGGGTAACAAGAGCAGTCCTACAAGGTTTTGTAGTTTTCCCTCTTAGAAAATGTGGCCAATGTTCAGTAGCAGCAAGAAGGGGCAGAGAAAATACATATAAATATTGAAAACATGGTTTCTGAAGATGGATAATTTCTGTGATAATTAGAATAGTTCTATTTTAATATTTTCATGATATAATACACTGAAAAAGATGTTTTTGTTTCTAGAATTTACCCTATTTTTTGGCCTTGAATTTTAAACATATCATGTTACAAGAAAAAAAAAAAAACAGACATTTTCTAGGGAACTTTGAAAATAGCTTATTTATGGCACCCCAAAATTGCCAGGATGGTATACACATCTCCAATTTTGTTAGGTAATTATATATTAAAATTCTTTTTTTACATGAAGAAATGTATCACTTGCATTTTACTACTTCCAAGGTTATCAGCCATGGATATAAGAAAGTTAGGTTTACTGTAAAACATTTGGCTATATTTGGTCCGCATAAACCACCCAAAATGTGGGTTAGATTTACACATATTAATAACATATTGTTTGAACTCAGGAAATATACTTTTTAGAATATATAATAAAATATTTTAATGTTAAAGTGAAAGAATAATATGTGTTATAAATTTAGAAAATATATTACTTATATGAAATAGGAAGAAAGAAAAAAATAATATAGAGCCAAGTTAGAGTTGCCTATTTGCATAAAGCTCTGTTTCATAAAACTAGGGTAACTATGATGTGATTTTTTTTTCTGTGACATAATTTTAAAAACAAAATCTTACTGAGGTTCCCAATATTAAATAAAAGTGGATCAGCTTTGGTTAAAAATGTTAGTAGGAAATAGGGGTGCCTCCCTGTTACTGTACCTCCCTCTCCCTAAATGTACTATTTATGCATTATATCAATGTACTATATTACTAAAAGTTTCATAATATAAAACAAAAACAGAAGTTAAAAAGGATGAGATGAAAATACGAACAGATAGCAAAGGTTTTTTTCTTTTTTCACAGCCCAACAGTAGACAAATGTTCAGTTTCTTCATGTCACATTGATTTTGTAACCTCTGTTGCAACAACTGTAAAAGAACAGTTTGGAGTAGATGACCACTATCAATGATAGATTTCAGTTTTTCCCTCTTAAGATAAAAGCATGCATAATATTAGAGTAGGAATATTATGAGAATTATAAGTGACATTTTAAATAATAGTGCTGACAGTTCTTGCATTTCTTATTCTAAAATTACATGATATGTTTTAGTGGGGGAATTCAAGCTCTATTTTTTAAGTCTTTAAAGTTATTTGAACTGAGTCAATTAAACCAGATTGTTCTTGATTTTTTACTTTATTTTAGGAGCTTAGCTTATTTTAATTTTCATCAGAAAGAAAATTGTAGAATTGTTTAAACTCAAATTAGAGATACTTATATAGGATGACCGTGATTGAGAATCAATTTATAAATATATGACACTTATTGACATCATAATTTAGTTTTGTGTGGTAGTGATTAGGAATTATAAAAAATACATATTTTAAAATTGGTTCTTGCCATATGTAGCCCCAAATGCAGAGCTTTTCAAAAAAGTTATTGCTCTTCTCTCTTGTGGGTGATATTTTTGTTGGAGTAAAGGACAATTCATGTCAACTGTGGATTTTTAATTAAAAAGCTCTCAAAGTTAATTTTGGTCACTCTTCCCTTTTTAACCTATTAGAGGTATTCTACATTAACATTACATCATGTAATATCCATAAGATTACAGGACATATATGTGCAATTTAATAATCTTGTTGCCATATTTTTAAAGTAAAAATTTCCATTTTACTACTCGTGCTTTGGTCTTTTGCTGACTAAACCATATGTTAATTATTGGAAATTAAATTTTTCCAAATACTCATTGAGCATGTGATCTCCCTTCTAAATTTTAATTGTTGAATTCTATATAGGAAGAAGAGAATGACACTGTCAGGTTTAGACAAGGAAAATTTTCTTCTAGAAGAAAAAAGTAAGCAAACAGATGTCAAATAAACAATATAAGATTGCTGGATTAATAGATTTCTGAAGGAGAAGGTAAAATAATACAAAAATCCAGTTAATCTAAATTAATTTTTCTATTTCTTTTGTCTAGCTTTATTGAGATAAAATTGACATATAACATTATGTAATTTAGGGTGTACAATGTGCTAATTTGATTCATATATATATATATTATGAAATGTTTACCACAATGAGGTTAGTTAAAACAATCTTCACTTCACATAATTATTATTATGCTGAGTGTTCTCTTGCTATGTGAGAACATTTAAGCTCTGCTCTCCTAGCAGCTTTCAGGCATATACTACAGTGCTGTTGACTGTAGTTCCCATGCTTTAACCTTAGGTCCCCAGAATCTATTCATTTTTTTAACTGAAAGTTTCTACACTTCGACCAACATCTCCCCATTTTCCACACCCCTCAGTCCTTCACAATTACCATTCTACTCTGTTTTTGAGTCAATGTTTTTAGATTCCATATATAAATGAGGTCATACAGTATTGATCATTCTCTGACTTATTTCACTTAGCATAATGCCCTCAAGTTCCATTCATGGTTGTCATAAATGGCAGGATTTCCTTCTTTTTTATCATTGAAAAATATTCCCTGTGTATGTGTTGTTTCCACATCTTGGCATTTGTGAATAATATGGCAATGAGTATGGGAATACACAGATCACTTCAAGATATGATTTCATCTTATTCAGATATATAACTAAGATTAGGATTGTTTTATCTTATGGTAGTTCTATTTTTAATTTTTTAAAAGAATCTCTATACTGTATTTCAAAGTGGCTATAGCATTTTATATTCCTGCCAACAGTATACCAGGATTCCTTTTTCTTCACATTAGCATTTATTACCTCTTGTCTTTTTGATAATGGCCAGTCTAACCGTTGTGAGGTGATTAGCAATGTTGAATATTTTTTGTGAACTTTCGGCCATTTGTATGTCTTTTTTAGAGAAATATCTATTTAAGTGTCCTGCTTACTTTGGGTTTGGTTTGATCTTGTTCTAGTTCCTTGAGTTGTAAAGTTTGGTTGTTATTTGAGATGTTTCTTGGTGGAGGCCTTTGTATACTTCCCTCTGAGTGCTGCTTGCTGAATTTTGGTAGGTTGTCCATTTTTTTTTTCTTTCTGAATTTAAAAATAAATTCTCTTTTGATACCATCCTTGACCCTTTGATTGTTCAGAAATGTGTTGTATAGTTTTACATATTTGTGATTTTTCCCAGCTTTCCCCTGTTATTGATATTTGCTTTTGTATTATTGTGGTCAGAAAAAATATCTGCTATATTATTCAGTCTTTGAAAATTTGCTCACACTTGTTTTGTGACCTAACACAAAACAAGCAATCTATCCTAATCTGATCTATTGTAGAGAATGTTCCGTGTTCACATGAGAACATATATTCTACTGCTGTTGGATGGCAGTAGAATATATCTAATACAGTATAGAGATTCTTTTAAAAAATTAAAAATAGAACTACCATAAGATAAAACAATCCTAATCTTAGTTATATATCTGAATAAGATGAAATCATATCTTGAAGTGATCTGTGTATTCCCATACTCATTGCCATATTATTCACAAATGCCAAGATGTGGAAACAACACATACACAGGGAATATTTTTCAATGATAAAAAAGAAGGAAATCCTGCCATTTATGACAACCATGAATGGAACTTGAGGGCATTATGCTAAGAGAATGATCAATACTGTATGACCTCATTTATATATGGAATCTAAAAACATTGACTCAAATATATCTATGTGTTGTATATTTCTGTTAGGTCCATTTGATCTAAATTATAGTTTAAGTCCAGTGTTTCCTTATTGGTTTTCTGTCCAATCTATCCATTCTTGAAAGTGGGATATTGAAGTCTCCTACTATTACATTTTGTTGTCTATTACTCCCTTCAGACCGGTTAGTATTTGATTAATATATTTAGGTGTTCCAATGTAGGGTGCATATACAATTGTTATATCCTCTTGATGTATTGACCCATTTATCATTATTTAATGACCTTCTTTGTCTCATTACAAATTTTAGATTACAGTCTATCTTGTCTGATATAAATATAGTATCCCCTACTCTCTTTTGATATCAATTTGTATGGAATATAGTTTTCCATTTCTTTACTTGGAGCCCATGTGTGTCATTAAATGTGAAATGAATCTCTTTTAGACAGCATAAAGTGGCCCTTTTTTTTTTTTATCCATTTATCTCTTTTGATTAGAGAATTAAACCATTTACATTTAAAGTAATTATTGATAGGTAGGGACTTACAAATGCCATCTTGTTAATTTTTGGCTTTTGTGTAGTTCCTTTGTTACAATCTTCCTTTGTAAACTGATGATTTTCTGTAATTGTATTTTGTTCTTTTTATCATGTTTATATTTATTATAGGTTTTTGTTTTGAAGTTAACCTAAAGTTTACTTGAAATCTCTTGCTATAACAGTCTATATTAAGTGCATATCTACTTAACTTTGCATAAAAAACCTTTTGGATATCACAATTTAAATATTTTTATATTGTGTATCTACTAACAAATACTTGTAGCTGTATCTATTTTAATACTCTTTTTCTTTAACTTTATGCCATATTTAAGTAGTTAACACACCACAGTTTACAATATTAGAGTATTCAACATCTGACTACATATATAGTTATTTTTACCTATTTGTTGTATATTTTCATGTTTTCATGTTACTATTTAGTGTCCTATTGCTTCAGCTTGAAGGACTTCTTTTAGCATTTCTTGTAAGGCAGATCTAGTGCTGAACTCTTTCAGCTTTTGTTTTAAAAGTCTTTATCTTGCCTTCATCTGAAGGACATCTTTGCTGAGTAAAGTTTTCTTGGTTGGCAGTATTTTTCTTTCAGTACTTTTTTTCTTAGAGAGAGCAGGGGGCAAGGGCAGAGGGAGAGAGAGAATCTTAAATCTTTTTTTTTAAGATTTTATTTATTTATTTGAGAGACAGATAGTGACAGACAGCGAGAGACAGCACAAGTGGGGAGGAGAGGGAGAAACAGGCTCCCCGCTGAGCAGGGAGCCTGACGTGGGACTGGATCCCAGGATCCTGGGATCATGACCTGAGCTGAAGGCAGATGTTTAACTGACTGAGCCACCCAGGTGCCCCAAGGGAGAGAGAGAATCTTAAGCAGGCTCCATGCCCAGCACAGAGGGTTCAGTCTCACGACCCTGAGATCATGGCCTGAGCCAAAATCAAGAGTTGGACACTTAACTGAGCCACCCAGATGCCCTTTTTCAGCCCTTTGAATATATCATCCCATTCTCTCTTGGCCAGCAAAACTAGTGCTGAGAAATCTGCTGATAGCCTTATGGGGGCTCCCTTAAGTGAGAGAGTTTTTTTCTCTTATTGCTCCTAAAATTCTCTTTTGGTCTTTGATTATTATTATGATGTTTATGGAGAAGATCATTTTGGAATGAGATTATGGGGTTACATATTAGCTTCATGAACTTGGATATCTAAATTTCTCCAGCAGTTTGAGAAGTCCTCACCCATTATTTCTTTAAATAGGCTTTCTGCTACTTTCTTCCTCTCTTCACTTTCTAGGACTCCAAAGATACACAGATTGCTTCTTTTAATGGTGTAAGTCCCATAGACTTTCTTCATGTATTTTCATTCATTTTTCTTTTTGCTCTACTGCTGTATGATGTCAAATGATGTGTGTTTGAGCCCACTGATACATACTTCTACCTGGTCCAGTCTGATGTTGAAGGGTTTTGTTTTGTTTTGTTTTGATGTTGAAGGTTTCTATTGAATTCTTCAGTTCAGTCACTGTATTCTTCAGCTCCAAAATTTGTTTCATTCTTTTTATGTTTACTATCTCTTTGTTGAACTTTTTTCTTTTTGTATTCCTGATTTCATTAAACTATTTATCTGTGTTCTCTTGTACCTTCCTAAGTATCTTTAGAATAATAACTTTGAATTCTTTGTCCAATAATTCCTGTATCTCCATTTCATTGGGGTTATTTGCTGGAAGTGTAGTGTACGGCTTTGATGGTCTCATATTTTAATGATTCTTTGTGATCCCTGTAGCCTTGCATAAATTCCTATACATATGAAGGGGTCACCTCTTCCAGATATTGTGGACTGAGTTTGGTAAGTAAATACCTTCACCTGTAGCAGGGTGGCACTGGAGCATACTTTGAAACCAGGCCTAGTGGTGCAGGATGCCAAGTGCAGGTGTGTGTGGTAGTTCCAAGTCCAGAGGAGCTTAATGTCTCATTAGTTCAGACCACTGAAATCCACAATGTCAACAACTGCATGGTATTTGGTGAGCACTCTGAGGGATCTTCAGTGGCTGCTAGTACTGTTGGGATCCTGGGTAGCACTTCTAGGTCTAGTGGCTAGAGGGCAGAGCAGACAATGGTAGTGTTGGAGTGGGGAAACACAATCAACTGCAGGGGTCAGCTGAAGGTATCTGTATAGTGGCAGGAGCTGGTTGCAGATGCACACATTGTGGTGTGGGCTGGGGCCAGCAGCAAGGGCTAGAGCCAACTGAGAATGCACTGTCAGATGCAGGAGCCCAGGATGTTGTATGCATTCTTGTGGCTGCATGTCTTACCCTAGGTTCATGTACAGTGGAAGCCAGTGATGGGAGTAAGGCCAATGGGGTGCACATGCATAGCTAAGAGGGGCTAGTTGTAAGATAGCCCAGCAGTACAGGCCACTGACAGGTGACTGGGCCAGAGGCAGGACCACAGTTAGCTGCAGGGGTGCTGGGTATTGGCATGCTCTCTTGTTGCTGCAAGGTCTCCCCATGGGTGAATGTACATCAGTGGAGGCTAGAAAAAGGGGAAAGACCAGGGGTGTGCATGTGCACAGCTGGAGAGGCTAGCTGCAGGTAAGCCCAATGGAATAGTCTTAGGACAAGAGAGAGGATCAGTGTGGGCTTACGAGCAGCTGTGGGTGTTCCTTCTGTTGGCATCTACTATTGTGACTGCAGGATCTGGCCATGGGCACACAGAAATGAAAGCTACTGGTGGGGTTTGGGCCAGAGTTGGGCAGGTGCATGGTTGGGGGTGCTAGTTGTGTGTGAGCCCAGAGGTACAGGCTAAAGATAGAGCCAAATGCAGGCTCACAAGCAGCTGTGGGAGCCTTGGCTGTCAACATGCACTTCGATGGCTATAACATCTTGTCACTAGCATGCACCCAGCAGTAGTAGCTGATGATGAGAACGAGGTTAGTGGCATGCAAGTACACAGCTGGAAGCGATAGCTCCAAGCATGCACCCACAGTGAGGGGGGCAGCTATGAGCGTAATAGGCTGGAGTCTTGCACTCCTACAGCTACAGAGGCCTTGGCTGGCTATAGGTGTGGATCACTGGCAGGGGTAGAAGGAGAGGGGGAGATGCAGGTGGCTGATGTCTGAAATGTGAATAGGTGAAAATCCATGAAATCTGTATGGGGCTCTGAGGCAGCTGTGGTAGCCATTGGTGCCTTCTGTGTTGAAAGCTTTGGGGTTCTCTGCATAATAGGTCATTGGGAACTGCAGTTACTCCTGCACAGCTGATATTAGTAGCCCCATGTTCTTTTTCCTTGTTCCTGTCTCACTGCATCTCAACTTTACTGATCTCTGAATGGGAAAAAACAAAAGTGGGTCTTCCATGTGTGCCCTAAAAGATTGTGAAAGCCATTCTCCCTTTCCTGATGAGAGAAACTCTTTTAAGCTTAGGAAATCCCTCTTAGCGTTCAGCCATGCTGGCCTAGGGGTGGGATGATTCAGGCAAAAGGAAATTCTCACTTCCCTTTTTGTGCAGTTATTCTTAGCTTTTTTTTTTTTTTTTTTTAATTCCACTGTGTTGAAGATTTTAAAGTAGACTCCTAATGTCTCCTAGAGCTGTTTTGGTTATGGATTGCTGTCTAACTCTTGATCTTGTGGGGCAATGGAGGATGGGTCTCTTACTTCACCATCTTGGTGACATCTGCCCTTAAAATAATTTTTAAAAATTTTCCTCAAACCTCCATATTTCCTTGAGTTTAGCTACATGGAGTATTTGTTTTGCTTTCAATAATATTTTGGAGAATGAATTTTTTGAAAGCAGGTATGTTTTGTAATTATGATACATAATTACCATCTCAGTAATTGAACTCTTACCCTACTATTAGGAAGATATCTTCTGCTAAAAACAGACTAAGAAGACACTTATAATAATAGTTGGCATTTGTTGAGGCTAGTTATTAGGCTTCAGTCTAAGGATTGTACATGGATCATCATACTGAATCTTACCAGTCTTGTGAGTTAGGAAATATTATTTCTCTTGTTTAAGATGGATAAATTGAGCTTAGAGAGGCGTAATAAATTTCCTAAATTCACACAACTGATAAATATTGAAGCAATGGACCTCAGTCCTATTATCAAATTAATTCAGTTAAAATCGCTAACTATATCCATTTTTTTTTTACAAAAATTAAGCCTTTGGGTTTTGAGTACATTTTCAATTATATTTTTAAGATCCTTTTGAGAGTACAGATATAAATAAAAGCAATATTATGTAATGCCACCATTTTGTTCCTGATGAATTAGAAAGAACCAAATGGTGTAGAATATGAATGTTCCTGGGGCGCCTGGGTGGCTCTGTCGTTAAGCGTCTGCCTTCGGCTCAGGTCATGATCCCAGGGTCCTGGGATCGAGCCCCGCATTGGGCTGTCTGCTCAGCGGGAAGCCTGCTTCTCCCTCTCCCACTCCCCCTGCTTGTGTTCCCTCTCTCGCTGTGTCTCTCTCTGTCAAATAAATAAATAAAATCTTTAAAAAAAAAAAAAAAAAGAATATGAATGTTCCTTACCTTTTACAGTTGGAAAAATACCTCACATCAACATGGAGACTAAGAACTTATTCTGAGAGGAAGGGTCATACGTTTTTGTTTTGTTTTGTTTTTGTTTTTTTGTTTGTTTTTTGGCTAGATTGCATGTATTTAGATCATACTGTGTATCTAAATGCTTAATGCTTTTAACTTAATGGAATACTTAAATGAATGCCTATGTAGACTATTATTTTTCCACAGTGGAATGTATGAAAATATATAGCTATTAATTGTATTTTCTTTTACAGTAGAAACATTATCAACCTGAGTTTTAGGAAAATAAATTCATTTCTATTCATAGTAATATATAGCAATCACCAGTAGATATCAATGGAGAAGTACTATCTTAATTGTTGTGTCACTATAGTATGGTCTGTTACACTTGGTGCTCTATAAATGTTGGTGAATGGATGAATTAAATATTGCTAATTTGGATAATAAAATTTTTTCCTTTATTGTAATTACCATGCATTGTCACATTTGGTTGGCATCAGTCCCATTGTTCTGTTTGAAGTTCTATTGTTATTGCTCATGAAGAAAAATATACTTTGGTAGGCTTTCTAATAATTCCTATTATCTACCCCTGCAAAAATAGTGTTATTTTTCAAATTATAATTCTTTATTGGCAATGTATTAGTCAGATTTCCTAAGTCACCCAGAAATGAATATACATATTAACAAACAACTTTGGGTTAGGGGGCTTTTTAAAATTAAGGTATAATTAATTATAACATTATATTATTTTTAGGTATATAACATAATGACTCAATATTTGTATATACTGTAAAATGACCACAATAAGTCTAGTTAACATCCGTTACCACACATAGATAAAATATTTTTTCTTGTGATAAGAACTTTTAAGATTTACTCTCTTAGCAACTTTCACAACTTTCAAATATGTAATACAGTAGTATTAACTGTAGTCACCATGTTGTATGTCACATGCCCATGATTTATTCATTTTATAACTGGAATTTTAACTGCCTTCACACATTTTGTCTCCCCTCTACCACCCACCTCTGGGAATCATCAATCTGTTCTTTGTATCTAGAAGCTCAGTTTTCTTTTTGATTCCACATATAAGTGAGATCATATGATTTTTTTTCTCTAACTTATTTCATTTAGCATAATGCCCTCAAGGTTCATCCATATTGTGATAAATGACATGATTACCTTCTTTTTCATGGCTGAACAATAGGCCACGCACACACCCCACAATTTCTTAGACACTTAGGTTGTTTCCATGCCTTGGCTACTGTAAACAATGGTGTGATGAACATGGGGGTGTATGTATCTTTTTGAATTAGTGCTTTTGTTTTCTTTATATAAACATCCAAAAGTGGAATTGCTGAATCATATGCTCTGAGCAACTCCATATTGTTTTCCATAGTGGCTGCAACTATCTACATTCCCACAAACAGTGCACAAAGTGTCCTTTTCTCCATATCCTTGCACTTATTATTTCTTGTCTCTTTGATAATAGCCATAGTAACAGGTGTGGGTAATATCTCATTGTAGTTTTGATTTGCATTTCTGTGATGACTAGAGATTTTGCACATCTTTTACTTGTTGGCTATCTGTCTTTGAAAAATGTCTATTCAGATCTGCTCATCTTATAATCAAATTGTTTTGTTGTTGTTCTTTGTTTTGTTTTGTTATTGAGTTGTAGGAGTTCCTTATATATTTTAGATATTAAGCCCTTACCATATATATAATTTACAAATGTTTTCTGTCATTCAGTATGTGTTCTTTTCATTTTGATGATGGTTTCCTTTTCTGTAAAAAAGTTTTTGGGGTGTCTGGGTGGCTCGGTTAAACATCTGACTCTTCATTTTTGGCTCAGGTCATGATCTCAGGGTCATGGGATTGAGTTCCACATTGGGTTCTGCACTAATGTGGGGTCTACTTGAGATTCTCTCCCTCTGCCCTTATATATATATATAAAATCTTTAAAAAAAGTGCTTTTTAGTGTGATATAATCTTGTTTCTTTTTACTTTTGTTGCCTTTGATTTGGTATCAAATTCAAAAAATCATTGCCAAGACCAATGTCAAGGAGCTTACCAACTCTTTTTCTAGAATTTTTAGGGTTTCAGGTATGTTCAAACTTTTAATCCATTTTCAGTTAATTTTTGTGTATGGTATAAGATAGTGGTCCAGTTTTCCCAACATCATTTATTTATATCTTTTCTGCATTATATATTCTTTGCTCCTTTTTCATAAATTAGTTGACCATACATGTATGGATTTATTTCTGGGTTCTCTATTCTGTTCCATTAATCTATTTATCTGTTTTTATGCCAATACCATACTGTTTTGATTAGTGTAGCTTGTAAGATATTTTGAAAGGAGAGAGCATGCTGCCTCTAGCTTTGTTCTTCCTTCTCAGAATTATTTGGCTCTTTGGGATCTGCTATGGTTCCATTCAAATTTATAATTATTTGTTCTATTTCTGTGAAAAATGTCATTAGAATTTGGATAGAGATTGCATTCAATCAGTAGATTACTTTGGGTAGTACGGATATTTTAACAATATTCTTCACATCTACAAATATGGAATATTTGTGTCTTCTTTAATTTCTTTCATTAATATCTTATTTTGCAGTGAACAGGTTTTTCACCTCAAATTTATTATTTTTGATAAAATTGTAAATGTAATTGTTTTCTTAATTTCTCTATTAATTCATTACTGGTATATAGAAATGCAATAGATTTTTGTATATTGATATTGTATCCTGCAAGTTTGCTAATTTTTTTAGAGTTTTTCATATATAATACATCATATGCAAATAGTGACAGTTTTACATCTTCCTTTCTGATTTTTTTATGCCTTTTCTTTTTCTTGCCTAATTTTCTGGTGGGGACTTTATTTTATGTTGAATAAAAGTAGTGAGAATAAGTACTGTCTTGCTCTTAATCTTAGAGGAAAAGCTTTCAGCTTTGTACTGTTGAGTCTGATATTAGTTGTGGGCTCATCATATATGGCCTTTTTATGTTGAGGTACTTATTTTATACCCACTTTGGAGGGTTTTTTAAATATTATAAATGGATGTTAAATTTTGTCCACGCTTTTTCTGCATCTATTGAGATGATCATATGATTTTTATTCTTTATTTTATTAATGTGGTGAATCCCATTGATTGATATATAGATGTTGAATCATCCTTGCAATACTGGAATAAATCTTACTCGCTGGTGTATGATCCTTTTAATGTATTGAATTTAGTTTGCTAATATTTTACAGAAGATTTTTTGCATTTATGTTCCTTATGGATATTGGCCTGTAATTTCTTTTGTGTATTCTTGTCTGGTTTAGGTATCAGGGTAATGCTAGCCTTGCAAGGTGAGTTTGGAAGTGTTCCCTCATCTATTTTTTTGGACGAGTTTGAATAGTATTGATATTCTTTGAATGTTTGGTATTTTCACTGGTGAAGTCATCTGGTCTTGGACTCTTGTTTATTGGGAGGTTTTTGATTACTAATGTAATCTCCTTTCTAGTAATGGGTGTGTTCAGATTTTCTATATCTTCTTGATTCAGTCTGGGAAGATTATATGTTTCTAGGAGCTTATCCATTTCCTCTAGGTTAGCCTATTTGTTTGCATGTACTGGTTCATGATATTTTTTTTATCCCCTATATTCAGAGATGTTTAATAAATTTCCTAAACATTTATCTTATAAAATTTGCTAGGCTGACATATCTTTATTTTTATTGATAATTTTATTTAACAGAATATTATCTGATAAATAATATTCTATATATGATCCATATTGTACATATTTATATAATAGTGGATGTTCAGATTCATATAAATACTAACTATTGAAAGGTAAGCTCAACCTTTAACCTTGGTCACTTTATTCAAAATAATTTTCACAATTTCCCAGGCCTACAATACAAGGTAAAAACTAAGAGTGCCCTTACTTTCAGATCATAGACTGTCAACGTCTAGTGCGTTGGGGTCCCTGGGTAAGGGTCGTGAAAAAACCAGGACACAGGGGATGCAGAGCAAAGGCAGCACTTGCAACTGCATGCTGTTGTTTATTTCCCACACGGCTATATACTTGCAACGAACAGATAAGCATGACAATGTGTACTTTTAGCTGATAATAAGATCATGCCAACATCCTTGAAGAAAGACACGCAAGATATAAGAACAAACTATATCCTGTTTTTTGTTTGCCGAAGCGCGGAACTATCTCGGCCACCCTTCCTCTGGGAACAGCACGTTCTTATAAAAGAATACTTCTAATATAGGCAAGAGCCACTTCCTGCAGATCCAGGCATTCAGAACTTGCAACGTGAGATAAGGGGAAGAGAACATTTTCTCCTCCTGATCCAGGCCTGCCTGGTTGTCCTTAATCTCACTGCAGTCCTCAAATGACCTTGGTTACAAGGGGCTTACAAGCCTATACCATCTCAATAGACGACTTCATATTTTTCTTGAAATTTCTTATTTGTGGTAATATTAGTTATATGAAACACTTTTTCCCTGGTTATAATTTTACCTTTCAGGTTACTCTTGTGCAAGTTGAAAGACAACATCTTAACTCAATCTCAACTACACTGTAATGTCTACTCCTACCATTATAGAACCAGAAAATATTTGAGTGTCTACCATGCGCCAGGCATCAGCATTCTCTACAACTGGAAATATCAGGGAACCAAACAGAATAGTCCCTGCCTTCCTGATGTTTATATTCAATAAAAACAAAGCATTTATAAATTATAATTAAAAAATGTTAGAAAATAAGTGCTATTAAAACATTTCCTTAATTTCTTATTTGAATATTGCTGAAATTTTGCTTCTCTCATGAGTTTTTTTTTTTTTTTATATAAGTATAAAATACCTTGAGATCCCTTTTATTGAAACTTGGTTTTAGTCATTACCTGAATCAACCTGCTTGGCATTTATTTCTGGGCCTACAAGTTTGTTTTTTTTCTCAAAAAAGACTGAAGTGTACTGTTTATGTATATATTTATAAGGACACATGTTTTGGGGTCAAAGTGAATGAGGTCAAATTCCAGTTATCTAGGGCAAATTATTTAATCTCTTTACCTCGATTTCCTCATCCTTCAAATGGAGATGATTCTGATGCAAGATAGTCCCTACCTCACAAGATGTTTATGTAAATAAAACAATGCATGTTAAGTATATGTTCAATTATCTTAAGGTACCACTGTTACTATTATTCTTAAAGGAACACTTTTAAAGATTGGAAATGTGAACAGCTTTGGAATGTGATAAATCTGGATGAGAATCACAGCTCTGATCTTTATTAGTTGCATGGCCTTGGGCAAAATATAAATTTCTAATATCTTTGAATTTTACTTTATTTTTCTGTATTTCAGAAATAAGCAAAAACATTAGCTTTTTAAGAGTATTGACTAAGATATTTTAATAAAGTGCCTAGCTGTGCTTGCCACATGGTACACTCAATAATCTTCCCCAGTTTGAGAGTGGATGATATCTCTGATTTTAAATAATAGATCCTTATATCAAAAGATGCTTAATATTGCTTGCAAATAGTTTTGTTATCTATATTACTAATGTTCTTATACCTACACTTCAGGCATTAGAGAATGGGTACCCTTTCACTTACTGAAATAAGAGTGTTATTGTGAAGGGGAGTCATACCAATTCTGTAATTCATGCAGTGAATTGTGTAGGATATTTTTATTCAATGTTTCTAAGGATGTACATGCATGCTGTGTTGACAGATTGTTTGGATGGAAAAAAAAAGATGCTTAATATTACTTCTAGCCCAAACTTTTGAGAAACTACAATCTAATATTAATGGTTCATTTATAACCAACATAGTATTTTGTATATTGTAAAAGCCAATTGTTTCAGATGTTGAAAAATGTTTATCTAACATCTATTAGATATTAGTGACTTAGGTCTCATTTTGAATATAATACTATGTCTCTAATTAAAGCAACAAATAGTTCAATATAATATTTTAAGTGCTATGATATCAGAATAGAAGTGTGCGTGGCATTATTATAGAAGTAGATAGTATAGCATAGTATGGAGTACAAATAAGTCTGGGATGATACCAGGCCTAAAACTTGGAAAAATTAATAAATACATTTGCAAATGGAGTACAGGCTGGGCATAGGGCATAGAGTATCCTTACTAGTGTGGGAACTATAAGACATCCTACATTCCTAGTCATTGGAATATGAGCTACAGAGAGAGAAAAAATAAAAAAAGGACTTTGAAATCTAGACCAGGGACTTGGGTCTTAACCTAATAAGCTCTTAGAGTGTTTCCTCTAAGGAACTTTAAGTCCAAGAGTCATGATTGGTTTTGGGGTTGGGGAGAGAATAGTCATGGCCTTTGTTTCTCCCCAACTCTTCATTCAAAACAATATTCCTTTAAATGCTTTATAAAGTTTTCTTGAAATTCATTCAATTAACAATTATTAACTATCATGTATCAGGCACTGCTCTAAGCAGTGGAGTTTCAACAATGACCAAAACAGACAAAAATCTCGTTGTTATGGAACTTATATTGTAAGGAGAAGAAGGCTGTTACTAATCAAGAGAAATAAGCAACTATATTTTGTGAGGTGATTAAACCTAAGATGAGCATAAAGTGATACGAGAGATAGTGAATGTGTGTGAGGTATGAAGATTTAAAAAGGGTGGCTAGAAAAGGCATAATTTAAAAAGTGACATCTGGGGGAATATATAAAGGAGATTAGCATAGAGAATTCTGTTTCAATTATATAAACTTATTTTTTATATAACACAGACCTAATACATCATTTTAGCAGATGAAAATGACTAAAGCTTTAGTTCAAATGAATCAGTCTGGATTAAGCATGTAAAAAATAAAAGCATGTAGGCTAGGCAAAATTATAGGTAACAGAATTTATAGGTTGTTGAAAAAGTCCAGAAGGAGAATTCAAAGTAGTGGCAAATTATGGCAGAAATCACAGGAATTGGAAAAGAGCAGGGTCAAAGCACATAAAAAAATCTTTAGAAAATAAGATTGGTAAGACTTTGTGATAAAATGCATGTAGAGAATGACAAAGCATAAAAACTAGAATAACTCTTAGATTTCTGGATGAAATTATGGAGTATGGGTATTAGTAAAGAAATCCTTGAAAGTAATATAAGAAGGCAGTTAGCTTCATGAAAGTTCAGCTCACCAGGTATCGGTATCTGGTTCAGTAATATATTCCTAGTACCTGGCATTACACCTGCCATATAGTAATTCAGTAAATACTAGTCTTTTCATTCATTGATTGAGTAATGTTAAATTTGAAGTGATTATGACTCCAAGGAATTAGATAAATTGGTGCTAAGGGACACATCCTGGAGTTAATGTATAAATTTGAGTTTTTAAAATCAAGATAATAGTTATAACCAAGAAAGTGAACAAAGTTGCAAAAGCAAGCATATTTGTTAAATCAGTAGATTTAGACAGATGCAACACAGGAATACATGGATTAAATTGGTAGAGGAAGGACAGCACAAATAACACCCTTTATTCTTTTCATTTAGACTTCATTTTTGTCAGCATTTTACAACATTGTTCCTCTCTGTATCTCATATGCTGACATTTTCATCCTTGGAAAATTCAATATGCATTTAAAAGAACACAGCTACATAACCAAAGTACCACAATCAAAATCAAGGTATAAATACTGATATACTAAATTCATCTAATCCATAGACTTTATTTGAAAATAACCAATTGTTTTAATAATGTCATTTATTAGCAAAGATTCCAATCCAGAATGATACACTAAATTTATTTGTCAGGTCTCTTGAGTCTCCTTCAGTTTGGAAGAATTCCTTTATTTTTCCTTGACTTTCACAATCTTGGCATTTTTGAAGATTACATGTCAATTATTTTATAGAAAATCCCTCAATTTTGGTATTTTCCACAAAATTAGATTCCATTGGCCAGTTTTTCTGGAAAATAGCATCTGTGCAAAAAATTCTTTTTAACTGAGATGTTCACATAACATAGAATTATATAAAGTGAAATGTATCTGTATGCCACTTACTTCTTTTGGGGCTCCCAAATACACTTAAATGTTTCCCACATGTCCTTTGGTTCTTTTTTTTTCTTTCTGCTTAATGGTATGACTTTCAAGTTTGTGCTTAAATTTACTGTAGAAATTTTCTGATTTTTAAAAAATCTCAGTTATTGTACTTTTCAGCTCCAGAGCGTCTGTTTGTTTCATTATAATTTCTATTTTTTATTGATAATCTCCTTTTGTTTATAAATTGTTTTTCTTTTTTCCTTTAGTTCTCTGTCCATGTCTTTTTTCAAGATTTTTGCAAAGCCTTTATTCCCTGTCATGTGTGGCCACTGAAGTCTTTGTTAGTTATTTATTATCTCTGGGGTCAGCCAGTGACCTGACAGGAATTTCCTTAAATGTCTTAAGCCAAGAAAGAGAGAAGTACCACTTTACCTGGTCTTTACAACTTGTCCATGAGCTGGGCACTCTTTCAGTGATTAGCCTACAGCTCTGTCTTTCCCTTACCCTTTCTTGGATCCCACAGCTCCACCAAAGGTGCAAGCAGAGGGTCCTCTCATGTCTTTTTTGAGCATATGTACTCCTTCTTACCCCAATAAATGTGGAGGCACTGTGAGCTCTTATTTACTCAAGTGACTTCTTCCCCTACCTTCTTTTTCTGGGGCTTTTGGCACTTTCTACCACTTTCACTGTTTGCTGTCTCCTACCTCATATGGGCATGGATAGTATATATCTTTAAATGTTTCAACATATTTGGCTCCCTAAAAAGCCACTCTAATCGGGGAGGGTGGAAAGAGGAGGCAAAACAAAAGCCAGCCTCTGTGTTAGTTCCTGAGGGAACTACAAACATATCAAAATGAACAATTACAGTATTTTAATAAGGTCCATATTATTAGCCCTCTGGAACCAGCAATCTGCACCAGGAAGGAACATTGGCTACCATCTCATGCACCACCATGCTGGTGAATGGGAGATGGTAGCCTGTTGAGCAAAAATGCCACAACAATCTCTTACTAAAAATCAACAGCTCTTTTATTAAGCAGTCTTTTGGTTGATGAAAGTTTTGGATTATATTTTAGAGTTCCACAAAAATTAAATCTGTCAGTCTTTGTCACTTTGTAATTGTTTCAGTGGGGGGACTTGTTTCTTGAGTAACCTACTCTGCCACATTCTATGATGTAACTTCTGTAGAAAATATTCTTATCTACACATTTCTTTATGGTTTATATGTTAATGTTTACCAATATATATTGAGCTCTAGATCTTAAATAGAAATTGAATTCTGATTCTATTTTTTGCATAAATGTTTGTGTTTTCCATTTATGAAATATCATTTACCTTTTTGACATTAAATTTCTTCATATTGTTCATGCTTTCCATAATTAACTGCTTGTTTTATTTCTTTTCATTGATATTAGGTTTAATATCCTGGTGTAGAGCCCCTAGATGTGAGCCACTTCCACAATGATCTACACTTTTGGAATGGATAAATACCAGTTTTAGTCATCTATAAATATTCAAGCATTATGGAGAATGACAGTGATACAATCTTGTGCCCATTAGTATGACTCCAAGAAAATTTACTTATTTACCCAATTAAAAAAAAAGTCTGTCTTCATAGATATAAAATTTGGACTGTGCATTCCTATGTAACTGATTATGAAAATAGAATATATAAACATTCTCAAAGGTAATGCACATAGATTTGGGTTTTCTCATTAGTATTTTTTAATTTAATAAAAGTTGATATTTTATCCATATTTTACTGATATAAAACAGTTTAATCCAGAAAAAAATTAACTTTAATCCTCAATGAAATTTTTCAAATTAGAAAAGAATTGCATTTAGTTAATTTAATTGAGCTCTTTTATTAACATTTAACTACAGCAGCCTTATGTCTCTGGACTGCAAATAAGAATTATTCTGGGAGAAGTCTGGAATTTGTTCCATTATATACTGGAATAGGGCCAATAGCTGATGACTTGATTTTGAGTCTAGTGACAGATTTAGTATCTGTTTGCTAAAGAAACCAAGAGATCTGAAACATGTGCAAAGCCTGTACTATTCCCTGAGATGATATTATAACCTGAAATCTTAGTCATTATCTTCTGAGTTTGACAACAATTGGTGGTATTGAAGAAGAACATTATGTGAGAGCTTACATGCATCTAACACAAAATGAAGTAAAAATATTTTTGTTTTTACTCATTTGGCTTCATTATGATACAATTATTTAACTGAGGAGTTGCAGAAATTGTAATTTAATATTGTGGGGTTGATATTTTCAGATATATGTTAAAATGAGAAAAATCTAGAGATAGGAACCTATAGTTAAAAAGACAGCCCTCCTTGAGTCTCCTATTAAAATATATTTACACAGTCAATACTTTTACTACATGCTAGGCCCTGTGCTAGGAATGTTATATATATTATTTTAATTAATCTCCAAGCTAACTTTGTAAAGTAGGTTGTTTTATTCCATTTTTTTGTACAAGGAATAATAGAAGATTATAAATATTAAGTAACTTGGCCAAGTATTCTCATGAACAAAAACTAGTAAGGGTAGAGTAAAAATTTATTATCTTTTTAGTGTGGTTTTTCTATCCATAATAGCTCTCATAGTAATAAAAGGTGACATCTACATCTTCCTTTAGAGATTATAAAGAACACAGGATTTGGGGGGTTATCAGATTTAGTTCTCTCTCTACAAATGAAGCTATTCAGGCCAGAAAATTTGGGCATCATTTACATAAACATACAGGTAACTAAAGGATTAGTGCGTCATATGGATGCTGACCAAACAAAATCCCTACAGAATTAGAGGTGGTGGTATTGTCAATACCAAGAAGGGACTGACAGGAGGTAGGCCCAGAGTTAGAAAGTCAGCTCAGTTTACAATCATACCCATAATCTGCCATTACACTCTTGTCTATAAATACAAACCATTGTAGGGGCACCTGGGTGGCTCAGATGGTTAAGCGTCTGCCTTCGGCTCAGGTCATGATCCCGGAGTCCTGGGATCGAGCCCCGCATCGGGCTCCCTGCTCAGCGGGGAGCCTGCTTCTCCCTCTGCCTCTCTCCCTGCTCATGCTCTCTCTCTCTCTCTCTGTATCTCTGTCTCAAATGAATAAATAAAATCTTTAAAAAAAAAAAAAAAAAAAAAAAGAAAAAAAAAATA